>NW_021604566.1:14841702-14892602 GCF_004785775.1 Grammomys surdaster
GGAAGGAAGGAAGGAAGGAAGGAAGGAAGAAGAAAAAGTAGGTATAGATATCTGGGAAAAAATAAGAGATCTTTAAAAGAATGCCACTTTTAAAAGAAAAGAAGAGAAAATGCCATCAGTTACAGAGCATGTGAAATACTCCCTCATAGAGCAAGAGTGCCTCTTAAAATCATAAGAAACTTAACAGATTCCAAAAGCTAAGGAAAATTAGAAGACTCACAAAGGTTCTCCCATTGACTGTGTCAGCAGGAAACCTCTCAGGGGAGAGGAAGCTCTTCAGAAATGTGGCTGTCTGAAAGTTGTGCAGGAAACACAGCCATCTATCACATAGGCTGGGGTGGGCTTTCTGGTGATGCAGATGTCAGCAACTCACCCATAGTCTTGTGAGTTGCCCCTAGACCATGTTCCTGTAAGCAGCCCCAATAAACTCATTGGTTCATTAGGCTGGATCTGGAGAGAATCTTTCTTTGGCCCACCATTGTCGTATCTGGGGTGATGGGGCATGTTTTTGTATCTTTCAAGGAATAATTATACAATACTAATTGAGCAAAATTTAAGTAAATGTACTTCAATATAGCTGGTAGCAGGAGACTGCTTAGATGAAGGATTAAGCAGGAGACCGTTTTTGTGACATCTTAGTCACCATTAGAGTTGGCTACTGTCTGTTGTCTTCTCCACCTCCTCCCAGTTCAGTAGGCTATGTATAGATAAGTAAATACTCATCTAACATTGGAACGGCATTGTAGCATTGTAGCAATTCTTCTTAAATAAAGTCACAGAATCATGATATTCTGATACCATATATGATATAAATTATAAGTCGGATATCAGGGAACATAAACAGAATTGCTCTGACACATATAAAACACACATTTGTATTAATATCTTAAATTTTTACCTATTAGTATTCATGGGGTTCCATCTGTTACATCATTTCCTTCAGTTTGAAAGGAGGATGAAAATTACACTGAAGTAAGTGGAACAAAGTAGCAAGGGACTGGGAGGTTGCCTGAGGATATTACAACAACTATTTTGAAAATAATAGCACCTTACCCTCTCCCTGGAACAGCCCAGTAAGTAGTAGGCTGAAGCAATGGATGGTAAATTAATTGTTTTTTATTGTGTTTTAAAGAATCATTTACATAAGACAATTGGAGTTTTACCCAGAGTAAGTGCATCTCAAATGATCTTCAAAAAATAGACAGAACTAAAGTCTGCACAAGGCCCTTGACTCTTAGAGTCTTAAGACATATAGCCAGACTGAACCAGCTGCTGCAGTCTCATGGCCAAGGGTGGTACCAGTGTTCACAACATAAATCCATCAATCAATCAGTCAGTCAGTCAGTCAGTCAATAAATCAAACAATCAATCAATCAATCAATCAATCAATCAAATGAACAAGCAAATGATAAGTCAATCTAAGTCTATGACTTCCAATTGTGCCTTAGGGAATAAAGAGTATAAAAATTCAACTTGAGATAATAATTTAAAATTTAAAAGTGTTTTTTCAGTGAGCTTGTTCCTACATTATAAATATGTATCTTTTTTAAGTAAATAAACAAAGTTTCAGAAGTATGTGCATTTTTAATCAGTATTGTGCTTACTTGAAAAATAAATGCTATTAAATCTTTTTTTTTATCACCATCAAAACCTCAAAAGATGGTGAGAAGAACTATGAATTTACAATTACTAGGGGCATTATGCTATAGAGAGTTAACTATTTTGAGAAAATATGGCTTCACCTCCATAAAGCGTGTGCTTCAATTCCCTAATGTGTCTTTTAAACCCATTCATTTTTTAAATATTCATTAATTGGAGCAGTTTTGATTCAGAATTTTCACCAAATGGAATATGATAAGTGTCCCAGGAAACCACAGTATTAAGTCATAAAATTAAAATATAGCCAAGAAATCCAGTTACAAATAATAAAATATTTCATCATTGAGTAAAATATCTGTTATTTATCTGGGGGTCTGTTCCATCCACATCCACCAAAATGTCCTCTCTACCCAACTCAATGTTCAAACCTGCTATATCTGAGTGTATTTCTATGTAGAAGATTTAATATCCTAGGATAATACTCACTAAATGAGGAAGCTGAGACATGAAAGGTAAGCTGCCTGCTCAGACTCTTATCAAACAAGAGGAGCTGGTTTCCTGATGGCAAAATAGAAGACTTTTTCAATTTACTCTAAAGTTGGACTCTTGTTAGCATCTCGCTGAATACCACTTGTTACATCTCCGTGTCAAGTGAAGAGCTAAGATGTAAAACTGTAAGCGTGGGCATAATATTTGCTGTGCACAATTTCAAATTTAGTGCTGCTAATATTTGGGGGTAAATGGTCCTGTGTCATGAGAGGCCACCCTGCACGTGGTCATCGCAGCATCCCCGTTCTCTGTTCACCACATGCCAGTGGTGCTCCTGCAAATCTGAGAATAAAACACATCTCCAGGCTTGATCTCTAACTTAGAGGTTGTGACAATTTCAGGATGACACCTAAACAATGTCATGGGGGCCAGAAACCATTAGCCAAGGCCAAAACATTCAAAACTACTGATGTAACCTATGAAGTTAATTGATTCCCACACAGATATCATACAGTAGACTTTTTAGGCTTCCTATTAAATATTAAGCTTCATGTGCTTTTTGTTAACTCCTCATACTTTTGTCTATAATTATTTCTAATTCTAAACTATAAAGCTCATGATGTTTCATCTGTCTATGCACAATGGTCTGTTCCTTAAGAATCCTCTCCATGATACAGTCTGCAGGGTCTTCAAGTCTATTCCTCCTCTATCTCCTCCTCCCTCACCTACTTCATTCCTCTTATTTGCTTTAGAATGAGAATCACTGCAAAAAGCAATGGAGCATTACAAGACTCTGATTTTACAGGCTTTTAAAGTGATTATCTCTGATACCACTGTATCACTTTATCACAATGTTCCTTGCCTTTCCTACTGACCTTCAACATATTTTCTGATGCTCTGTGCAAGAGCCCGGACACCGCTGGGAAGATTCCAAGGATCTTGCTTGAGGTGGAGCCGCAACCTCCTGGGGCAACTCAGCTTTGCCTCCATTTCCTGTTGGAATTCTAATCAAATACAGAAAATCTCACATCAATGTCAACTGATTCTCATTCAAGGCCACTGGCTTCATAACTTGCTTGCTTTGTCCATTTTACTGTTCTAGAATAGCATTCATAATTTCTTTAATGAAGTTACAACAGAAAGTGTGCTAACTCTAAAAACCAAAGCTCAATGCTATTTTCTTGAGATAATCTATCCAGGAAGCAAATATAGGCAGAAGCTCTGTTGTAAATACTTAAACAGAGATCTGTGAAGGTTGTTTTGCTGTGCTCTGTTTTGACGCCTACCTGTCAATTCAACACTTGTGAACCCCTTCCCCTACATGAGATATGACTAGCTAGACCATTCTCCTCAGGGGAAAAAAAAAAAAAACCTTAAGTCTTTTGTTTCTTTAATTCATGCCTTTCTGGTTTTGTCTCTAGAGGAATCAAGTGCTTTAAACTTTCAAAGAAACATAAAAAGTTTATAAAAGATAGTATAGTGATTTTTAATATTTTTCACAAACGATCCACACAGAAATAGAGAATTATGGAACAAAAACAACAAATATTTTCTTCTTATATTTTTCTTTATGACTATGTTGACTCTTTCATGCTATCATCTGGTATTTATGCCAAACATACCTTGTAATCCTCGACCTGGGGTGAGATACTTGGTTTGCTCAAAGGCCCTTACCACAGCTTGCCCTTTCAAGAGGTTGGTTATTGAATCCATCTATCAAGGGTAGATTTCTGAGTGTTATATGAATCCATAATATATAATATATATGAATATATGAGTATAAATATATATATATGAATATATCTTATAAAATATTTTTCTTAAATAAATGGTTCTGAAAACTCACAATGCTAGTGAAGCTAAATATTATAATAAACTCACCTTCTCACTTAAATATTTCCAATTATTCCTAGAACTTTATAAATTGATAAACAGTTACCAAATAAAGATTTACTTCACCAAAGAAAGTGAAACTTTAGAACTTACTTTTAAAAAATACAGAGTTATTTTCAAAGTGTTAAAACCTTCAATACTATAAATCTTAATTATGATTATGAAACGTTATAAAAGCAAACTCCTAACATGAAAGTCCAGACAATTGTGCAGTTTTAAAAACTAGAACTAACACTAAGCAAGAAGCCAGGAAACATTCCAAAAGCCTAAAAACAGTCATGATGGCATCTCTTGTATGTATAGTTCTTTTTAGTTTGTCACACAGTTTTCTATAAAACACTTAGTATTTACCAGCATCCTTTAGGTTAGTTGTTGTAAGAATGCTGCTTTTAAAGCAACTAAGACCAAGAGACAGATGGAGACATTTATATTCTCCTTCCAAGCTCTTTTCATCTGAAAGATTTCTAACCTTTAATTTGGAAGAAAAAAAATCCCCCAACTCTCCCATCACACCTGGCTGAAGAGCTGCTCCAGGCAAGTGTGTATCTTGTCCTGTTTATCGTGAGATATCCGGACACTGATAGGAAGCTCATCACCTATATGAAAAATAAGCCAAAATCCCCATCCCACTTTAACACATTGGAATAGTCTCATATTTGATAACATACAAGCAATTAAAAATGAGCTCTCATCTCACATCAGAAAAAAAAATGGTATCACATATCAGAGAGCAGAAAAGTCAGTTGGATCATAGTCCTAAAGCAACCAGAGAAATGCCCATCACAGGGAGCAGAAAGCATCAACCTGTGTTTTTCTGATGTTCCTCTCCGTGTTGACTCTATATAAGGTTCTCAGGTGTCTGTGCCTCCTCAAAAAACATCCTTAGGCTGAAATGTCTTCTCATACTTCTCCCAAGCATGCATGTCCAGTATTTTTACTAAAACTGATTTCTAGTGTACCTAGAACCTTTCACAATAAACACGAAGATCAGAAGCTATAAGTTAAATAACACTTTTAAATGTACTGTTCTTATAACTTGGATTTGGAAACTCGCTTTATCAGTCACAAGGCAATGGCCATGTAGAATGACTAATAAAACTGAAACTGCATGCGAATTCAAGAAATGAAACCCCCTCTTACAGGCATCTTGCACATTACTAACATCAAAGAACACAGCTGTCTACCACACTCACCTGAGTCCATCTCATCACTGTGGAAGTAAGAACTGCACTGGCTGCTGCAGATACTCGTGAAGGAGGCAATGGAATTCCTGTTGCTGTTGCAGTCACTGCAAA
This sequence comes from Grammomys surdaster, assembly GCF_004785775.1. Lineage (NCBI taxonomy): Eukaryota > Metazoa > Chordata > Mammalia > Rodentia > Muridae > Grammomys > Grammomys surdaster. The sequence goes on from NW_021604566.1 coordinate 14,846,979, forward strand.
AAAGAGCCTTATGTTGCTTTAAGAACATACTTGCCCAGGTAGGTATTCCACTCTGATGGCAAGAGAGGGATAGTGAAGGTCAAACAGGAGCAGAGCAGAGGGATGTAGAAGTCATAATGAAACTCACTGCTTTGTATGCTAATGAAAAGAATGCCCATGTCCTCCTGCTAGTTCTTATCCCATAAACCTGTGCCACAGACACATTCATCAATGTGTTCCGTATAACATTACGAGAAAGAGAGTCCTGTCCAGCTCAATTTATCACAATTTTTAGAAACACTCTTTCAAATTCAAACATTTCAAATTTTCTTATTATATAATTGATTCCTGAGTGAATTTTTGAAACTGTCTGGTTATAAAACCAGGAGCCAGCCCACCAAAGATTCTCCATTATCTATTTAATAACAGTGGTTAGATAAGTTTCTGACAAAGACAAAGCCTGTTTCATAACTTTTCTCTTTCAACCCTTTCTGGTAGTTTAAACACTAACTTACTTAACAGGTGACACCTGGAGCTCTCCAGAGTAGTAACCTCATCTGTCACCAAGGCCAACACAGCACAGTAAAACACTAAAAATGAAGAATCTCCACAGAAAGAACATTTTCAGTGCTGCTGAATATGAAAATAATTTGGGTTTTAGAAACAGCACAGGAGATTTGTTTTAACCCCTTGGAATAAGGAAAAGGGACTTGATGTTAAATTCCTATTTAAATTTTCTATCATAGTCCACAGGGAGACTGCGAGGGTAGTTTTAATTATCTGATAACTGGGATGTGAGGTACAAAGTATTTTTAGAAACGTCATTTCCCAGTGAAGAGAAAGAACAGATTCCTATTATGGAGCATGCTGGTACTTTCATAAGCTAGAAGTAAATGAAATAGTAACGGTGTTGAACTCATTATAACATTTCCAGGAATAATCAATTTTGATATCATTGTTAAATCTTCTTTGGAAAAATAAAACTTAGGATGGCAGACTGATTAAGGAAGATAACACTGCTACTCTACTTCCTCATGTGTTAAATGGAGCTTCCAGAAATCTGCCACTACAGGCTGCTGTAGTAGATTATTTTAAATTCTAAAATGATAAAACTATGCATTTAAAAGACCATTAATTACTAGCTTAAGATAACATTATGTGATGAGTAATTTTGATATAATTACTACTTATATAATTTTTCCATTTAAAATCCTATGAACAAGACTGAACGTTTTTTCCTTCAATTAATACAGATGAAACCAGAGACATGAGGGGCCACACACTTAGTTCATGTAGCTAGTTGTAAAAGTGCTCCACGATAATTCTGGGGAGGTTTTGGAGGAAAAAGCACTTTCAAAGATGGAACTCTTGAGAAAAGCCATTGAGCAGAAAGGGGTACTGAACGAATTGTTTTAACCCAAAATTCTGAAGTTAAAATCTAATACTTAGTACCTCAAAATCTGAGCATATTTAAGGAAATAGTCTTTGTAAAGTAGTCTTAGCATGACTACTGTTCCATAAGGAGGGATATACAAAGGGAGGTCACACAAGGGGACATAGAGGGAAGATGTTGTCCTTCTTCAATTGGTGAATATTTTGAGACAGCAAAAACCAAAATCAACCATTAATACTTTTTTAAACCTTTGAGGAAAATACAAATTCTCACTTGAGTCTGTTAATAAAGTGAGACTGAGAACCAGCTTACCTGTAAGAGTCTCTGTTGCTGACTGTATCATGACCTGAATCCTCCTGCTCATCTCCTGCTACATTAAAACAGACACGTTTGCTATTTCTCTCTCCCTTCTCGTTGTCACTATCCGTTGGTATCACAGACTCTGTTGTCTTCCGCTCCAACTTAGGAGAATATGTTATTGAAGACAGAAGGCTGCAATGTGACATTTTTTAGAGCATAAGTGCATGTTTTGAAACTAGCTAAAACAGATAAGACTTTTATTTGCTAAATGTGATAGCTTACAAATCTTTCCAGAAGGCATCTGTGCTTCATGTCAAATATTATCTGTGTGCAAAATGCATCATAGGTAACTCAGATTTACTACTCAGTACTCAGAAGTAACAGAACAGCACACAATGAAGGCTGTGTTCAAATCCTGGTTTGACCACCTGAGCTTTGTTATCAGAACTGATTATGGTAGTTCTCTCTGACAGATAATGGGAATAAGAAGTACCTAGCCCCCATGGCTGCAATCAGAATAAAAAGGAAGTAATGTTCTGGTGTATAACACTTATTACCTATTCCCTCTTGCATTAATACCACTAGCATTATAGTGTAGCTATACTTCTTCTAAATTGAAATAGGCTCAGAAGGCTCATCAGGCTAAGGAAACTTACAAGGTTTGGGAATGTCTTGAAACATAACAATTCACAAGTCCTCAGTGAAAGCTCTAAAACCACCAAAGGAAGGCTAGAAAAAGATGAGCCTTCAAATGGAGCTGCTTTCAAGTTCTGTGGGGAGTTCCAAGGGTGCAGTTTTATTAGGCATCACACCATACTAGAACTGGCCTTTCCATGATGCAGCCATGCGTCATCCCTGCTCCTAAAAGTAACTTTTGTGCATACATCTCCATAACTAGCCCAAATAAAACCATTCTTTTATCAGGACATACTTGAGTAGAACCAATTCTTTGGCCTGGCATTGGTACCGTATTGGGAGTTCAGACACTAGTTCCTGCCTCCTCAGGAAATGCCATGCAAGGAAATAGTAACTGCAATCATTAGCCAGGCTTTAATAAACCCCCCTGACTTATCCTCTTAACTTAAAAACAAAGATAACCTCTGAAGTCTGTCTTCACCATTACCTATTTGATAGCGAGAGCTGACGTCATCAGTTTCTCCCTGTTCTAACAGGCAGGCACCCTGGACACACTGGATTAAAGATACTAAGCAGGCAGACATTCAGTGTAAGGCTAAGAGGAGGTAAGGCTACTCACAATCCAGGCAGGATGAAATCCACAAATTTGCCCAGCAAAGAGTTCTCCAGTTTTGCTCAAGAGTTGGTGTAAAAGTCAATTCTAAGGCTAAAAGTTTGACTATGTAATGCTTCTTTCAGAACCATAAAAGTTAGGTAAAATTAAAATTGGGTTTTATTATCCAATAGCATGCTACAAACTTACAAGATGAATTAAAATACACCTGAAATAATAGCCTATAGATGATTTCTCTACCCAATAATCACAGTAACATTTAAAAAATACGTATGACACTCAGTTCCAATCAATTGCACATTATCTGTATACTCATTTGTTCATAGAAATTCAAAACATCCTCTTTTTTTGGAATTTCAAGACAATAATGCCCATACCTCACATATACATTTTATATAAGATATCAAATCCAATGCTTTGAGTAAATCTAGAGAAAAAGATTTCACTGATTAAAAACATGTTGGGATCTTGGTAGTGTAAATATAGTATTCAACAAAAATCTCTGCTTTGTTGAAATGTCAATTTCACTAGCAAGGAACAATAAACAGCAAGCTTTATAGTTCACCAGATGGGGACAAGCACAATTTTCTAGAAAATAGATAGAAGAAAAGATGGTGCTGTGCTTGGGCATGGCTCAACAGTAGAGCACTTGCTTACTCAACATTTGCATGGCCCACTAGATTCAACTGAGAGCTACAGTTCACATAGTTTCCTAGGGAAATGTCTCATGGTGAGCTGATGCTTGAATAACATGTGACATTTTATAGTTTTTAGACACCGGTGAAAACTAGAGAATGCCCTTGCATTGCTCAAAACTCTCTAGGAGCATTTTCAGTAACCCAAAGTGATCAGTTATTTTTAAGGAGTTTCTCTATATAAAAAGATGTTTCTTTCTCTTATAAGACAGACTGTACATTTATTTACGCCTTCCTCCATCCCAAAGATGAAAACATTAGACTAACTCTAATTACCCAAGCTCCTACTGTAGAGACAGATGAACTCTGCATACCAAGCAGGAAAGGCACGCAGGAGTTCTCATCTGTGCTTGTGGGTATTTTAAATTAGAAGTCGTGGGGCTGAACATAAATAGTTTTCTCACAGTAATAAGAATTGTATTCACATTTTAAACAGTCACAATGTGCTTCCTCTGACCCTCTGGGAATAAGTATTTAAGCTTACAAATAAAATGAATGAAGGAAAAAAATCACAGGCATAACATTTCTAGATTCTGAGAAGCAACAATAAAGCACATATATTTTTGTGTGCAGGCAAAAAGTATTCCCTTTGCTTTCACCCATTGAGAACATGCAACTATCTACCAAAGGTCCAATTAATATCTCAGCAGAATCCTACTCCAGAACAGTTTCCCCTAGGTTAAGCACTGATTGATGAAGACTTTTGTGTATTGTATCACACATCTGCCTGTGTTCTAAAATATCATCATAACATCTAGCTTTGGTTGAGTTCTCATACTAGACATAGTAAATATGGACTAGGTATTAATGAACTTAAGTCCAATTTATCATTCTTAAATTTAATTATTTAAATCACTTACATCCACATTATCAGTAGGTGTTAATTCTATTTTAGCAAAGGAGAAAGGCTAGAGTGTCCAGAAAGGAGGAGCATCTACTTTCTCTCTATGAATCTTTCTCACTTTGACCTTGAAAGTCCAAGTGATTGGCTGGTCATGTAGACCTCCTCAGATACAGGGTCCAACAAGCAGAGCACCTTCATGTAGGACTTTAGTTGTCATTTTTCAGGGATAGAACGTGTATAGCAAAGTTGAATTCAGTGAGATGCACTTGGGCTGAGTCATGTAGAAGCTTGCAGGCCAAAAAAGCACACTTGATACTACAGTTGGCTATGTATGCGGGTTCTGTGGGTCTGTGTGTTCCCATATCCATGGACTCAATCACCAACTACACATTAAAAATATTCCTTAAAAAAATCCTACCTGCGTTGCATGTGTGCAACATTTTCTCTGTTATTTCTTAGACACTAGGCATGACAAGTACTTATATTGTATTAAGCATTATAAGGAATCTATAGGAGATTTGATATTTAAAAGAAAAAGTGTGAGTTATACATAAATCCTTTGCCATTTTGTGTAAGGCATTAGAGCATCTTGAGATTTTTTTATCTGCCTAGGGTTTAGGGTACAATCTCCATTGGATACCATGTAACAAGTGTAATTTAACTACAAGTAATGCTGTATATGGTTTTAGCAGGGTACTAGGCAAATTCACCACATTGGATTTCTCTGGTTTCTGCTGAATGTAGGATGTATCAGAGAGAGGTTCAGCTGGGCAACACTCAGGTGACACCAGTCCTCACTGGTGATGAGAATGACTCAGTCTAGCATGACATACAGGGACATATAATGAGGTATAACTAACATGCTAATCAGGTACTAAAAGTGGAGAAAAAACAGAAAGCGAAGGTAATATTTGGATTCTAGCTTGATGAACTGAAAAGTTGGATGGCACTTTGTTGTCAGGGGAAATCCCTGGTGGGAGAAGGGGTGAAAATGGCTTACAAACAAGAAAATTACAATTAAGTCTTAGAAACATTTAAATCAGAGGCAATTGGGAAAAACCCTCTCATCCAGCTGTCACGTAGAACTATAATAATGAAACATGTCAGTGAGTATAAAAACACAATGCACCCCCACAGGAGCCCATGGAATGATTTTTGGGAAGGTACACTTCTATTTGCACATTTACCAGCAAAATGGTGCAAACATAATTCCACTATCAATACTGGAAGTACTTAAATGCTAACTTCCTGCTGGGTAGTAGCTCATTACTCAATCTTGGCGTGTCTGCTACTTACAAAACTAGGACTGTTCTCAAGTTTCCCATCTTCCATGTACTTCCCACAATCTCCCCATTTGCTGGTCTATACTAGGAAAAATATGCAAGTTCTCTATTATAAACTCTCATCAAGAATTTTGAACTACTGTCTTTCCTCTCACTTATTTCCAAATGTAACTAACTACAAATGACACACGTAAAGGCAAAAAATCATTCAGCCTCTCAAGAGTGTAAAAGAAACCGCCAGGCCTTCATCAAATTGGCAACATTCCCTTCTTTCATATTACTGCAAAGTAAATTTATCTACCTTTCATCTATGGATCTGAAACTAAGTGGAAAGATTTAGTAAATGTCTATGTGCTGATATAAAAATCACTTCTAGAAAAGATGGAGAGATGGGGTATGCAGATATCAAAGTAAGACAGCTTCAATAACAGGTCCCTTATGGGAATGGATAACCTTGGAGGGCTGGCTGGCTACATGATCTGAGGCAATTTCCCTATTGCTGTCTCAGCATCTGCTTCTTCATCCTGACCAATAATAATCATTACATGGTGAGAAAATGATCTGGTAACAAGCCTTTTAAATAACTGTTAAGCTCAACAACACTGAAGCATCTCTGAACACTAAGGGCAACAGGGAGCCCAGGCATTTGAACAACTGTATTGTTTTAAAGAGATCATGCTGCAGATCAAATTATGTGGAAAATGTTTATATTTAGAATTAAATTACATGGTGTTCATGAAGAAGACCAAATGCATTTCTCTGGCTATTGTGTATTTCTTGTTGCTGTTTAAGTAAACACACAGAACTGGACAAAGCTTTTCACAGTAACAGAATGGAGGACTTTCAGTTGAAAAATGTATCATTTTAATTAGTTTCTGTTAACTGAAACATAGCCATTGCTAAAATTAGTTTCTTAAATATAAGGATGAAAAAACAAGTGAAGCAATGCTTTATTTCATGTTTTTTCCCCTCAAAATATATCTACTTGCACTCCTGCCAGAGAAGCTGGTAGGCTGACCAGAGATATCCACCTCATCCTCCATTCTTCCAGATGTAATCCCCCAGGCTCATCCTCAGCTTTGCTGCAGAATACATATAGCAGCCTCACCCACCCCTGTATCTAGTCCACCCCGTAGGATGGACTTCCCCTACTAACCTCCTTTGCCCAACTCATTGCTTTATCCCAGCCCCCTACTCCAGTTAGGACTCCCTGGGAACCCACAGGCCATTCTGGCCAGGGAGGCAGGTAGATTAACTGAAAATGCTCACCTCTCCCCTCTGCTCCTCCAAATCTGATCTCTCCACCTCATCCCCAGCTCTATAGCAAACAACATTCTGATGTAGTGGCTCCTCACTCTGCATCCATTTCAAGTGTATGAAATACGCAGTTCCTGGGGAATACCCTTGCTTTCTTTAATCTTGCTATCCTTCCCCTTAGGTCACCCACTTAGCCTTGATTCTAAACACCAACTTCTAACATTCAGAAACAAATTTTACCTAGAAACCCTAGTAAACACATCTATCAGGACACCAGTAGAGTTTCCTACCAGGCAAAATACAAGTACCATACTCTTCTAAGAACCATAGAAGAAACAGAAACAAAGGTAATAAAACACACATTCAACAAATAGAAAACCAGATATCAGCACCTAGAATTACAATCTTACAGTTCCCACATGCCTAGACACCAGAATAAATACGTAATAAATAATAGCCAGTACAATATATCTCCGCTAAAGTTCAGAAACACTACCACAGCAGGTCCTGAATATTCTAACACAACCGATACATGAGGGGGGGAAAAGGACCTTAAAACAGCCTATATAAATATGTTAATTCTAAAAGTTAACCAAACAAATAAAAACCAACCAAACAAAAAAACATCGTAGCCCAAAACATCTAGGAAATCTGATATACTATGAAAAGATCAACACAAGAAAAATAGTAAAGGAGACAGGAGGAGAAATCTAGATCAAAGAAACATTTTTTTTTAAATCATCAAAGAAAATTTCCCTAACCTAATGAAGGAGATACCTCTCCAGGTAAAAGAAGCATACAGAACACCAACTACACTAGACCAGAAAGGTAACTGCCCTGTGCACGTAATAATCTAAACACTAATGTAAATCTTAAGGGCTACAAAGAAATACAAAATAACATGTAAGGGCGGACCTATCTGAATTATATATGATTTCTGAATGGAAACTCTAAAGGGTAGAAGAGCCTGGACAGATGTGCGACAGAGTCCAAAGATGCCAGTCCAGACTACTAGAGAGAGCAAAACTTTTATTCACCATAGATGAAGGAAATAAGATATTCCATAATAAAATCAAATTTAAGTCATATATCTCTAAGTACAGCCAAGAAAACAGTGGGAATAAATAATCCCATCAGGACAAAATCAAAAGAGGGGAAGCACATACACACATGCACATGCATGCATTTGCACACACACACACACACAATAACAACAACAACAAAATAACAGGAAACAATAAACACTGCTCACTGATATCTGTCAGCATCAAATACTCTAAATTCCTCAACTAAGAGAGAGAGAGAGAGAGAGAGAGAGAGAGAGAGAGAGAGAAACTAACAGAATGGATAGAGAAACCAGATCCATCCTTCTGCTGTACCAAAAAAAAAAAAAATCAAGGAGAAATATTACCTCAGAATAAAGGGCTGGAGAAAAGATTTTCCAAACAAATGGACCTAAGAAACAAGCTGGTGTAACAATTTATAATAATATTGTAATATTTGACATTTATAATAATATTGTAATATTTGGCAAAATAGACTTCAAGCCAAAATTAATCAATAGATATAGGGAAGAATACTGAATACTCATCAAAGGAAAAATCCCCTAAGAGGACATTCCAATTTTTAACATCTATGCACCAAGCACAAAGGCACTTGAGTTGGTAAAATAAACACTATCACAGCGTATGTCACATACTGATTGTTCATTCTGGTGGTGGAAGACTTCCATATTCATGCTCACCAATAGACAGGTCATCCAGAAAAACCAGTGGGGACTGGACCTAACTGACATATAACAAATGGAACTAATAGATATTTACAGAAAATTTAACTCAAACACAGCAGAATTTACCTACTTCTCTGCACCTCAAGGAACTTTCTCCAGATTGACCACATAACTTGGACATAATGCAAGTCTCAATAGATACACGAAAATTTAAATAACATCCTGCATCCTATTGGGCCATGGATTAAGGCTAGATATCAACAGCTAAAGAAGCAGGAAAAAGCTTACAAATTAACAGAAACTAAACAACTCTTTGATGAATGAAAAATGGGTCCAGCCAGAAATTAAGAACTAAATACCCTCCAGAATTGAATGAAAATGAATATAGAAAATGCCTAAAGTTAAGGGAGACAGTGACAGTAGTTCTAAGAAACAAGTCCATTGCATTAAGAGCCTACATTAAAAAAATAAAATATAAAAAAATAAACAACTGGAGAAAAGTGGAAAGATCTTATACTAGCAACTTGATAGCGTATCTGAAAAATCTACAATAGAAGAAATCACATCCAAAAGAAGTACAAGAAATAAACAAACTCTGGTCAGAAACCAATAAAATAGAAACAAACAAGCAAAACAATACTAAGAATCAATGAAACAGTTGTCTTTTGAAAAAAAATAGTAAGGGGGAGATTATCCAATTTAACTAAAAGGAGGGAGATCATCCAAATAAACAAAATTAGCAACAAAAAGAGAGATATAACAGTAAGACAGCAAGAACCCCAAAGAATCATAAAGGCATACTTTATAGATCTCTACTCTTCCAAGTTGGAAAATCTAAAAGAATAGATAATTATCCCAATAGGTACCACTCACTAAACTTAAATCAAGATTAGATAGGAATTTGAACAGCACTATAACCTGTACAAAAATAGAAGCAGCTATTAAATACAGCCCTACAAATAAAGTCTAAAGCCAGATAGTTTTAGCACAGAATTCTACCAGAATTTCAAAGAAGAATTAATGCCAATACTCCTCAAATTATTTCACAAAATTGAAACAGAAGAAACATGGCCCAATTCATTTTTATGAGGCCCCAATTTGCCTGATATCCAAACCCCATCAAGACCCAACAAAAATAAAATAAAATTATAGACTAACTTCCCTTATAAACACAGATACAAAAATTCTCAGGGACAGTTCAACATATATAAATCTACAAATATAATCCACCATATAAAAAAAGCTAGAGACAAAACTACATGGTCATCTTATTTGATACAGAAAAGGACTTTGAAGAAATCAAATTCTGCTTCATGATTTCCTGGAAAAATTCTGGATATAATGACGTATGTCAATATAATAAAGGCAGTTTATAGCAATCACATTACCAACAACAATTCAAATGGAGAGAAATTAAAAGTAATTCCACTGAAATCTGTACAATAAATAAATTAAATAAATAAATAAATAAATGAATAAATGAATAAATAAATAAATGGTTGCCCATTGTCTCCACACCTCCTCAGTATAGAACTTGAAGTCTTAGCTAGAGCAATAAGAAAACTGAAGGAGATCAAGGAGATACAATTTGGAAAAGAAGTCAAAGTCTCAGAAAATTGTGAATCTATCTACCTCAAGACCCTGTTATACCACTCCTGGGCATATACCCAGTGGATGTTCCATCCTACTATGAGGACACTCAACTATGTTCATAACACTTTTATTCATAATAGCCAGAAACTGGAAACAACCTAGATGTCCCTCAACTTAAGAATAGAGAAAGAAAATGGGTCATAGTTATACAATGTAGTATTACTCAGTTGTTAAAAGAAATAACACCATGACATTTGTAGGCAAATGGAAAAAAAAATCATCCTGAGTGAGGTAAGCCAAACACAGAAAAACAAACATGGTATATAGTCTCTTATAAATGGATATTAGCTGTAAAGGAAAGCGTAACCAGGTTCCAATCCACAGACCCAGAGAAGCTAAGTAGCAAGGAGAACTCTAGTAGAGGAAACATGAATCTGCCTACACGATATGCCAGAGTAGAGGTGGAACAGTGATTGAGAGAGTGCCCAACCAGCAACTACCCCAGCTTGAGACCCATGTCAAGAGTGGGAGCTCACACCTAACACCACCTGGGAGGCCAGAACCCAGATAGTTGAAAAACCCAGAGAACTAGGATAGAACCAAACATGAATGACAAAAAAAAAAGTTATATGGAATGATTCTTTTTTGTTGTTGGTATTATTTTTAAGATTTATTCATTTATTATATACAGTGTTCTGCCTGCATCTGTGCTTGTATCAGATTATGTTATAGATGGTTGTGAGCCACCATGTGGTTGCTAGAAATTGAACTTAGGACCATTAGAGGAATATGCAGTGTTCTTAACCTCTGAGCTCCATGAAATGATTATTAACCTTTTTCCAGTCCCATGAAATAATTCTTAATGATATTCAGCTATACTCATAGATTGATGTCCCATGCCATTGTCATCAGAGAGGCTTCATCCAGCAACTGACGGAAAGAGATGCAAAGACCTACAGCCAAACATTAGGTGGAAGTCAGGAATCCCACTAAAAATGGGAAGGAAGGATTGTAGGAGCCAGAGAGGTCAAGGACACCACAGGAAAACTCACAGAATCAAACCTGCATTCACAGAGACTCACTGAAACTGAACTGTCAAACAGGGAGCCTGCATGTGTCTAATCCAGGTACTCTGCATATATGTTATGGTGGTGTAGTTTGATCTTATGTAACTCCTCATAGTTGGTGCAGGCACTGTCTCTGACTCTTCTGCCTGCTTTTGAGACCCATTTCCTCATACTGAGTTGCCTTGCCCAACCTTAACATGAGGGGAGATGCACAGTCTTACTGTAACTTGATACGCCATGTTTGGTTGATATCCTATATTCCTGGGAGGCCTGCACTTTTCTGAAGAGAAATACAGGTTACGTGGGTTGTGTGGGGTGAGGGTCGGGAATGGGAGGACAGGAGGGAGGGGAAACTGCAACTGGGATGTAATATATGAGAGAAGAATAAATTAAAAATATATAAAAAATGAAATGTGGAATATGTTCTAAATTTACTTCACATCCGCTGGCAATTCGACAACTTCATAAAGCATATAGGATAAGGGCCTCTATATAACTTTCAGACTCTCATCAGGCCTTACTTAATATATTGAATAATGTCCCTCCTTGAAAGCATGATCAAGCATATTCTGTACTACATTGATTACTTTTCTCACTAATGTCTATATTTTCAATATATTGTAGTAGTACTACTACTATACATTTACTTCTATTCCTGAGAAATTGAACTTTTCCAAAACCCATTTTTTCTCCATGGTACTGAACTGCTAGATGGAGACATAACCACGCATGAGAATATGACCTGCTCCCATGTGGAGCGTAGGCATCCTAAGTGTCAGTGTAAGAAAAGTCAATGAATCTGGTTACAAAGGAGCTCGTGAATTGCCTCCGTCTAATCTTGGCTAAACTTCCAAGTTATTAGTCCACTAATTCAATCTGAATAGGAAAAAAGAATTGATCTTAGAAACACATAGTTTTGCTTTAACTCATTTAAACATGCCAAGTATTTGTTATATGTTATACTATGTACTGCATATGATCATCTCTGCCAAAGACATATTCAAATATTGTTTCCTGAACTGCAAAATAGAACACTACAAGGAAATGGCCACACACTCTTAAGACATTTTTAAGTTTACCTGTTTGGTACTTGGAATTGGACAGGAGGTCTCACACATGTAGGTAAATGTTCTACCATTGATCTATACCGCTTAGGTCCCTTTTGTATCACTTTCCATTTTGAGTCAGGCTGGTCTTGAGCTCCCTATGTGGCACAGATGGCCTTGAACTTGTCATCCTCTTGCCTTGGCTCCATCAGTAGCTGGGGCTACAGACTTGTGCAGTGGGCCCAGCTTTGAACACTCTAGTATAATGTTTTATAATGAGACTTAGCATTCTTCTTGTGTCATTCCTTCTCTTGAAATTAAATGATTAGATAACATTCCTATCCATATGAATTGTTATTTTATATCATTATAAGGTTGAACGATAAAGATCTTTATGGTCGGCACAAAAATTCTCACAATAATGAACATATTTTTCAAAAACAATGCCTTGCATAACTCTGTTTCGGCAAGCTTCTGTGCACAGCATAGCATACTTACTCATCAATTTGACAAACACACATCTCCATCTCCTTCAGTGCAGTCTGGAGCTTGCCCAGGAGTTTGTGATAGATGTCTTGAGTTTCTAAGTCTTCTTCTTTCAGCAAATACCGGAGGCCATGGCCATCCTTGTGTCCCAGCGACAGGCCTGAAGGAGCTGCCATGGTTGTGATTGTGTGTTGAATGTACACCATGGGGCTCAGTTTCCCTGAGGAGTTGAAATCATTCCATCATTTAACTTCTGCTTATGGAGTCCAGCCCATTTTAGAAGCCCAAGCTCATGTATAAGAAAATGTCAATTCAACGTGAAACTTAATTCAGAAGTTAAACTTTGAGAGGTATTGTTATTAAAGTCTATAAATATAGTTAATTTGCTTGTCCTATTAGAATGTTTCACAGCAGCCCCATGCACTCTTCTCCTGGACCTCCTGTACTGTTCTTAAAGCTATAGAATCATTTCAGGTAAGAACTTTTCAAAGCAAGATAAGCCACACACATAAGGAAAGCAAGAGCAATTGCCCTTCTTCAAGGGAAATACTAAAGTGTCAACTGTCTTTATACATTTATATGAAGTAATCTAAGCAAGTATAGCTAGGAATTGTTTCCTTCTGAAAACATTGGCTTCCTTGAACACTGGGAATCTACCAAATTTTAAGATGCAGGCATAGCTAGCTATACATTTTTAAAATTCATATTCATGACTTGAAAAAATACCTGGCTCCACAGATTTATTTTCTTTCTCATGAGAATTATGTTTCCTACTATCCAGCTGCACTCCGAAGGCACTCCCCAGGGAAGTTGATGTTTTTGGATAAGAAACTTCCATCACATTGACATGGCAGTTGGTTGGGCAGAAATCACTGCTGTGCAGTGGGGAGATCTTAGGTTTGGCTTGCTTAAAGGTAGGCCAGGCTCTGTTCTTCAGCACCCGAGAGAACTGCAAGTTAAAGAAGTGGAAACCAGTTAAACTCACAACAATGACTCAAACATCTCACATGCATCCTCCCTAAAAAAAATCAAAAGAAAATTAAGGCATGTCTTCATGAACAAGAATAGATTGTAAAGTTATAATTTATTTCAAAACCCAAATATCCAAATGAAGCAAAGTATATAGGCAGCAACTGTATATGGCTCAGCTGACACTGGAAGGGTAAGTTAAGTGTTATAATAAACCTCAGTGACATATAACTTTATAGCACTTGTCCCCATGGGTCCCAGAAGCTGAAAGAGCCTAATAGAAAGATTGACAGAAGGCACCCTAGAACAAGAAGCAGAGTGTTAAAAGTAGGCAAGTCAACAAAACAGTATAGCTAGCTATAGGTAGTCAAGAGTGGAAGAAGATGGGATTATCCCAAGCACCATCAGAAAGCCACCCAAAGCAGGAGTCTGTGCAGACCCATCAGCAAGCTGTAGAGGTGGTGATCCAGAGTGGCAAAATGGCTGGGCTTCCCATACATCCTGCCAGATGGCTGGGCTTTATAGGTGGGATTAGCCAGAAATAAGTTGGGTATTCTGCTTTCATGCCATTGACAATAAAGTGCTACTTAAATGATCTCTGACTTCCAAGTGTGGCTACACTGCTACCCTAATCTCACAGAAAGAGTTTAGGAGTCTCCAATGGACTCTATATGCTCCTTCTATGGTCTATAAGGTCAACATTCTGGTTCTACTAAGTGTGCTCCCCCTTACTTCAAAGAACTCTCTCCCCTTCCTCCCTAAACTTCTTCTGGTATGAACATAGTTCTACTTATACATTTTCCGTTCACCCTGGGCTTTCTACAAGATTTTTGGTATGTCTAGATTTTTCTTCTTCATTGCCAGACATTTTCTCTTCAGCAGTTTTGGGATCTAGAAAGTTATCGTGAGACTTCTGTGAATTCTAGGCCAGCTTCTATTTCCCTGGACACAAATTATAAGGCACTTACAGCCTTCTTTATAATTAGGAATAACTCTTTTACTTTAAATCTAGATCCTCATTTTAATAATAAACTTCCTGCCAAGACAGGTCCAGAATCTAAAGGAGGCGAAACTCAAAAGTTCAACACCAAGATCTTTCTATTGTCACTTCAATATTAAAACCTTAGCTGTGGCTGCATTGGTAAACAGGCATAGCAGTAAATTTTCTTATGCCATGATAGCAGTCAATTATTCATCCAGTCAGAAACAGAGAGAAAGTATCTGTTCGGGCCTCCAAGCTAAATATTGGAGATACAAATTCTGCCCTAGGAAGTGCACACTGTTGGAGTGGAACAGGTAAACACTGTAGATACTGTTATACAGAATAACCACTAAGGTACAGTCATATGTACCACAAATACAGACATATAAAATGATATACATACTTGATATACAAGGTGGGTGATCAAAGATGTTGATAAAGTCTTAGAAGGTGATGGACATGGTGAGGAGGTGTTAGAGGTAGGAGTAGGTACTAGGGTGATTAGAGATGATAGGTTTGGGGACAGTGAGGTAGAATCTCAAATTCATATCACAACACTAATTCCTGACTCCATATCTAGAGAGAAACCATAGCCCTATGCTGGGATATTTCTGAACAAATTCAAAAGTATCATGGAGGAAGCAAGTCTATCAAGTCTATCTATAGAAGCAATAACCTCAGGAAATCAGTGCTGTCTCCCATCTTGGGATGTCTAGTAGGTATTTGAGGTGTGTGCAAAATACATGTGTCAGAAGCATAATTCATGCTGTGATTTAGATGTGAAGACCTGTGTCTTCAAATTTCTCAGCTTCGTGCTTGGGATGGCAGCGCTGGGAGGGATGGCCAAGTGAGTGGTCTTCAGATTGAGCTAAAGAGCATGTTGGCATGTTGTTCTGGGAAAAGATCTAGATCTCTGTTTCTGTGCTCCTGCCTTCCATGAAACCCTCTCTGTCTCAATATGACGCCCTTGGTCATGTGACAATGCAGAAGACAGGCCCTTGTCAGATGGTGATGAGATGTTATAGGATCTTCACCTAGCATGGTGAGCTCATTAGCAACTACTTCTCACTAGCCACCCAGTCCATGGTTCACAGTTAGAGCATCAGAACTTGGATTGAGACAGATAACATCAGGGGAGAGGAACAAACAGGAGTACCTCTCCAGCACAGGTACTACAGTGCTGTGTGCAAAGTGTGTATCCAGACAGCAGGCCTCTGGACTCCACAGTAACAATTTTCATAAAGAAAATCCTAAAAGAAGAAAGGTTCAGCTTATGAACCAACTGTTCTTGCATCTGCAAGAACATCCTCTGTGCCACATGTCAACAACCTCCAACTTGCCTAAACATTGTAGCAATATTAAACAAAACAGCATGTTTACTAAGAAAGGAGGATTAAAGCTCCTTTTCCCCAAGTAAAATTTGATAATTTTCAATAATTTTTCAATTCTGTGTAGAACAGAATGCTAGGCTTACTGTGTAACAGCAAAGCCTACAGTCATAACTACCTTTATCCACTTTTTGCTGAATTAGAATCTGAGTCTGCAGGGGTTCAGTTTCAGGATATGGCAGGGATAGTAAAAATCACAGATACTTAAATCTCCTGTATAAAGTGGCATAGCACTTAGATATGACTTTGTATTTTAATGTTTATATTTACTCATTAGTTAGTGGTGTGTGTGTGTGTGTGTGTGTGTGTGTGCGCGCGCACACACACACGCATATGCATTCAAAAAGTCAGAGGACAGCTTATAGGAATCAGTACTTTCCTTCTACCATGTGGGTTCTAAGGATCAAAATAAGCTAGAAGGCTACACAGGCACCATTTCTTTTTCCCTATAGAACAATTTCAGTCCTTATGCAACATAAAAATAATCCTTATCTTTCTTCTATAACATCTAGAATAATATAAATGCTATATAAAAATGTGTCATAAATCATTTTTTAAATTTTGTTATTTTATTTTTCAAAATCCTTTTGATCTACAGCTGTTTGACTCTGGATGTAGAAGCACAGATGTGGAAGGATGGAATTTACTTAATGGAAAGATGGTATAACCCTGAGACAGAGGAGACAAGAGATGGGAACATTGTGAGGGGTGGGATTGGTCTTTGTTGAAACATGTAAGGGCTGAGATGTTCATTAACCTCCTGTGGAGATGCCAGTAGACCAGGAGACTGAGATCACCTAGGCAGGCAGAATGAAAGGACATCAAGTGCTGAGTCCTGGAGACTGTCGATGGGAAGGTCAGAGAGAGAAGGAGAAACAAGCTCTAAGTTCCATAGAACTACTTTAAAAAAAAATGGTTCAAGGTTAGCTGTAGCAGTTTCTGTTGAACCATTATAAGGAGAATAATTCCAGGGGCTTCAACTAAAATCTAGCCATGTCTTTGACAGGGCAGGAATCTGAGCCCAGTTAGAGTGCTGAGGACAGTACCCTGAGGGATCTGGATAGCTCCTTCCAGGAAGAAAATGGAAGAACTAAATGACAGGTGAAGCAGTGGCCAAGGGCAAGGGAAGGCACTTTGTTAAAGCAGGTAACAATGAAGGAATATTTGTGAACTGAGGAGAGCAAACAGTTCTTGGACATGGAACCTCAGGTGTTTTATGCACTGGAAGTCAATTCATGTTTAAATTCAATATAGTCATTTAACCAAAACCCAGAGATAATACAGAAGTAAATTATTACTAGGCAGATATCTCCCATTTCAATTAAGTGTAAAATGCTTTGCCATGGAGTTAGGAAGAAGAATTTGTAGTAGACTGTCCTCTTAGAAATGGAGAGTGAAGAAATTTATATACAATCTCACCAAATCTATCTGTCAGTTTGAGGATTACTTATATGTAGTGTGTGAAATAGAAGAAAAATTCAAAGTAACTTTCCCAATTCTTGCAGTGATATTTTCGTGTAAAGAAGGAGTACCTCTAGGAAGCTTATAAAGAACTCCCAACACTCACAGTAAGATTTCAACCAGGACAGTGATTGTAGTTTTTTGTTTGTTTGTTTGTTTGTTTGTTTGTTTGTTTTGGTTTTTCGAGACAGGGTTTTTCTGTGTAGTTCTGGCTGTCCTGGAACTCACTCTGTAGACCAGGCTGGCCTACAAGAGTGAGATATACTTGAATGTAATTTCTGAGTTCTGAACTCAGAAATCCGCCTGTCTCTGCCTCCCAAGTGCTGGGATTAAAGGCGTATGCCACCACTGCCCAGCGTGATTGTAGTTATTAGTAAGGGTTCTTAGCACAGTGTAAGAAAAGCATGTCCCTAAAAGCAAGTCATAGCTTTATGCCTGAACCAATCACAATTCTGCTACAGAGAATAAATTCCTGCTCAGGATTCATTCAGTTGTCCAGGATGCTCCAGCCTTATCTCATACATGGGCAGAAACCGATCTTTTGGCTTGTGAGAAACTTATGATCTCAGGAACCTGGCTATAACAGCTATTATAATTGATTGGTTCTTAATTTTAAAATCTGAAATGGTTAGAGTCAGAACAAAGTAAAGCTATCCTTAAGATTTTTAGCTTCCATGGATATGTTTTATTAAAATATCAAAAAGGTTTTAAATTTAAATATATTTTGACCATGTTTTCCCTCCCCAAGTCCAGCCATATCATCCTCCCTTCTGTATTTGCCTCATTTTAAGTTCTTTGTCAAAAAATTAAAATGTCATATAAAAATAAACGCCCCCCTGAACCAGGAGAGCAAAACAAAACAACACCCAAACAGAATAAAACAAACAACATCAACAAAATCCACCAGAGTGTAATCAAATAAAAGCACACAGAGAAAACTGTGAAGCTCATACGTGAGTGGACTGCTCCTGAACATGAAGTCTGCCCTGCCGTGGTTGATGTGCCCAGTGGCATTTCACTGAAGCACATGGGCTTCCCCTCTCCCTTCCATTGTCAGCCTTCACCTTAGTGGCTGGATCTTCATTCATTCTTTTTAAATATAATAAAATGAAATATAACAAGATAAACCAAAACTATTGCATCAAAATTGGAGAAGATAAACCTACAAAGGAAAAGAGCTCCAGAGAAGGCACAGGTTCAGAGATGCACTACTTTGCATACTCAGGAAGCCCATAATAATATGAAACTGGAAGCCACAGTAATACACACAGGAGAGCTGGTGCAGGCTCGTGCAGCCCTGCGCACTCTGTTTCAGTCTCTGTGACCTCATATGAGCTTTGCTCAGTTGGTTTAGAGGAATATGTTTCTCCTCCCCTTTTAAGGGGTTCCCTGTGCTCTGAATGAGACATCCCATTTAGGGCTGAATGTTCTCCATCTGTGTCTCCTGTCTGCCTCTTTCTCTCTCTCTGTCTCTCTGTCTCTCTGTCTCTCTGTCTCTCTCTCTGTCTCTCTCTCTCTCTCTCTCTCTCTCTCTCTGTGTGTGTGTGTGTGTGTATAATGCACACACACATGTGGACATGCATGTGTGTGTGTAATAGTGTAATATCTGGCTATTGGTCTCAGCATTTATTCCCACCTGCTTCAGGAAGAAGTCTCTCTGATGATAGCTAACAAGCTGGTGTGACTTCTAAGAATACGTTTTATTTCACAAGAAGCATGTTGAAGCTTTCATTTTGGGAAAAAATAATGCTAATAATAGTTCCAAAATAAATATGTGGGAATTAAGACTCTGCACTCAAAGGCTATGGTTTCTGTAGACATGAATTTGATAGACACACTGAACTCATCTTCTATAAACTACTAGAATTATCAGCATCCCTTTCAAACTGGAGGGATTGTAGACATATGTTTGGGCTAACCTTGCATCTTCCTATAATGTAAAAGCCAATTATTTTAAGTTTGTTATGGTCAAGATAGCGACAATTAACACAGCTTATAAAGCAATCAGGTCTTACCAGACTAGATGTTTCTTGATTAACAATAAATGTAATTGAGAGACCATCCAGCTCTCAATCATCTCCTCAGTTACATGATCTGAGGCAAGAGTTAGCTCCTAGACATAAACGCAGGACACGACTCGGCATGCATAGAACTTTGAAACTCAAATCAGTGACACATACCACTATACCGTTTATAATTGAATGAGATGCTTTTTTATCATCTGTGATCTCTGCCCAATAAAGTTGCTTCTATATAAAGACAAAATACTTTAAACACATGAATATGATGTTTCTAAGAATCTTCACCATTTTGGCAGTATGAGCTTCTGAGCCCACTGCACTCACCTCTTCTCTTAGCATGCACCTACTATTTTATTGTAGAAAATAAGAAATGACAGAATCTCAATCCTCCATAACCAAGTCATCATACACATCCGTGTTGCTCCCCACACATACTTAGGGTTGATCTCTCCATCCTCCATCTCCTGAGCTTTTAGCCATTCTAAGTCACTACCAACATTTCCACTCTAACCTAAGAACACTATATATCAGTGTCTTATTTTAAGCCAAACAGTCACTGGAAAAACGTGATTTCATTCCTCTCTGTTTACAACTAACTAATCTCCTCTCCTAATCCAGCCAATAATCCATCTTCCACAGCAATTAGTCCAGTCACGTTCCTGTAATACTTGAATGTAATTTCTCCTCCCTGTCACTCAGATGCCTTTGTTGTTGTGGCAGTTGTTGTTGGAACAGGGTCTCACTATGTACCTGGCTATCCTAGAATTCACTCTATAGATTAGATTGGCTTAAAACTTACAGAGATTGGCCTGCCTGTGCCTCCTGGAAGCTGAGATTAATGATGTGCTCTACCACACTGTCTTAGTTAGGGTTTCTATTGCAGCAACACTGTGACCAAAAAGCAAATTGGGATGGAAAGGGTTTATCTTATACTTTCAGATCATAGACCATCATTAGAGGAAATCAGGACAGGGACTCAAGTAGGGCTGGAACCTGGAGGTAGGAGCTGATGCAGAGAACATGGAGGGATGCTGCTTACTGGCTTGCTTCACATGGCTTGCTCAGCCTGTGTTTTTATAAAATCCAGGACCACTCACCATGTGCTGTGCCCTTTCCCATAAATCACTAATTGAGAAAATACCTTACAGAAGGATCTTATGGTGGCATTTCCTCAACTGGGCTCCTCCCTCTTTAGTGACTCTCGTCAAGTTAACACACAAAATCAGCCAGTACACATACCCTGCCTTTCATGTCTTTTTATTATAAGAGTTACCATTATTAACTATTCAATACAGTGATTTGTCTTTTATAGAGATCCTATTGTTCTTATAGTCTGAACCACACTGCTTAGCATATAAACTCTATAAAATAACACAGCATCAAATGTAGATAAGCAAATGAGAACACCTGTTAGAAAAGAATAAAAAGATAGCAAGCTTCAAATGCCAGTGCCCTTGCCAGCTGTGCACCACTGGGCAAGTTCCCTGACAACTCAGAATGTCAATTACTTTATCAATGAAACAGGAAATGTATATCTCACCTCACTGATTAGTAAGATTATATATATATATAAAATACACTCACACACACACATAGTGAGCCAGAGAGATTGGTGCACGTATTAAGGGGTCTTGCTGCTCTCCTAGAGGATGGAAGTTCAGTTTCTTGCACCACACCAGTGGCTCATAACCCTCTGTAACTTAAAGTCTGGGAGAACCTAATGACCTTTTCTGGCCTTTGCAGTTATTTACACACATGTGGCACACACATACACACACACCACATAAAAATAATTCTGTAAATTCTTTCACACATTGCCTGATGTCTCTAATAGATAGACAAAAAATGCTGTGTGCTACAGAGCTCTAGATAGCACCTCATAAAAGACAGGTGTGTGCTGCGAGGGTGCTCCATCATCTGGGTGGGAGTCCTAGCAGCATGGCTATGCTCCCTTCATCTATTTTGGTCTTTCTTTTCAATTGGATGCTAAGTGTGAAAGGACAGGAGCCCTCAAGTAGCTTTTTCTTGTGCCGCTAATGGCAACATTTAGGAACATGCCAGAATTTCCCTTTTCTTCCTGGCCCATCTTTAAAAAAATTGCTTTCCTTTTATTATGGAACATAGAGCCAATGACTCATGAACTGAAAGTATTCTTTGTCACTAATTCTTTGCAGAGGCCTGTCTATGAGTACTACCTATGATAATTCTTGGTGTTGCCTCTACAAAATCTGATGTGACAACTGCTCAAAATGAACAGAATAAGTGACATGGGGTAACCAGCCTCAATTGGTACAACTACAATGTAACTTTTATATCCTTGAGTTAAGGAACATTGCAGAAAAGAGGGAGAAAAGACTCTAGGACCCAGATGAATAGGAAATCTTTGGCTAGATACTGTGTTCTAGACATGAGAGGGAAGGTCACACTCAACAATATGGTTGCTTAAACAGTGTATATGGGAGAACTTTCACAAGGCTATAACCATTAATGAGAGCTATAGGCAATTAATGGTTTCAGACAGAGAAACAGTTATCTTCAAGTACAAGCTCTATGATAGATTATCCAACCCCTAAACATCAGCCATAAACATAGGTACATACAAGCCTTGCCAACTGGGCTCAGTAGTACTCTCTCTCTTTCTCTCTCTCTCTCTCTCACACACACACACACACACACACACACAGTGGGAGGCGAGAGTTATGAATTTAAGATGGGGAAGGGGAAGCATAGGGAAGAGTGAGGAATAAGAATGCTGTAAATACAGTATTCAAACATGAATTCTGAAAAATTAAAAAAAAAGTCTGTTAGGAAAGATCTCCCTTAGAAAATGAGAAACTGCTAAAATAAGGTCAGGCAGTATGTGCCATCTTGTAGGGCATTTTATTTAATTTTTGATTGATGGGGAAGGATGCATTGTGAGTGATATCATCCCTGGTCTGGTGGTCCTGGGTTCTATAAGAAAGAATGTTGAGGAACCATGGGGAGTAAGCTAGTAAGCTGTACCCCTTCATGACCTCTGCTTTAAGTCCTGCCTCCAGGTTCCTGCCTTATTTGATTTCCTGTCCTGACTGCCTTCTATGATGAACAGATAAGTAAACCTTTTCCTCCCCAAGTTGTTTCTGGTCATGGTGTTTCATCACAGCAATAATAGCCTTAAATAGGACAGTCATGCATACACATACATACATACATATCTCACAGGGCTTTTGATAAGAGTATAGGAGATTACTTCCCTTTTCATGTAGGCTATCATGACACAGAAGGACAGAAACAGCACTCAATTTTAGCAACTACATGGGACCTGGGAATCTATTTTCATAGTCGCTTTTCCTTTTATTGGAAATAGACTATTTTATACAATATATTTTAATTACAATTTTCTCTCTCAACTCCTCCTAGATATTCCCCACCAATCCAAATTCACACCCTTTCTTTCTCTCTCTTTTTCACATTAGAATACAAATAAGCATCTAAAAGAGTAAAAGAAAACAATAAAAAGAAAACAAGATAAAATAAAAACAAACCAGAATAACATGGAACAAGCAAACTATCACAAGAAAAAGAACCAAAGAAAAAGCACAAGAAACACATACAGGTACAAAGACATACACATTAATACACACAGAAATCCTATAAACTCACAACACTGAAAACCATAGTATATGTAGAAAAGATCATGAAGGAAAGAAAAACAAAAACAAAACAAAAAAAAACAAACAAAAACCCTACTTAGCCTCAAGCATTTTCTTACAGCAAAAGACAAGTGACCAAGAAAATGATATAAATGTTATTATTTCAACAAATGAATCCATAACACATATTAAAGAAGATATTAGAGTCTGATTGGAATGTGACTCGAAAGCAATAACTTCAGTAACAATTTCGTGTAAATTCAGACTACTTACCCTCCCATAGCTGGATATTCTGTGGCACACGTGTTCGATTCTCTCACTGCACATGCTGCTGAATTTACTCTGAAGGTCAGTGGCAATCACGTCATTCAAAGAATTAAGGCTGCTGCAGTTTTGGACAAAATGTTCGTCACTTTTTGCTAGGGCTTCCAGAATCTGTTGTGATAAATATACACAAAAGAAGCGAAAAGGAACTTCAAAAGCAAGCACATACAATTTTCATGAGCTAGCACTGTAGTTGCCCAGTTTTAGTTTCGTGAGGCACAATCTGTAAACTGATTTGATTTGTCTGTTTGGAATATCAGGTTTCACCATCTGAATGATGAAAGCCTGCCCAGGGAGCCAAGCAGACTTCAAAGACTTCCTGCTGGATCAATGAGCGCTCACTCTGATGTAGGTACTCATCTCCTGAAAATCTACCTCAAACACTCACTATGACTACCCCACCCCACTCCCACACCATCAATTTTGTGATAGATCAACCACAATATTAACAACAACACACTAAGAGAAAGCATTGATATCCCTCTTATCTAGACAGGCCAAGCGAACATGGCCAACAAACTGTTTGCTGAAAGACTAAAAAATAACAAGCATTCACAATGCTTCGTCTAGGCATTGTACTTTTATTTTTGCTTACAGATCTTTAACTTATGTATCATAGCTTGTGATTTTATTTTAATAAATTTTCTGTGTGTGAGAATGTGTGTTCCATGGTCTCCATGTGTTCCTGCTGCTTTGTCTTCCCCTATGTTCATTTTGTTTTGATTATTTTGCCTTTTTCTGATATTATTATTATTAATGCCTGTTTAAATTCTAATAAGAGAAAGGAGAGAGAGAGAGAGAGGAAGAAGGAGGAGGAGGAGGAGGAGGAAGAGGAGGAGAGAGGGAGGGAGGATATGGATTTGGGTGAGTGGAAAGTAGAAGGACCTGGAAGGGCAGGGGGAAGGGTGACTGTAATCAACATATATTGTATAAAAGAAATATATGTTCAATAATAAAAAAAAGAATAAAAGAAGTTCACATTAGCCTTTTAAGAATGGAAATAAAAGGAACTTATCCTGGTTCATTATATAGTGATCCTTTTTCAGGCCTGAATTCTGGCTGATAAAAGTTCCAGATAAAAGCATCTGAATGACATTTTCAATGAGCAATCTTTTGTGTGTTGCAGTCAAGTTAAGGCTCTGTGTATGTGCACATACATGTACATAAACATCTCCCTGTAGTTTGGCTCACTGAGAATTTCTGATGACACAAGATTTCTCTAACACTGTGAGATGTGTGAAATGCAATGCTTCATCTCTTTCCAGCCCTGCTTCCCAGATACACTGAATGTGTTCATCTGCTCACAGGTCTGGAAATATCAGGGCGTGCTTCACGATCAACAGTTTGTGCTCTTCGGTGTCTGTTTTAACTTTGAGTTATCACACTAACTCATACTGTCACACACATAGAAAATCCCATGTGATTTTGCTAAGTGGACATAGCTAAAGAATAAAATGATACAATTGTTATCACCTGGTCCTAAGATCTTACATGGGTCCTATTTAATAAGACATTATTGTTCAGAAAGGATTGAATTTTGAAAACATACAAGCTGCTTACAATGATTTAACATCAGAATGTGTCCTTAAATTAATGTTTAAAAGATTAAAACATGATTATTTTAAAATACCTCCTTGGATCACTACAAAATTTTCCTACTTAAATTTTTGTAAATGAGTGATAAATAGATAGAATTTCAACTATACATATTTGAAACAGTAGTTAAAAAAATAAAGGTAAAGAAGCTGTATCTTATCTCTTCAACTTGTAAAGTCAAAGTTCTCACAGGATAATAGAAAAGTCAACTGGAATCCTAAAGCCAGGTGTGAAGAGGGAAGATCTGGAGCTATTAGAAAAAAAAAAAAAAAAAACAGGAGATTGACGTGTTTCATAGTATATGCCATTTCATTCAGATTTAAAGATCTTCCTCTTTCTTTACCTTGCTTTCACCTAAGAACCATCTGACATTATTATTTACAAACAACAATTAGACATCTGTGGATGTATTTACAAAGTGGCTTTTATGTTTCCCAACATTTTGGCAATTAAGGAATTTGAAATTTTTTAATGACATAAAGCACTCATAAAAAAATGTACATTAAAAAACCTGTCATAACAACTATCTGAAATGCATTCTTTGGGCTAAACTAGGATTGTAGCAACAATAACAGATACAGCAAACTTTTTACCATATAGGCTAAGCCTTGCCTGGGTGAGAGGCTCACCTAACTTAACACTCAGTTCCTAGGGTCAATAAAAGGAATCTGGTCCACAGTGAATAAACGAGGAGAGTTAAATGGGTTATCTCTGCAACAGGCACAGTCAATAGGTATGATAAAGTTGGGGTGGTTTCAGAGTTAAGGTAGAAGAATCTGAATGTCCCAGAGTCACTGTACCTTGGCAGTCAGGCTGAAGAATCCTTTGGGCTCCACCATCTTCTCCACCACATTGCACTTTGTCCCCGCCGTGCTGTCATACTCGTACACAACCCCATACTCGAGGTGGACATTGTCCACGGTCAGACTCACATGCTCCTTCTTGCCATCAATAATGGCCATGGTGTTGAACTTGTCAATGACATCTGGAATACAATTTGAGTGTAGACAAATCATGTTCCTTCCTCCTCATCAAGCATTTTTGAGTCTCTGATTATTTAAATACTTTTATTTTATTCTACTTTTGACACAGAGTCTTACTATATAACCTTGGCTCACCTAGAACTTACTGTGTAGTTCAGGTTAGCTCTGCCTCCCAAGTGCTGGAATTAAAGACATGTACCTCTGTGCTCAAAGAGCCTTTGAATACTTTTAAGAGTTCTTTAAAGGCTATCTAAGTTAGATATGATAAGTGGTATATCTACTCGTGCTAATGCTTTAAAAACAAAAATATTTTTTAAGAAAAATATTTGACAAACTTAAATATTGCCATTTCAACATCACCACTCTGGTTGATATATCACTTTGATCAGTGGACTACATATATTGGCTTATACCAAGTAAGCACTATAGAGAGAACTGAATCATTTTTTATTTAAAGTGAATGTGAGGGGCTTAAGCAAAGGCTTAGCAGTTAAGAGAACTTTCTGCTCTTGCAAAGAACCTAGGTTCAATTTGCAGTATCTATATGGTAGCTCATAATCATCTATGAACCCTCTCATGGTCTCCATGGACACCAAGCATGTACTTGGTACACAAAAATATACATGCAGACAAACACTCACCCATACAAAATAACAAATAAGCAAAAGTCTGTTTACAAAGTGTGTATGGATAGAAGTTACAGATTCTAAAATGAGCTCAAACATGGGATGAAAATGTGCTTCAAGGATCAAATTACCACAGAAAACCACAAAGCAGGTCAGATTTCTAAGGCAGGAAGGAGATGTTAGATCATTTTTGTTCCCAGATGCTTTAAGTTTCCCAGACAGCATCTTGGAGAAAGAATTCATGGAGGAAGTCCAACATTGTTCACTAGACTGAAATTTCCATCTAAAACATTCAGCTGCACTCTGTTTAGCATACATTCAAAAGCCAAGGAATATATAACTATGATTTCATAAAAGAAACTATTATGTGGCCTAATAGCAGATACACACTTGGAGGATGGCTCAGTTGGTTTAGTGCTTTCCTCTAGGGTGGGAGAGACCTGAGCCGGATCACCAGAATCCATATAAATATGCTGGATATAGGTGGTACACATTTGTAATCCCAGTGTTGGGATGACAGAAACAAAAGAACCACAGGTCTCTTCGGCCGGCCAACCCATCCAAATAAGTAAGCTGAAGAACAATGAGAGACACTGTCTCAAAGGATGTGGATGGAGTTCCTGAGATCACACCCAAGATTGCTGTCCACCTTTCACATGCACACCCATGTACTCGCACTCATAGGCCCATGCATCGCCACACGCACAAATACGAAAATAAATAAGTAAATAAATAAATATAAATAAATGAAAATTTTTAAGCATTCTGAGTCTGAGTAGTAAGCATGACAGGAAAGTCATACCCCAGTTATGCCTTGCTAGAGTAAAAGTTGGCTTTTAGGTTTGCTAGGCAAGTGCTCTATGTAGAGTGAAAAATTATAGATACTGGGTATATAGAATCCTTTTTAGACATAAAATATTCTTTAGGCTTTCTTTACAAAGACATGGAGGCATGAAGCGAGTTAAGAATGTGGACAGACTAATTATGGGAACTGGCTAGAATGCAATTTAGCCAGGTGGAACCAAGCTGAGAACCATAGTGACAGGGCAAGGCCAAAGTAACAGGGCAGGGCCACATTCTTGAGAAAGATAAGCGTACAGAGAGTTTTCACCTGACCCTGACTCCTGTAGGTTGGGTTCCTTTGGAATGTTCCACTATTTTTATGTTACACCACCCTGGCAACCCCTCACCCCCTCCCCATTCCTTGGTTTGTGGTTTTTCCCTTTAAAAACCCCTTTCAAACTGGCTGTCGGGGTCAATTCAGCTCCTGCGTGGGCATACGAATTGACCGACAGCTAGTTGTCTCGCCCTAATAAACAACCTTGCAATTGCTCTGGTACATGGTGTCTCGAGCAGATTACTGAGTGGTCGCGACTTTCTGAGACTTGAGAGAGGGTCTTCTCTCTGAGGAGGTCTTCATTGGGGGCTCGTCCGGGATTTGCGACCACCCTGATCTCTGAGACCCCCACTGGGAGGTAAGGGCACTGCGGTTTTGTTTGTGTGTTTTGTGTATCTATCCATCTCGTTCTGACATTTGGTTTGGAATTCTGTAAAGTGCACTTCTGTGTTTTGGCTTGGCAGCTGTTTCTGCCTAGTAAGAGACAGCAAACCTTTTGTCTCGGCACGAGGCAAATGGGTGACCAGCAGACGTGCTAGGAGGGTTATCACTGCCACAACCTGGGAAACGTCCCAGGTGAGGAGGGACCCCGGGGACGCCTGGTGGGTGCCCGTCTGGAGGCCAGAGAGGACAAGGTGGTCCTCTTGCTGGAGGAGGTGTGAGAGACCTCCTGGCCATCTGTTTTTCTGAATTGGTGTTGGCTTTCTCCGTTGAGACAGTTAGTGTAGTTGTTTTGTCTGTGTTTTGTGTTGCTTGTTGACAGTTATGGGACAGACTGTAGTGACTCCCTTAAGCCTGACTTTAGACCACTGGACAGAGGTGAAGGACAGAGGCAATGAGTTATCGATTAACATCTGGAAGGGATGTTGGCAGACCTTCTGTGCCTCAGAGTGGCCAAAACTTGATGTGGGATGGCCACCTGAGCGGACTTTTGACGCGACTACTATTTCTGCAGTAAAAGCTACTATTTTTCAGGAAGGACCAGGGTCACATCCCGATCAACAGCCATACATCATGGTTTGGCAGAACCTGATCCAGAATCCCCCTCCGTGGGTGAGACCATGGGTTAAGAAACAGCCAGGCTCCCGAGCCCTGGCTCTCTGCAGTTCCGGGCCTAAAACGCCCAAACCCAAACCGAAACTGGACTCGGAAACTAAACCCTCAGCTCTGCCTAAGATCTATCCTGAGATCGAGGAGCCACCTGAGTGGCCAAGTCCGCCCACCACTGCCCCCCCATCATCAACCACCACAGGCTCCCCCAGCCTCAGCACTGAGTCCGGAACCACAGGGAGCAGCCAGGGGCGGGGGGCGGCAACTGGCACTCGGAGCCAGAGAGGGTTGAGTCCGGAAGGACTCGACTCTACCGTTTCTCTACCTCTCCGAGCTATAGGTCCGGCACCTACCGAACCGAATGCAGTCCAGTTCCTACAATACTGGCCCTTTTCTTCATCTGATCTGTTTAACTGGAAAGCTAATTATCCCACTTTTTCAGAGAATCCTACATCCCTGATTGGACTGGTGGAGTCTATAATGTACTCACACCAGCCCACCTGGGATGATTGCAATCAGCTCCTCCAGACTCTCTTCACGGCTGAAGAGAAAGAGAGAGTTCTTCTGGAGGCCCGGAAAAACATCCAGAACGCTATGAGACAACTTTTGCAGAATCTAACTCCAGCAGAGATTGATGAGGCTGTTCCCCTCACTCGGCCCCAATGGGACCACAACACAGCTGCAGGTAGGGAAAGGCTGTCCATCTACCGCCGGGCTCTGGTGTCAGGTCTCAGAGGGGTGGTGAGACGCCCCACCAATTTGACTAAGGTAAGAGAGGTTATGCGGGAGCCAGAAGAAGCCCCCTCTGTTTTCTTAGAGTGCCTCATGGAGGCATATCGCAGATATACTCCTTTTGACCCCACCTCGGAGGGACAGAGGATGTCTGTCATTATGGCTTTTATTGGGCAGGCTGCTACAGATATTAGAAAGAAGTTACAGCGTCTTGAGGGATTACAAGACCTCATAATCAGAGATGTGGTTAAGGAGGCAGAGAAGATCTATCATAAGAGGGAAACTCAGGAAGAAAAAGCAGAAAGAGAGAAAAGAGAAAGGAGTAAGGAGAAAGATGAGAGACAGAGAAGGCAGGAAAAGAATTTGACTAAGATTTTGGCCGCAGTTGTAGATGAGGGAAGAAGACAGGGAACTAGAGGAGTTAGGCAGACAGGGAACTTGGGCGAGTATCAGAGGCAGGAGCCAAGGAGACCCAGAAGAGCCAGCCAAACACTGGACAGAGACCAATCTGCCTATTGCAAGGAGAGAGGACATTGGGCCAGAGAGTGTCCCACCAAGAAGGGACTTAAGGCTCTGGCCCTAGGTAGCAATGAAGACTAGGGGGCTCAGGGCTTGACCCCCCTCCCCGAGCCTAGGGTAACCCTGAAAGTGGAGGGGACCCCCATGGACTTTCTTGTCGACATGGGAGCAGAATTCTCAGTGCTCAAGAAACCCCTGGGGAAGTTGAGAAGTAAGCAAACCATAGTTATTGGAGCCACTGGACAGAACTCATATTCGTGGACCACCACAAGAACAGTAGACCTGGGAAAAGGACAGGTGTCTCATTCCTTCCTAGTGATACCTGAGTGTCCTACCCCTTTGCTGGGTAGGGACCTTTTAACTAAGTTAAAGGCACAAATAAGTTTCACCCCCCAGGGGCCAAAGGTGACATGGGACACTATCAAATCCCCAGTGTTAACATTCTCCCTGAAAACAGAAGATGAATATATACTGTTTCAGTCTGACACTCAGGGACATCCTTCATCAGAATTGGAAATGGGACCCTGGTCCCTGTTTACTGAGGCCTGGGCAGAGACTGGGGGAATGGGGATGGCCAAGAAATGTACCCCCGATAGTCATTGAGCTCAAAGATGGTGCTTCTCCAATTGGGGTCAGGCAATACCCCATGAGCAAGGAAGCCAGAATGGTGATACATCCCCACATTGAAAGATTATTACAACAGGGGATTTTAGTCCCCTGCAAATCTCCCTGGAATATACCTCTGTTGCCAGTAAAGAAACCAGGCACTGGAGATTACCGGCCTGTTCAAGATCTCCGAGAAGTTAACAAACGGGTACTAGATATCCACCCTACGGTACCCAACCCCTACAACTTGCTCAGCTCTCTGCCCCCGGACAGAACTTGGTATTCAGTTCTGGACCTTAAAGATGCTTTCTTTTGTTTGAGACGTCATTCCCAGAGTCAGCCCCTATTTGCCTTTGAGTGGAGAGACCCAGAGAATGGTAAAGCAGGACAGCTGACCTGGACGAGACTGCCCCAGGGATTCAAGAACTCTCCCACTTTATTTGATGAGGCACTCCACCGGGACCTGGCCCCTTTCAGGGCTAATAATCTTCAAGTGACTTTGTTACAATACATAGATGACCTTTTATTGGCCGCTAAGAACCCCCAAGATTGTGAGAAAGGAACAGAACGTCTCCTGGATGAGTTGGGTAAGTTGGGGTATCGGGCACCCATGAAGAAGGCCCAGCTATGTAAGACTGAAGTGACTTACTTGGGTTACACCTTGAGAGATGGACAACGCTGGCTGACTGAGGCCAGAAAGCAGACAGTTATGCAGATCCCAACCCCAACTACCCCTCGTCAGGTAAGAGAGTTTCTTGGGACCGCCGGGTTCTGCAGGCTATGGATCCCAGGGTTCGCCACCTTGGCGGCACCTTTATACCTTGTTCCTTGACTAAGGAACAAGGGGAGTTTACCTGGACAGTCGAACATCAGAAAGCCTTTGAGGCATTGAAAAGGGCTTTATTAGAAGCCCCTGCTTTGGCTTTACCAGACCTGACTAAGCCTTTCACTCTCTATGTTGATGAGAGGAAGGGGGTGGCTAGAGGAGTTTTGAATCAAACCTTGTGTCCATGGAAACATCCAGTGGCGTATCTCTCAAAGAAGCTAGACCCGGTAGCAAGTGGATGGCCTGTCTGTCTGTGGGCCATAGCAGCTACGGCTCTACTAGTGAAAGATGCTGATAAACTGACTTTGGGACAGAAATTATCAATAGTGGCCCCTCATGCTCTGGAAAGCATTGTCAGACAGCCTCCCGATCACTGGATGACTAATGCCAGAATGACTCACTACCAGAGCCTCCTCCTCACCGAACGTATAACCTTTGCCCCGCCGGCTGTTCTGAACCCTGCCACCCTGCTGCCCGAGGCTGACAGCTCCATGATTCACCAGTGTGAAGAAATACTGGCTGAAGAAACGTCCAACAGACCGGACCTGACTGACAAGCCTTGGCCAGGGGTGAAGACCTGGTTTACTGACAGGAGCAGCTTCATGGTTGAGGGCAAGCGAAGGGCGGGAGCGGCGGTGGTAGATGGGAAAAGGACTGTGTGGGCCTCGGCCCTACCCGAAGGGACTTCAGCACAAAAAGCTGAACTGGTAGCCCTGACCCAGGCCTTGAAGATGGCGGAAGGACAAGGGGTGAATATTTTCACTGATAGCAGGTATGCATTTGCTACCGCTCATGTACATGGCGCCATCTACCGGTGGAGAGGGCTATTAACTTCAGCAGGAAAAGAAATTAGAAACAAAGAAGAGATTTTGAGCCTCTTGGAGGCAATTCACCTTCCAAAGAAGGTGGCAATAGTTCATTGTTCCGGCCATCAAAAAGGGACAGACTATATTGCAAAAGGAAACCAGATGGCGGACCTGGAAGCAAAAAAAGCTGCCCAGGGACCCATGATTTTGGCCATCAGAACCCAATCAAAGACTCCCAATCCCACTGAGGAGCCAGGGACCAAGCCGGTCCTGTTTGAAGAAGAAAGCCTACAGTACCTATCTGGGATCCATTAGTGGACCCACTTGGGGCCCGAAAAGATGATGGAAATAGTGGCCCGGTCTCAGTATGAGATTCCAGGGTTGAAGAAACTAGCGCACAGGCTAGTGCGAGAGTGCAAGGCTTGTGCTTTCACCAATGCCAGCCACCATCAGGAGGTAAAAGGAACTAGACTTTGAGGAGATCGACCTGGTTCTTACTGGGAGGTCGATTTCACTGAAGTAAAACCTGCCAGGTATGGTAACAAATATCTCTTAGTATTTATAGATACTTTTTCCGGATGGGTCGAGGCATTCCCAACCAAGAAGGAGACTGCTACTGTGGTGGCTAAGAAGATATTGGAAGAAATCCTACCCAGGTTTGGGGTGCCAAGGGTAATTGGCTCAGACAATGGGCCTGCTTTCATCGCGCAAGTAAGTCAGGGACTGGCCAAACTATTGGGGTTCGATTGGAAATTACATTGCTCATATAGACCCCAGAGTTCAGGACAGGTAGAGAGGATGAATAGAACCCTAAAAGAGACCTTAACTAAATTGACTATAGAGACTGGCGGGGGTGATTGGACACCCTTGCTCCCACTTGCCCTGTTCCGAGTCAGGAACACACCCGGAGTCCTGGGACTTACCCCCTTTGAGATTTTATACGGTTCTCCACCTCCCATTTATCAGACCCTTGAGAGTACAACTCGCCCTGATGATGGTTATAGTCCCCCTTTTCCTATTCTAGCCCGACTAAAAGCCTTAGAGACTGTGAAAAAGGAAATCTGGGGAACCATAAAGAACTCCTATGCTCCTAAAGAAGATCCAATACCACACCAGTTCGAGGTCGGAGACACTGTCCTAGTAAGGAGACATCGGACGGGCAACCTTGAGCCACAGTGGAAAGGCCTGTACCTGGTCCTGCTGACAACCCCCACAGCAGTGAAGGTAGACGGCATCGCTGCGTGGATCCATGCCTCACACGTGAAAAGAGCACCTCTGAACTCTCACCAAGATGAATGGACTTTGGAGCGGACTGGTAATCCTCTTAAGTTGCGCCTACGCCGTAGGCTCACAGATGATGGGGAATAATCCACACACTACCCAAAAACTGACTTGGCAGGTCACCTCAATGACTGGAGTGGTATTGTGGTCTACCTCTAAGGTAGCCCCACCGTACACCTGGTGGCCCACTCTCACTCCCAATTTCTGCCAATTAGCAGCTGGATTAGACACCTGGGATATCCCTACCTCAGATCCTCAGAAGTTGCCCCTGGATGCAGGGCGGAGAATTTGCCCAGGAGGTAAATTTGGGTGTGGAGACCCGGAACGCAGATGTGAGCTAGGGAAATTAGATTTTTATGTCTGTCCCAGGGATGGTCGGGATCGAACAACAGCCCACCGTTGTGGAGACATAGGGAACTTATATCGTTCTGCTTGGGGCTGCGAAACAACAGGAGATGCTTACTGGAGCCCCAGCTCCTCATGGGACTGGATTATAGTACGTAAGAATTATGCCTCTCCAACAGAATGTTTTAAGTGGATTACAGAGAACCTGTGCAATTCAAGGTCCACCTGCATACCCTTAAATATAACTTTCACTGTCCAGGGACGGACCGGGGATACAGTACAGTGGTTGAAAGGGAGAACATGGGGCCTTAGATGGTATTTTCCAGATAGAATGATGAAGTGCGACTTAGGTGCTGCTTTCACCATTCAGTTGAAGATAGAGAGTCCACCTGCTCAGCCTATAGGCCCTAACAGAGTGTTACTAGAACAGAAATCCCTTGCAGTTGCCCCTGTGACCCCTTTAAGACCTTCGGAACTCAAACACTATACTGAGTACCCTCTGGGTACTCCTTTGACCTCTACTCCTTCTCTCCCAAGCACTGAACAGAGGATGTTAAGTCTGATCCAAGGTGCTTTTACCATACTAAATGGGTCCTAACCCAATATGACTAAGTCCTGCTGGCTTTGCCTCTCTTCAGGGCCTCCATATTATGAAGGCATCGCAACAACTGGGACCTGTAATAACACCACTAGTCATGATGCCTGTATATGGAATAGTAAAAATAGACTTACCCTTACTGAAGTTTCAGGTCAAGGAGTTTGCTTGGGAACCCCTCCCGCTGCTTATACACATCTATGCAATGAGACTCTTAAGAGTCCAAAGACCTCTGTCAACAGATTTTTAGTGCCTGAAATTGATAAATGGTGGGCACTAACCCACCATTCTGGATTAACTCCATGCATCTCCACCTCTGTTTTTGATGAGACCAAAGACTATTGTGTACTTGTTCAGCTAGTTCCTCGAGTCTATTACCACCCTGCAGATACTCTTGACCGAGAGTTTGAATACCCTAGATGCTTCCGTAGAGAGCCCATTTCCTTAACCCTAGCTGTCATATTGGGGCTAGGAGTGGCTGCAGGTGTGGGCACAGGAACTGCTGCATTGATTCAGACCCCACACTATTTTCATGAACTGAGAGCAGCTATTGATGTAGTCTGAGGGCCCTAGAACAGTCAGTATCAAAGTTAGAGGAATCATTGACTTCCCTCTCTGAGGTTGTTTTACAGAATAGAAGAGGATTAGACTTGCTGTTTCTTAGAGAAGGGGGACTGTGTGTTGCTTTGAAAGAAGAATGCTGTTTTTATGTAGACCATTCAGGTGTGATTAAAGACACTATGAGTAAACTCAGAGAGAGACTAGATCAGAGACAGAAGGACAGAGAAGCACAACAGAATTGGTTTGAAAGTTGGTTTAATAGATCCCCTTGGATGACTACTCTGATATCCTCCCTTGCAGGCCCTCTTGTGATTCTACTTTTACTTTTAACCATAGGACCCTGTATTTTAAATAGATTAGTTGCCTTCATAAGAGAAAGGGTAAGTGCTGTTCAGATTTTACTGCTACGACATCAGTATCAAACCCTCGGACAGGGAAACAGAAGCTATGAAGATATTGAAATGCAAGACTAAAAACTATCATTTAGAGAAGTGGGCTTAAGTTTTTAAGATTAAAAACTATCATTAGGAGAAGTGAGGAATGTAGAGTGAAAAATTATAGATACTGGGTATATAGAATCCTTTTTAGACATAAAATATTCTTTAGGCTTTCTTTACAAAGACATGGAGGCATGAAGCGAGTTAAGAATGTGGACAGACTAATTATGGGAACTGGCTAGAATGCAATTTAGCCAGGTGGAACCAAGCTGAGAACCATAGTGACAGGGCAAGGCCAAAGTAACAGGGCAGGGCCACATTCTTGAGAAAGATAAGCGTACAGAGAGTTTTCACCTGACCCTGACTCCTGTAGGTTGAGCAGATTACTGAGTGGTCGCGACTTTCTGAGACTTGAGAGAGGGTCTCCTCTCTGAAGAGGTCTTCACTCTACAAGTACTATAGCTCTGATGCTCTTCTGTTATTCACAACAAGATTTTGAAACCAACTGTGGATTGTGGTTATACATATGAGGTAATGTTGAAGTAATTATTTAAAAAAAGGCCGCTGGTCAAGCCAACTATCTAAGCTGCAGCAGCTCTGCCTAGCTCAGCCGCCATGTTCTGTGGTCAGAGGCCACGTGCATGCCGCGTGCCACAGCTACAAACGACCAGGCAGAAACACCAGTCCTGCCACCCATGAGACATCATCGTGGGAAATGGCTCTGCCAATCTTCCACGCTGTCTCCACAAGGCTGGGCATTGCCCAGACCATCCCACTATCCATGCTGGCCCAATAGAAAAATGAGACTCTAATCCTTAAAGATTAATCAAAGGCTTTATATGTTTGGTAATGCTCAATAACAATATGCCCATACAAAGAGAGTTGTTTCCCAATTAGCTAACTGTAAGGAGCAGGCCCTTAAACAGGACCAACTCCATTTTGTAATAGGAAACTTGTAGAGACTAGTCTGGTACTTGTAAAGACATGTCTGGTACTTGTAAAGACAAGTCTGGAAATGAAGCTGTGCTGAGATAACCAGACATGACTGGTTATCTGCCATGTACGGCAAGAGTAATGCCAAATCCAACATAAAAGAGGAGCCTGATCAGAGCACATCACTTCACACTTGTAGCCATGACTGGCCAATGTGATCCTCCGGACAAAGCCTTCTCAGGACCCAGTCATCAAGGAGTTAACTGAGAGACCTATGCCTCCAACTTCTTCGTGGTCAAGCACCCTACAAGGTCAAATTATCTGGAAGCCACAGCCTGACCCCGCCTTCCCAGACTCTGGACCTGTAACGGGACACCATCAAAAGGACTCAGGTCCTATAATCTGTGAATGAATGATGTGTTTATTGCTATGCTTATTTCTTTGGTAATTAGCAACTTGTTATTTGTGTTAATTGTGCATATTGTTAGAGGCAACCTATGGGAAATGTGACAATATCTTGTAGCAATAGCCTTAGCATTTGTGTTTGTGTTTGCTTGCTGTGCATTATCATTAAAGAAGTAACTGAATTCCACAAACTCTCTGTCCATCTTCCATCTGGAGGAGCTGATGATCTCACAGTCAAATCCAGTATATGATCCCTGAGTGGAGCAGGACCTAATGCTCCTCTCTCCATGGGGGATTCAAACCCCTTGCTCAGAATAGATAAGAGTCCCTGCTCTCGACATTAACCTAAATATAAGTTGTTACCCACAACTACTCTCCATACCTGAGTGGCTCTCCATCACTCCTACATCTCTGCTCACCCTAGCTCCTCCTCTTCCTTTTCCTCTTCCTCTCCTAACTCCTCCCACCTTAGCTCCTCCTACAAGGTAATCCCTAAGATTACTTAAAAATGGGAGCTAGGGAATCAATCATATGATTCCTGGCTAAAAGTTCAGCTTCTACTCTCTCCTAGATGTGTGGAGATGCAGATAAAAGTTATTTTTAATCACCAACAGCCAATAAGTCAACCATGTTACATCACTAGACCTCCCTGAAAATACTTAAGTGGCA
Source organism: Grammomys surdaster (assembly GCF_004785775.1). Classification (NCBI taxonomy): domain Eukaryota; kingdom Metazoa; phylum Chordata; class Mammalia; order Rodentia; family Muridae; genus Grammomys; species Grammomys surdaster. The sequence continues at coordinate 14,884,764 of NW_021604566.1, forward strand.
GAGTCTGAAGCATTTCCAAGGCAGTAAGTATATTCATATGCCAGAAGACAGGTATCCCTAGACTCAATGGGGCAGTTTGTTGCAGCCCAACTGCACACCACATTATCTGGCTTCTCAATCAGAAGCTAAAAAAAATTATCCTTCTAGATTTTGAGAATCATTCTACCAAAATATTACATGAAAGAGAAGAGTGTGGAAACTCCTTGATGATAGCACCACTTGGTCAGAAATCAAGGTGGAAATATGAGATTGCAGTGGGCGTTGGCAGCACAGTGTAGGACTAACAGTTTAACTGTGCCCTTTCCCCAGCCTTGAGCAGGCCTGAGAGACCTTGTTTACCACAGCAGACCAAACAATAGGACTCAGGTGTTAACCACCTTGACAGACCCAGGACCTTATAGGAGCTGAGATGACTAAACTGCCTGCTGAGCTTGCCTCCAGACACCTCTGGCCTGCAATTAAGGATGGATTCCCCTCATCCAAGCTGGGCTGAAGCACAAAGGGGTTCAGTGGTGGAGGGAGGTGGGGCTTCCCCTTTAAATTGAAAGATGAACATTAAAGCATTGAGCCTCTATCAGGAACCTTTGTCCTGGCTTCATCTCTTCTCGCCTTCCTGTCCCTTCTTCCATTCCCAGCCTCACTTTCAGATGAACCCGGTTGACTGTGGCCACCGGCTGGCAACAGGACTAACAGTTTAACTAGTAGTATGTGCTAATTCTCTGGGAACACAAGAACACAGACGTGGATACCAAGGTGCTATATGGAGAAGGATAGATTTTCACACATCTGAAGTGTTGTCCAGAGGATAATTTTCCAACTATTTATTTGGAGGAAATTTACAGTGTGATAGAAGTGTCCAGAGATTCTCACCAATAAATATGTTGTCAGGACACAACAAAACTGTAAGAGTGGATACAAGGACTTCTGTGGAAACATTTTGAAAAAAAAATTAGTCATGGCATTTGGCAACTGCAAGCATAAATGCAATAGCCTCAGTTGCCATAGGTAAAACACTGAACACAGTTCAAAGAAGGACTGCTGCACTGAGAAACAAACAGAAAAAGAAGAGCCTTATCAAAGATTTATGTGTGTGTGTGTGTCTGTGTGTGTGTGTGAATGTGTGTGTGAGTGTCTATGTGTGCAGGTGTATGTGTGTGTCACATGCATATGTACTTACTTCTTTTTGATAAGGTATGGATATAATAAAAATTACTTGAATTAGGGGTCTATTTTTAAAGAAACTACAGAATATCTCAACCCTAGGTCTTCTTAAATGTGCATGACTACATGAAGCAGATCTTATGAAAATGGAGACCTGATCCATCAGACTTAGGGTGGAAGTAGAGAGTCTACATTTCTGCCTAGCTTTCAGGGAAGTATACTATGGACAAGCCATATAGAAACAGAAACATCTAAATGACATTCACCTTCAAGAAGGAAATCCTAGGTTGGATTCCCTGCCCCCAGCCTGCCTCTCTTGGTAACTTAACTTGCACACCAGACTCTTGACCCAAACAAGCTCAATTTCTTTTTCCTGAATGAGGGTAACAGGTAACTGGTGAGACTTTCTGTTTTGATGACTAATAAGAAATTCTAGGAAGACACTGAAAGGGTCCTGATAAAAAGCATAGGCTGCAAACATGTAATCCCATCATTAGGACACAAAGGCAGGAAGATCATCACATATTCTGGACCAGCCTGGGCCATATAGTAGGTGAAACTTGCCTCCAAAAAAATAAAATAAAAGACCTAAAAATAAGATATGGTATCACATGTCAACCACTATCCATTACTACGTATATGGATAAAATGACATATAAATACAGTAATGAGTCACAACTCAAAAGTATAAGACCTCAGAACTTGGGAACAGACACAGGCTCTAGGGAAAAGAATAGCAAATGCACATGAAGAAAAAAAAAGAAAGGTACCTACCTTCTACTTTGCGGTCAAAAGCATCCCTAGCCTCATCTTCAGGGGACTTTGAGTGGGACTTCTGAAGGTCTTCATGAGCACTTTCAAGACTATCATAGACCCACTGTATGGAATCTTGCTGGAGGGAAGGAAGCGGGAGGAAAGGGAGACGTCTCAGAGGTACTGCATAGGTGCCAGTATTAACTTCACAACCACTAATAACACATTACTGTGCATCAGTGTTAGCTGGGGCATCTTGCTTGTTTATTTTTCTTGTTTAACAGTAATAAAATTTGAAAAAATAAACTGTCAGAAAGGACGGCCAATGGCAACTCGACATTGCAACTTTTTCTATCTTAAATCATCTTCAGAAGATGTGTTCTACATATTTACTCTAAAGATGCACTCTTTCAAATAGGATATAGTTCTCATATGTCTTACCCAAGTGCCTCAAGTATATCCTTAGGTGAGTTATATGTTATACCTTAAAATATGCAAATGCAAATGGGCAATTATTTGCTGCACCAATTACCTATGATTATGCATACCATTCTAAGGTCTTAACAGACACATAGATTTCAATATATTAATGGTATTTATGAATCAAACCATGTGAAAATGGAAGAATGTCTCTCAGTGTAACGAATTTCCAAGTCATGTAACATCCTTTCATATAATACATAACTCATCCTATATTTTAATTGAAAGAGTAGTTCAATTCTTATTTAGAGAATTCTTATTTAGATGAGATGATTTCCAAATAAATGCTTCAAGGGTTATATGACTTTAAGATTTATAAATAAGATGAAAAATCAAATTGAACTCAATTACTTAGTGTGATATAATGTGCAGCATCCATTTTTCTCTGAATCAGCTCCACAACTGTGTCTAGCTAGCACGCTGCTATAAATCACTAAACTGAGAGCTAGGCTTGTAGACGTAATGGATCTCAGTATAGGAACATGCATGCTTACCATTCATGAGGCTGTGGGCTCAGTCTCCATCACCACATACACACAAAGCCATGCTAGTTGACTTGGGCATTCTTGTGGCTACAATGAACCACTACAGGTACATAGTATCTATGTGTTCCTTTACATCCTTCTCATCCTGACCCTGGCCTTGGCCCTATGACTTGGTTTGTCCAGATGTTTAGTAGTAGCAAGAATCATCCAGGAAGAGGGTTTATGGGAGGTAACAGTCCCCCCTGATATTTTGGTACTATGCATAAAGAAAAATTCTATAAGAGACCTCAAGACAGGAGCTCAGGAGGACAGCTGGGCATACACATATGAGCGTCATGAAGAAGGGATCCAGGTACCCATACAGGGCCCCTAGAAGGCAAGCATCCCAGCAGCTTCAGAAGAACCAGCTCTAGACAAATTCAGAGGAAGATAGTGTTTGCCTAAGTCGCCTGGTTTGGCATCCTCCATTACATGGCAATGGGTACCTATCAGGGCATGGCACTCAGTGAGTTCATTGTTTCTCTTAATGATTTCCTGATCATGACTTCTCTAAGAAGAGAGGTGGAGAAGTGGAAAAGGAGTAAAACTTGGGTAGATCAGTTGGTTTACTTAGTAAAATCTTGATAGACGAGGAAGGCTTGCTTATTTCAGAAGAGTCTCGAGGTGCAGGTCACATTCACTTGTACAGCTCAACAGATATTTACTGCTCCAGAGTAACCTATGAGTCTATGTATAACTTCTGATTTTCTATTTCAGTTCTAACCTTATTAGTAAACAATACAAATCAGCTCTATCCCTGTGGAGTTAGTGTTTTACAGAACGTCAGCCCCAGCTTCAATAAATATAGCTATCTATCTTCTCTGGGCACAGTCAGATTCACAAAAGCAATAGAACTTCATCACACAGCATCAGGAAAACAGAAACTCTCCCCATAAAGGTTCCTGATGCCTCCAGTTGGATCACCTGAGACTCCACTCAACCAGACCGATATTCACATTTATTCAGATAACAATAAAATGTGTTATATTAGGATCCAACTTCATTTTCTGATAGTATTTAATAGATCAAAGGATAGTGATTAAAAATTTAAACATAGGCAAGTATATTCTGGTATTTTCTTTTAAAGCTAAATCCATTTACCTAAATAACTACACCTACAAATTAGTTCTATAAAGTCTAGACATTCTCATAGATTTGTTACAAAGAGTATATTTATGCACTCTTGACCACTGTATATTCTAAAGTATCTCAAGAAAACATTTCATAGTTGTAGATGTAATATTGATAAACCCTTATGAAAAAAAGGACCGAGGGAGGAACTTGTCATGTATGCATGTGGCTCTGGGTTCAATCCCTAGAAACAACTGGATTTGAAAGAGAGAGGACAGAAGGAAGAACAAAAAGTGCCTCAGAATGAAGAATAAAATGTAATAACAAAATACAACTATTTAAACACAGCCAGTACTTTAGGATTAAATAATAAGATAAATCTGTCATGAAGAGATTCACTGTGCTGTGTTTAAATTGGAAGAAAATTGGAAACTAAAGCTTTTCATGCATTAGTCCATGGTGCCCCTAAGAATTTCATGCATGTGTTCAATAAAATCTCGTCTTATCTGTACCTTCATTGGCCGCTTATATTTCCGGCAGGCTGTGACATGTGCAATGACACTGGCATGTGTCTCTTTGCTGACGTTGATTCCATTTACTTTGATAATACACTGTCCTGGATGAAGGCCAGCTGCTGCAGCCACGGTACCTTTAAATATAAACAGGAAAATTGTCAAAATCAAACATCAGCAAAAGAATTCTCCTGTATCAGATACAGAACAATAGAAGCAATTTTAAACATATCAAAGCATAACTAAAACATTCTTGTGAATCTGGTTCAGATAGCAATGCCCCTCACTCCTTCTAGTTCTTTATCCATGATCCAGACTGTGATTAATAGAATACTCCACTGCCTAAGCAAGGATTATTTGAAAGGAATATCACATAATGACCTTTCCATTGCTGATCAGATGTTTCCCTTCCTTATGTCTAGTCAATCTAACTTTCTAAATCTATAGTAAAACAAAAGTCTGAAAGACTAAAAGCATGAACTTTATTTAATTTACTAAATCCATAGGTATTAAAATAATATTACTTTTGTTTTTCAAATGCCAACAATTTAATGTGCATATAAAATTAAATCTTACAGGTATTTTTTTCCTGTGTTGGTGTGCATTTCATATGAATGTAGACAAGTGTATGGGTATAAATGTGCCAATGCATGTGTGTGTGTATATGCACACATGTGTGTGCACATGTGCATTCTCATGCATGTGCATGCATGTGCATGCACATGTGTGTATGTGTGTTTGCATTCACAGACCAGAGCATTTCTTAAGTTACCTTTCACTATTTTTTTGAGTAAGGTTTTACTACCCATCCTGAAGATAAATTATAAGCTAGATTGGCTGTCTAGCAAGCCCTAGGAACCATCCGTTTCTGTCCCTCCAATGCTAGAATTATAGCAGTACACTGCAGATACTAGCTTTTTTATGTGGGTTTTACAGATTCACACTCTGGTCTAATAAACAGCTCAAGAACTTCAACTGAATCATATCTTTAGCCCAAGAAAAGCAACTTTTATTGGAAAAATGTCAAGTCAATTAGAAATCATGACTGGTTGCATGAAGATAGATGAGAGTTTTCAAGCTAGAGAATATGTGAACAATGGAATTAAGCAGTTATCAATCACCCAGTTACTTTGTGTGCATAAATACATAGGCCTGTACCTATGGAAAGGTACCTAGGCAAATATGTAAGTGGCATGTCCTAGCTGGAGACTTAAGATTTTTCCAAGCATTGCTATTAGAGAGTCTAACAACAAATACTGTTAGTGGATTTTACACATGTGCATGTATGAGTGTGCACACATGCACACACATATTATACCATTGTCCATAAAACATAACACACAGTAGAAAAGATTTTCCCTGCAAGCAATTCACCCATAGAGGAATCATAAGCACACTTTTAAACTTTTATACTTAAAACACCTTTTATTCTCTGTTCAGACTGCTCTAAGATTCATTCTTAAAAATGGTTTTCCTACACTGAACTGAGCCTTAGGTAAGGAGGAATATTTCAGCACTAAGTAATGCTTTGAGTCAGAAAATCACTCAGCCATATGGACACAGAAGCAGTTCTGTTTGTGTTCAAGCTTAGAATTAATGGGGGTTGGGGGAAGCATGAGCTGAGAATCGGTATGGGGGCAGGGCAGAAGACAGACTAGCTGAGTAGCAGGGTGACCCCCTCTCCCAGGAGGCCTGGCTGCCTGGAGTAAAACCCTGGGAATTTGAACTTTATTATACTTAGAGGATACTTAGTGACACATGTCTTACAGACTGAGTAAGGGAGGTAAGAAAGAAGTTCATCTTGAGAGACAGGAGGCAAGTGTGAGGAGAAAGAGCCAGCAGAGCAGGAACCTGTAAACAGATGGCTGAGAAGCACAAACGGCTCTCGTGGGAACAGAGATGGCATCAGGAGGTGCAGTGTGGATGTGTTGTGGTGTCTCATTTTGTTGTTTTTCCCTCCTACTATTCTAAAGATAGAGCCAGGAAAGTGCTTAGACTGATCCAAGGCTGAACTCTAGTGGCCTGCAAGCAGCAACAACTGGCAAGAGTAGTCACAGTGACCCTTTCTTGTGGCAAAATTTGTTTGATAATAAATCACCATTGGGTTTAAAAAAAAAGTCTGAGAGGAAAAACATAAGAGAACCCCTCCCCCAACCCCAGCCTTTCCCATTTAAAAAACAAACATGACAGTGATTGGGATCACAGCTCAACACATTTAGGCTTGCATTGACTGTCCCCAAGTATGAGACAAACTTCCCTTACAGGCAAGTGAAAACAGAACCCATGTGTGTTCTCAGTACATCTGTTCCAGTGTGGAAAGACCCTTCAGTATGGAGAGGCTTTACATGTTTAACCATCCGTTGTAGAAATCTAAATGGAAAGTTACTTCTTTTGAAAGAACATTTACTTTTGTATCATACACGCATTGGTTAACTTTATAGTACAAATTTGGTTCTGATATGAGCATTCTTTCAAAATATCTCTTCTTTGTACTTGTAAATTTCTTAGTACTGCAAACACCACGTTCCCTGTATTACATAATGTGGGACCTCCTTTGTCTACAACGGTCCTTCTGGCTCCAGCAGCCAGGCCACATGTTCTATGGAACACCAGAAATCTCTACTGCCGTTAGTGGTGTCAAGATGACATAAAAATACATATCACAAGAGCTTTTTATTTGCCTTTCAAATAATTTCAAAAAATATAAGCAGGCTTTTAATAACTAAAATTATTTGGTTAAGAATGAACTTCATAATGAGATTTTTTTGAGGACTCAAACAAAAAAGTTGAAGGAAATATATAGCAAGATGGTATCAAAGCCTGAACACTCTACAAAACTTGAAAACTCTTATTTTTAAATTATTGAAGAAACCCAAAAATTTATTTGATGCTAAGAAAAACACAAAGGGATAACTTTAAAATCTTTGTTAACTTAAACTAAAGTAGACAAAAAAAAATCAAGATCTAGTTTGTTATTCTATAATCAGATTTGTAACAATAATAATAATATAATTAAGAATTTGGGGGCCTATTTATTTGTTTATTTATTTATTCGTAGGTTTTTTGTGTTTATGTGTGTATTTGCATGTGTGTGCATGTGTATGTGTGTGTGTATATGTATGTGTGTAAGTGTATGTGTATGTGCATGTGCATGTGTATATGTGTGTGTATGTGTGTGCATGTGTGTGTATATGTGTGTATGTGTGTATGTGCATGTGTGTGTGCATGTGTGTGTGCATGTGTGTGTGTGCATGTATGTGGTCATGTGTGTGTGTGTGTGTGTGTGTATGTGTATGTGTATGTGTATGTGTATGTGTATGTGTATGTGTATGTGTATG
>NW_021604566.1:14892612-15014383 GCF_004785775.1 Grammomys surdaster
GTATGTGTATGTGTATGTGTATGTGTATGTGTATGTGTATGTGTATGCACATGAGGAGGGCTGAAGCTTGACATCAAGTATCTTTCCTGGAGTACTGTACCTCAGGCTTTTTAGTCAGATCTCTCACTGAACCTGAAATTTGCCTTTGGACTGTCCTTGACAGCCAGTAAGCCCAGGGGATTCTCCAGTCTCTGTGCCACCAGAGCTGGGATTGAAGCTAAGTGCTGGTACACAAAGGTCTGTTTTGTATTTTGTTTTTAATGTGAGAGCTGGAGATCAGAACTCACAATCTCAGGAGGTGAGTACTTCACCTACTGGGCCATCTCTCCAGTCTCCCTTTTGTTTGTTTGGGTTATTTTGTTAGTTTGGTTTTTGTTTTTGTTTTTTTTAAAGGCCTCATTCTTGTCTGAGCCAGCCTCAGAACGTGAATCAATCCTCCCACCTTGGCTTTCTGGAATGCTACACATGGAGAAGTCAGCAAGGAAACAAAAGATGAAGTTTTGAGGTTTTATTTTCATGTGTTATTTCCAGAATGTACTTTCAGTGAGTTACTTCAGTGAAAGAAGACCATTCCTAGCACTATGAGGACACATTTCAGTTGGACAGGGAACAGTCAAAGCATGGGCTGACGCACTTCCCCACGCAGCAGCAAAGAATGTCTCACCTCTTCCCACAGCATGCACCACGGAAGGGCCAAAGCCTCTGATCTGGAAACCAAGCCCATCTGCAGAATCTGGGATCTTAACGGTCCTAAAAGTAACCAGAAAATAAGGTGAGAGAAATGGAAATCCACAATTGGTTCTGATGGTACTCATCTACACGTCCGTCCTCCACTCATTTCAGCAAGGCGTACATCCTGAGAGGATGGGAGGAGTTTGGAGTCTCAGCTCCTCCAACTGAGACTTCTCATGGCCCTCAACAGGATGTAAATTGTATGGTGGTGGTAGACTCCAGATGGGCTCCCAGCTCAGGCCCCCAAAACAGGATGTAAAGAACAATAGGTGGTAGAGGCCACTCCAGCTAGGACAGCTCAGACAACTGCAAGGAAACTTCCTCACCAGGGAGCGTGCGCAGTGCTGTTAACCTTTCCCCTACTGGACTTTTCAACCTCCTAGGCACTAAAATCTCTCATGCATACTTTTGCATTTTATTCTTCTACTTATACCAAATCAATTTTATATGAAAGGGAAAGTCCTTTGTTAGGTTGCCCCCATTGTTAGAAATGCCCCCACTGGGAGGGGGTACGGGAGAGAGGATGACAGGTGGAAGAGAAATCGAATCCAGCGCTACTGTTGCTCAGCTCAGACTGCTCTTTACTAGCGTGTATGCTTTGTTCCTTATTTGTCCTAACTAAACCTTCCACTACTCGATCTATTTCTATTTCCCAGATGAATTCTCATACAGCAGCCTAAGAGGCGAGACTGCTGTTGGGGTCAAGAACAGAGGAAATTGGAAAACTGGAGAGGGTCTACCTGGAGAATTCCACTGAGTGAGAAGCCGGTGGAGATAATGCTGGCCATTGCCTAACCCAAAAACTAAGCATAAAATAAGGATGCCATATAGTGCCCACAAACATTCATATAGATGCACCTGTGGGGAAGAACGGGCAACGGTAAAACTAGCTCTGCATCCTACATTGTAGTTGGGTAAACTTGGGTTTAGACTAGGTCCTGTTGCTAAACTTGTTACAGAAACTATTAGAGGTTATCACTGTTAAAACTTATTTTGTAGTATGCTGATGAGGATTAAAGAGATAGTTTCTATACTAGTTAAGTTCTGTTGCTAGCAAAAAAAATATGGCCAAAAGAAAGCTGTAGGGACATTTATTTCATCTTATAGATTACTGCCAATCATCAAGGGAACTATGGCAAAGACCAAGGCAGGAACAGAAGCAGAGACCATAGGACAATACCATTTAGAGGCTTACTTCCTGCTTCTGCTTAGTGAGCTTCCCTATGCAGACCAGGCACAACTCACAGAGGGCTGGGCCATCTTCCATTCATCAGCAATCAGGAAAGTGCCCCCATAGACAAGCCCATAGAAAAATCTGATAAGGGCAATTCTTTCTTGCTGTTAGCATGCTGTTACTTGTAAACTGAAATGCTGAAGAAACTGGTTTTGTTTTTGTTTTTGTTTTTGTTTTTTTTTGCAAAACATCAAGGTGTATCTAGGATTTCCTGGTTGACTGAGCACATGAGGTGAGCTGATAGTCTTAGTTCCGAATGATCTGATTGTGTAGATTTCCAGTCTGTACTGCTGGCTACGTGTGACAGCTTCTCCAGTTCTGTGTCTGCCCCATAGCCTCCCAGTAGTTACTGAACTATTAAAACTGGTATTGTGACATTACAACAATGTTTTGCGCCAATTTTATAAACCTTTACAGTGCAATATGTGTTACTTTTCTAAGGCAAACCAAAGGTATATTTCTCAAGGTTCTGCTGCCTTCAGCAGCATTGATGGAGGATTTGTTTTTATACATTTGTAATAGATAGAGATGAAACAGATTGCAGTTTGTTTTTTGTTACTATATTTTTTAATTATAAACCATGTACCAACTTTCTGGTCAAGATTGTGTAGGATAAGTTAAACATAATTGCATTCTATTAACCAATATGAGTGTATTTCTTATGCATATAGTTACATTGAAATAAAGTTCTAAAAAAAAACAAAAGGCAGTTCTTCGGGTATGTCAAGTTGATATCCAAGGTTAGCCATACAAGTAGCAAACTGCTCTTAATGATGCTGAGCTAGATACATACTCAAGAAAAAAGCAGCATTCTTCACTGACTTACTATGACAAACAGGAAATGGGTATCTTAAGAAATTCCATTATAAATAATAATATAAACAAAACACACAGTTAATACATTTCAACCCTTGCAAACATCACCAAAGGACCAACAAGGACAAGTTATAGAGGACAGAGCTGTCTAACACTATATTATATCATCAGGAATTTGATTAACTTACGAGTTTCTATAATACATCACTGGAAGAATAAGACATTAAAAGGTAAAACCTGAGGAAAAGAAGCATCACCAATTAACCTGCACCAAAATCAATTTGATGAGAAGAACATGAGACAGTTGTCATGGCACATGGGAAGAGAAGTACTATTTGTCACGAACAATGTAGAACAATCCCCAAAAGGAAGCCAGAAATCAGAGAACAGAGAATTCTCGAGCGGAGCATTGTTGAATGAAGATGAGTGTCATAAACTACAGTAGAGAGCAGAACAAAATGGACATGCTGCAGTACATTTTGCTGGATGGCCCTGCATACCGAAGTAACAACTGTGGTCTGAAAAGGATGAGCTAGTTACAAAACAAATGTAAGCATCCCTTCATGGACACACTGGACAGTCTGAAGATAGGCAGATCTATTGGAGGCAGCTCACAGAAGACCCTGCACCTGGAACAATCTGAGATGTAAATAAAACATCCAATAAAAAAATTCAAACCCCCAAAAAAGCAAAAAACAAAAAATAACAACAGAAAAGATAACCACAAGTTACATTTAGCCCTGCAGGCATTGCCTGACACTGAAGTCTCTGATGTAACCCAGGAAAGCAATCAGTGATAAAAATGCAAATTTCGCATCCAGTGGCAGTTTAAAAGTACTATTATAAATGAGGTTATATACCATAGCATGATTTGCATATATGTATGACAGGGGTCAAAGAACCAGCACATCCCCTATCCTTAATTACATACTTTCTGGAGTACAGGGCTGTATCCATTTCATTTGAACAGCAAATTGTTATTATTATCTGTCAAAGAGACATGTTATTTCAATAAAATTAAAGTAAATTAAAGTTAAGAGGAGAATGAATACATGAGCTGGTGAGGATGAAGCAGAAAGTGGCTGCCTGCCTCTGTGTACACTGTACTCAAATTCACTTAGCCAGGACTACCTTACAGCTTCCAAGTGGTCACTTAATTACTTCTAGGTTATTTGTAATTCTCAGCAGTCTCTTAACTCTTTCTCAGTAAGGTCTACCCGTCTAACTAACTCTGCTATGTCATTCTGACTTCTACTCTTCCAGAAGATTACTGTAACATTTTTAAAAACAAAATGTGTACCCAACATTATGAAATCCATTTTAGGGAAGAACTTGGAATCCCTCTAATTAAATATGATTAAACTCAAATAAAAGCATGATTTTTTGAGATCACTTTTTCCAATGGGAAAACCACATTGCCTATTAAAATAATTAATAAAATTATACGTGAGGAATGTTCTATTTCTGTAGAAAACAAATATGTTAAATCAGCTACTGCAAAAACTTTCAGAGAAATTCCTTGATGTTATCAAGTATAAAACACATCGGGAATCAAAGGAAAATTCTGTCATATTTACTTCTTGTATTTTTGTCTTTTCCTCTCCAAACAGAATAATATTTAAATTACCAAAAAAAATGGAAGAAAATATGAATAACCCAACCAAAGCTCCCACACAATTTGCTCTCTGGGCCTGATCTAAAGATACTCCCCAGCCCAGATGGCCTTGGAAGTCTGAGAAGGAGAAAGTGCAATTTAAGACAAAATGAATTGTTTGGAGAGATGGAGATAATGCTATGTCTCTCTTGCCTCCCAGTCCTCTTTATATAAATAATAATCACTCACTCTGGTAAACACTGGAGGTGATCTATCTGCACAAGGGCACAAGCAGCCTGCTGAAGCTACTTTAACTCATAAACTTTCTAAGAAGTTACCTGTCATAGAGGAAAATTGACCTAGGAGAAAAACTTCTACCGTTCTCACTATACTCAAGTCAATTTATGAATGAAAATATCAAGGAAATTCTAAGATATTGTACAAGGTTGGGAATGTGTTTGCTGTGGTTAAATGTTAAATGTCCTTAAGAGAACCATGTCCTGGGGACTTGAAAGACAATGGAATTTTGGGGAAGTGAGTGCATCCTGAGGGATCTGGCCTACTTGATGGTATCAGACTTGATGGACTCACAATATTCTGGATTACTGGGAGGTGATGAAAAGTAGAACATGGGACCTAAACAGAGGACCACCTCCATGAAAGTGTGTTGTTAGGAGTTGGATCTTCTGAATTCTTCCTGTCTTTCCATTTAGCTGTTTTTATAGTCCTATCAGGTCACCACACACTCCCACCACCACCATGTTCTGGCCTAGCACACGGAGCCAACCAACTATGAATTGAGTCCTCTGAAACCAGGAGCTAAAGTAAATCCTTCTTCACTTGAGTTGTTCATGTCAACTATTTTCCACAGAGTGACAAGAAAACTAATAAGTTCAGTCTTATTAGGCAGGGAGATGTCAGTGAACACATAGTAAATGTATCACTGTAAGTATCTAAAATGTTTCAAAGCCTTCAAAACTTTCAACTCTTTATATAATCAGCAACATAGCATGAAGGGAAACTACTAATCTATGCAGTTTAGATGGTCACTTTCAAATAAAAACGTTAAGAATGGGAATATTCTTGTGATGTCAACTATTAAAAGATGACTATAACTATTTACTGCCAAGGCACACTGCAGTGTATGAGCACATGTCTGCTGCTCACAGTAGGATGTTCAGAGTTTCTACGAGCAATTAGCAGGTAGACTAACTTGGGTTGCCACAATGCACAAAGTGTCTACTAGAGTTTGGAGTTAGAAGAATTTTACTTTACAAGATAATCTCCTCAATGGAAACCAGTATAACTGTCTAAAGACCATATACATGCCAATTAATAAATGTTGTAACTTACAGGAGGATATCTCATATCAAATATCACTCTAGCTTATTTATGTTGCCTCTTAAAAAGAAAAGATAATTTTTCTTTAATATATGTGAATGGTCTAAGGGCTTACTGTGGGGAGAATATTAGGGGAAGTTGTACACTTCAAATATATTAAAAGAAAACATGAGTGTGCAATCTTTTAAAATATTTATTCATTTATTCCCTCTTTGTGTGTGTGTGTGTGTGTGTGTGTGTGTGTGTGTGTGTGTTTAGTCAAAGAACAATTTTCAGGAGTTTACACTGCATAGCTGCACTTAGGGAATGATTAGAAAACATGGGCCCAAGACTCTGGAGGCGCAGGATTTGTTCCCCTCTGTTTAGACTTGATGCCATTAGCTCTGTGCTCTATCATTTGTTGAAATGTCTATGTAAGCAGATTAGTTATTCTAGGGGTAAATTGGGTAGCCATAGGGCATATACTTATATTCATTAATAATTGTTCCAAATATCTTTTGACTTTTTCCTAAAGTATTTTATTGCTGTTAAATGCCTTAAACATGTCAGCACATAGGCAACTAAGATAGCCTTACCCTAAGCAGGGCTAGATAAAGATGAGGAAATGAACTATAATTATACATACAGAGAAGACACTGCAGTGGTTCTTTGCTGCCCAGTGCTTCCTGTGAGAAACTGTATTAACAAACCACACTTATGTTTTCAGGACACTTAGTGCATTACATTATAAGCTAAAGCACCTATAACCATTAATGACTTAGCACTGTCAGAAAGGGATATTATAGAGAGAATCCAGCACATTAAGATGCAATCAGACTCAACGACAATGTACATATGATGCAAACTGAATGTGTATGTTCTATACAATACTTTACATATAAAAGTATTTTAAAGTCAGTAAGAATAGCAGCTATGGTTATAACATTTTCCTAAATTGTTAAACTATCGTTTTTAATTTTTAAAAATTTTTAAAATATTTTTATTGGATATTTTATTTATTTACATTTCAGATATCATCCCCTTTCCCCTTAACCCCTCAGAAACCCTCTATCTCATGCCCCTTCCTACCTTTTGCTTTTATACTATTTTAATTACAGGCAAGTATTAAGGTCTGTTCTAGGTTGAGAAACTAGCAATACAATAGATACAAATAGTCAAGGAACAAGCAAGACAATAAACACAAATAGTCAAAGAACAAGCAAGGCAGTAAACAAAGTTTCATGAAAACTCCTGTGATCACTGTTTCTAAGAACTTATCAGGATGACTAGAATATCTGAGCCTACTTCCCTGTCCTAGCCCAAGTCATTTTCATGTCTGAAGCCTACTTCCTTGTTTTAGCCTAAGGTTTAGATTCCTGCCTGAAATTATTTCCTTGTTCTAGCCTAAGATTTAGAATCCTGCCTGAAATTACTTCTTTGTTCTAGCCTAATGTCAGATTCCTGCCTGAAGACCACTTCCTTGTCCTTGGCCAATGTCATATTCTTGCCAAGCAGTCCCTTTCCTTGTCCTTGGCCAATATCAGATTCTTGCCAAGCAGCCCCAAAAGGTCTCCACATCTCCTCTTTTTCATTTCATAAACAACACTGAGCCTATCTTAGGTCGTTCTGACAAGAATTCCTTCCATACCTGCTAGGGAATATGCATTATCAAAAGCAAAGCACTTTTGTCTTAGGTTGGTAAGGCTCTGTACAGACTCTTACCTGTCCTTGGCTTGACACCCTGTTAAACTATTAAGTCTGGGGATCCATTTTCAGTTTCAAGTCATGTCCTTTGGGAGCCAACATGCTGATGTTGTTAAAGACAAGCTTTCATGAAATGAGTAGAAATAAAAGTATTCCCAGGACAAAAAGGGCTAGCATGATCAAGCTATACATGGCATTCTTGAAGCTTGACCAAAATAGAAATACTGACCTCAGGCCCTGCATCAACTCTTAGCAGGGCAGCATTCTTTAAATTTATAAGCTCACTATGCAAAGTTAAAACATCTAGAGCGGTGTTAGAATTATGCCAAATACACTGCAAGTGTCTTTAAACTTTTTCCTAATTATAATATCTATCATTGTAAATTTTAGAAGTAACACAAATTCATTGGTATTTGGCATGACACTCAAGATGGCTCCTTACTCTTAAACTCTGAACCTTCTTCCATTAATTTGAATAGAATAAAGTGCATCAATCGGATGTGCCAAGTGCCTATCTAAATCCTCTTGTATACTCAACACATTAGTAACATTCTTTGCTAAATGATTAACAAAAGTAGCTCTCTTAACTACTATTGTCAAAGCAATTGCAGGAGCAGTGGTGCTAGCAATTAATATAATTAAAGCTGTTATACCACCAATAATGAAGCCCACTACCCTCTTGCTTCTGCTTAAAGCCTGACTCATTCCTTCTAGTATTTGCAAGCTATTTTTAGAATACCAAGGTTCTGTGATACTCAGGGCAGTAAAACAAAAGCTGGTTGATAGACCTCCGTAACTGACATGCTAGATTTCAAAACACAAACACAATTAGAAGGTGTACAATCAATGCAACTTACATTAAATACTGTAGAAGAAACAAAAGTAATTTTAACTTGACAATTAAAAGACTCTTAACACATGCACTAACACTTGTTTGAAATCCAGATCCTGCCCCAACTTTATCTCTTGCTAACATATCATAGAGAACTGCAGCTAACTTCCAAGTATGTCTCTGAAAATGTCTAGATCCAGCCTTCCAAATGAAGACTATTATTTCCAATTTGGATTGATTTCTAGACCAGTCCATGACTGAGTCTAAATAACTGGTCACATTTAAGAAAAATACAAGAGTCATATAAATTCTCTTTTTAATTCTCTGTTCCACAGGGTCTAAAAACTTGAAGCAAGGCAGCTTGTCCCGTCTGGGATATAGGCAAGCAAAGGCAAAGTCAGGTCAGGAACATATTTCCAATACAGCTTCCCAGAAACAATCATTTTTAAATGACATCCTTCATATTCATCTTAATGAAGTTCCTTGTTTTAACTAATACAAATTTTAAATAGGAATTCAGGCATAGCCCATTCACATGTTCTGTTAAATACTTTACATTAATGTCATCTCAACCAGCTGATGCCACAGTTCATGATTAATCTGCGAAAGAAATACCAGCTCACTAATAGAAACAAATTAGAGAATAAAAGCCAGTGAACTTCATGGACATCAAGGGTTTTAGCTAAAAACATTGCAGTAGAGCATGGCCCTATTCTATATGTGTATGATTACATTATGTATCAATACTTGGAACAAACACCAACTGGTTTCAAATCAGTAATTACTGTTTATTTAAATGTGGTAAGATGTAAAGGAAAATGATTTCCTCTAAAGAAATCTCTACTTTGAATTTTTCATAATAAATATTGTTATATTTCAGATATGTTGTCCCCAAAAGGCTCATGTGTTAAGTGGTCTCATTTTGGCAGCATTATCTAGAGATAACTGGATCATGAGGGCACTGATTTCCTACCTTGGCTGATCCATGCATGATTTCATAGATGCTGGGCTAATAGTAACGGTGTCCAGTTGGAGGAAATTAGATACTGGGAGCATGCCTTTGAAGGTTAAGTCTTGTCTAGGGGCCCATTTTTTATTCCTTTCTCTGCTTTCTAGACATCATTAGGTGAGAAATTTTTCAACACCATTCTTTCCTCTTATTAAGTTGCAGAGGACTGAAACTTCTGCAGTTACAAGTTAAAATAATCCTCTACTCTTTTATGTTATCTCAGCTACTCTGTCATAACAATGAAAGACAAACACAAACATTGGAATTTTTCTAGTTATGTAAACAGAAGCAGAGACAGCCACAGAGTTTTGGGTTGGTTTTGCTTTAAGAGAAAAGGCAACTTACTAAGTATGTGCATGCATGGTACACCTTCTAAGTTTAATTTCATGCATATGAGCAGTATCTTATAGATTATGTATAATCAACAACACTTTCTGTAGCTAAACATACAGGTCTTTATTCTTGACTTTCAGGTATTCCATTAAATTAGTTTTCACTTAGTCAAACTCACCATCACCCAGAAGAGCAAAGTTTGGACACTGAAAGAAAAATGCCATTGCCACCAACACCATTTAATTCAGGAGTGAGTACCTTTCATGATAAGCAATTCTCTCTTCTCTAGAGATTCGTTCCCACCATGCTGGAGAGGCATACATTTTGTACCCCATGGGAGCTCAGTGATAAATAATGACCTGAAGTTATCATTGCTACTCTGTTCATCCCTGTTCTGTTGTGTCACTTACTCCCTTGGCTTTGTGCTCACAAGGACTCTCAGTGGCTTTCTGCTATTTAAGCATGATTTCAGGAAGCAGTCAACTTCAGGAAAAGGTCTCAGAAAAACCAGGTCACCATTAATAGCAAAAATCTTCTTTCCAACTTCCATGCCAGCCATCTAAGGGGGAAGTAGCAAGAATGATAATTTAATGAATAGTTTTTTCACAAAACCAAATCAGAGAAGGCTCAGCATGTACAGATTTGGACATAAGAACACATCTACAACAGCATTATACAAAATTATATAAAAGAACTATGAATGAAGTAACAGTTATAATAATATAGAGCATTATTATAAATGAGAGTGCAGAATCTTGTTGAAAGCAACCCTCCCCCAACCCTTTGTGGGGTTTTTCTTAATACTGTATGCATCTTGGCTCTCTCTTGTTGTAGCAACAAAGCATTTAATTTAAAAAAATTTAAAAAAAAACTTGTCCTTTAACTTATAAACTAAGATAGATAGATAGATAGATAGATAGATAGATAGATAGATAGATAGATGATAGATAGATGATAGATAGATAGATGATAGGTAGATAGATGATAGATAGATGATAGATAGATAGATGATAGGTAGATAGATGATAGATAGATGATAGATAGATAGATAGATAATTAGATAGGTGATAGATAGATCGTAGATAGGGGTGTTATGTGTCTCTCTCTATATATATATATGTTATATATTATACAAATATTTGTATTTTATATATTACATGTTTATATATTATATAAACATTTATTTATTTAATTCAGAAATTTTCATCACATAAATATATAAACTTATTGACCACAACCAATTTGTATCTCCACCTCCATCAGCATGAGTGTGCCTAATACAAAGGAGTGGAAGGAGTGTCCAGGAATCCAAGCAAGTACAGTCCAATGAGTGCAGGTTTTCCCTAATGCAACATATTAAAAGAGGACAAAGACGACATTACCCCTACAGTTACACAGATGTTCTAATCATCAAGACTGTCCTCTGTCTTGAACTGCTGTCTAGAACTGCATTTACTTAATGAGACAGTATTTTATCTATGACAAAGTAAAATGATGCTCTACCCTAAGAGCAGCCTCTAAAAGTGTCTGGGAGCATTGTCTCCTATAGAATTATTAACCATGGTCATTTGATGGTGAGATACACAAACAAAATACAAATGGACCAGAGGTAATATATTTATACTTGGAGTGCTTGATAGAATGCTCTATTTTGCACACTTTTGTGTTAAGGTGAAATAAAAGACCTTTGTGATTAGTTTAGACAGATTACCACTGACTTTACTACACCAATTTAAAATTATACTATTCTAATATTCTGTTATACTATTGCAGTTCTTTTATTTTTATAAAAGACCTGAATACTGAGGTGTTTTCTTAAGATTATATACCTTTCAAGTTAGGTAGCAAGATAGTCTTTAAATCCCGTAACATTGTGGTACAGCATTGGTAAGCTCAACGAGGAAGGAGAAGAAAGGAGGGAGAGAAGCAGAGAGGAGGAAACCAGGGAGAAAGGAAAGAAGATGGAGGGAAGGAGAGACAAAGATAAAGAAAGATACAGAGAGAAAAACAGAGTTTGTGTGTGTGTGTGTGTGTGTGTGTGTGTGTGTGTGTGTGTTATGTGTACATGTATGTCCATACATGTGGCAGTCAGAGGGCAACCCTTGGTTGTTTTTCCTCAAGTGATACCCACCTTGTAATCTCATTTCTCAAGATTGGTCTTTCATTGGCTTGGTAATCACCAAGCAGCCTAGGAAAGCTGGCCTGTGACTGCAGGAATTCATCTACTTCTACCTCCCAAGCATAGGATTACAAACACACATGCCCCATGTAATACAAAACAACAAAATAAAATGTGGGTTTTGTTTATCAAACTCAGTTCCTTATGTGTATACAGGAAAACCATCAAAATTTCCAGCTCAGAACAGAGAACATTATCTGCTTTCTACGTGTCTATAATCCTAGAATCTAGAATGCTACCTAACAGATAACTGATATTGAATGAATATTTCTCAATGAATGAGTCAATGATCAGAGGAGTCTACTGTTTAAAAACATAGTGATGTGAAAAGGTTCCAATTAAAATTAATTCAACGAAAAAGTCCAAGTGTTTGCTTTAATGATGGAAATTACATTTATAGAAAAGACTACAGAAGCAGAAGATAGAAGATACTGCCTTTGGTTGAACAGAGGAGCCATCTGGTAGACCTAGAACAACTATTACACCCTATGCCATTTCCAAAAAATTCTAGGATGCATTGCATGATTGGGACAATACTAGAGACACAAAACACATACTTGGGAACTCTTTGATTTGGAGCTGTAGCTCTCTGGAATACTAGCATCTCCCATCCCCAGTCATCACTAAGACACAGTCCCAGCTGCTACAAATCCAGCACTACATCAGAACCTCAGTATATAATTGCTCAGAGGTAGCATCTTCAACAAACACATAGCTATTAATTTCAACTTGATACCATATTGCATAATGATAAACTTTAACAAAGATGCTAATTTATATTACCTCAGCATTTGACCCCTTTTCCACTAACTTTATTATTGGAACTTTGTTTTTGTCTTCTAGCCCAAAGCCATAGCTGCCTTCATTAGATTTAATCTGAAATGTAAAATAGTAATATTATTGATAAAGAACGAGGAGGACTTTACAATGAAATACATTGAGAACATCAACATGTTACTGTCTTCTTGTGCTAATCACTACCCCAGAAGGAAACATAAGGTGGCAGCAGCTTACCAACAGTGACTTAGCTATGACATTCTCCACAACCTTCAAGTCATGTTTCATAAGCCTGTGTTTCATATTTGATCCTTCCATTTCCTCATCAGCAAAAAAGCGGAAAAGTAGAGGCTCGTCTTTGAATTCACTTTTTTCTAGGACTAGAGAAATGGAAAGATTAAAATAATTTCAGTAAACTCAAATCCGAAGCTCATTTTCCACACCAGTACACATTCAGGGAATTCTTGTCAACCATAAGCTCAGCTTTGGATTCCTAGAACAAGGTCTCCCATAGACACAACTCAGATTCCTTCAATGACCGATGGCTACCTTTCCTGGTAATTACTGTTATATGCAGGATTTTCCATTTTAAAACGAGTAGCATCTTCTCAGTGTTGACTTTTTTGACCTTCCATTGTCCAAATGCAAATCAAAATTTAAGGAAGAAAATACAATAACTCCTGTGATGGTTTGTATATCGTTGGTCCAGGGAGTGGCACTATTAGAAGACGTGGCCCTGTTGAAGTAGATGTGGCCTTGTTGGAGTAGGTGTGTCACTGTGGGGGTGGGCTTTGAGATCCTCATCCTAGTTGCCTGGAAAAGAGTATTCTGCTAACAGCCTTCAGATGAAGATGTACAACTCTCAGCTCCTCTGGCGCCATGCCTGCCTGGATGCCAACATATTCTCGCCTTGATGATAATAGACTGATCCTCTAAACCTGTAAGCTAGCCCTAATT
Source organism: Grammomys surdaster (assembly GCF_004785775.1). Taxonomy (NCBI): domain Eukaryota; kingdom Metazoa; phylum Chordata; class Mammalia; order Rodentia; family Muridae; genus Grammomys; species Grammomys surdaster. Next base: position 14,906,100 of record NW_021604566.1, read on the forward strand.
AAATGTTGTCCTTATAAGAGTTGCCTTGGTCATGATGTCTATTCCCAGCAGTAAAACCCTAACTCAACAACTCCTAAATCTCATGCACACTCAAGATAAGAACACAGGACATTTTCTGCTTTCAAAAAATAAGCCTGCTTAATGCTCTGCATCTTTGTGGGAAAATTCAGCTGGGTTGGATAGTGTGATTGGGATTTTCTGTTGTCAATTTAACTATATCTGGAATGAACTATAATCAGAAATGGAGGGCACACTAGTGATCCAGATCTTGAAGCTGGAAGACACAGGCTTTTGGTTCAGATCCAGGAGACAGAGGCAAGTAGATCTCTGAGTTCAAGGTCAGCCTGGGATAGAGCAGATAAAGAATACCTTAAGTCCACATGTGGTACACACATTTAATCTGAGCCATACCTTCTGCTAGAGGCGTATATATGGACAATGGAAGGAGGAAGGATTTCTTCTTCCTTGCCTTCTTGCCAGTAGAGTGTGTTAGAACCTGCTTCTTCAGGATTCCAGCTTATACAGAGTACTAGATGAAACATCTAGCCTCCTGGGACTGAGTTTCCCATTCAGAGCTGCCCATTATTGAATTAGCTGGACTGCAGCCTGTAAGTAATTCCAGCAATATCTCTTAATATAGAGAGATATTTCATAAGTTCTGTGACCCTAGACAACCTTAACTAATACACATAGTAGCTTTCTATGTGAGCAACTCCTGCTGAGTCGTCATAGTTGTTCCAACACTTCAAATTAGAAATATGTCATCTGAGTAAAATGTGATTTTAGTTTCCATGAGTTGTTAGGTCTTCTGTGTTTCACAGCTACATTCCCGAATAATCTTGTTTCTACAAAGGTCAACTTTATCTCTTTTATCCAAATGTTAACATTTTTAAATGTCCTAAGAGCCCTGATATAAACTGGTAACATGCAGTGTCTGTTGGTGTATGTCTTGTTAGCTTTGTTTACATTGCGGGTAAATACAGGTAATAAGAATGTATGTTGAATACGATCTTGAAGGCCACCAATATGCTTGAGGAGAGAAATCTGCATTTCCCATTCTTTGTCATTAGTACTTTGTAGTGTCTTGTGGGGACAAGGTGACTCATGGTAATGGAATGGCTGTGGTCCCAGGGCACGTAACTTTGTGATGAGTCAATTCTGAGTGTTGAAATTAAAATTACCTGAACTCTCTGCATATTAGTTTTCTCATCTGCAAAATGAAGGTCAAAGAAATCTTCTTCCTGCCTTCATCACAATGAATTGCTGCATGTGAACATCTTGGCATATGTCAAACAACCCAAGGGGACATTCTATTTCATTGTTTTGACAGAGTTCCAGCAAATAATGTGAAGCAGATGGTGCATGGGCGATCTTTGGACAGAAGAGCATCTGGTAACATGGTGACAAATAAAGCTACCCACCATACAATAAACAGTAACATGAGCCATAGTGAACAACAGAAAGGAAAAACACTTTGGGCTCAGTTAAGTTTTGCCTCTATGATTTAATTATTTTCTGGAAGATCACATGATATTTCCTCGAAGCAATCGGCCCATAACAGGCAAGAGAAGCACCAAGAAATTCAGGCTGGGGACTGTTTTCATTTTTACTTTTGAACTTTTACTGTCACTTAGTATTTTGCAATAAATGCTTATGTCAAATTATTGTCTGTTGTTGTTTTGGGTTAAAGAGAAAAATAATTGATGGGTGTACACTGGATTTTATAATTCTAATTTCCTAAAATATTATAATTTCTTCCATCAGTACTTTGCTCTCCGGGGACTAATATTTCTTTATCTTAACACTTCTGGTGATCTAGACATAAAGACATGGGTCAGTGTGATGAGAAAGGATATCTCCCAAAGGGCTGTAGCTGGTGTTCCTTTTTCATACAGGAATTAATAACCTTTTGAAAGTAGTTGATGAATGGAGCGCTATAGCAAGTGCTATATCAACCAGATGTTGAGAAACACATTGCATTCGTAACTTAAAAGAGACTGCTTAGACGCACTGTGTAAGATTACATAGATAGATGAGAAACTCTCATTATTTTGATAAATGGAAAAATTAAAATAAAATGCTAGTATTTAATGATTTTTGAAGGTATTGAGCAGAAAAAATATAATAGACTAAAAAAATACTTATTTCCAAAGACTTAGTTCTATAAGATGATTTTGAGTATGATTTCCTAAAATGAACAATAAATATTAACCATACATGCTCTTATCCACTATACACAACATTCAGGCAAGATCATGAGTATTCACATAAAATAAATTCATATGAGATTTTTAAAAAGAAAATAAAACTTCTAAGTCATGTCATGGCTCTTCTGGAGTCAACAAAAAAAAAGAGAGAGAGAGAGAAAATCTAGAAAAACTGGTAGATAACAGCAATGTGCCACAGAAATGGCACCAATAGTGAAATCAGTTGCAGATGTTGTGACTCATCTGAGACCCATGGCAAGACCCAGACAGGCTGTCTTGACCTTAGTGGATCAGAGAGACACTCCCAAAGACCCAAGAGGAACCAAAACAATGAGATCCATGTGTGAAGTCTGAGGGTAAGAGTTCCTACCGTGATGCATAAAGCCATTGTCACAGAGCCCAACAGCAAATATCATTGCCTCTTCCCTGGTACGGCAATCGCCCTGTTAACCAGAAAAGAAAACATTGCATGGTGATTGACAACTGGAGGCTTTATTGAGCCTGAATTATAGTTTAAGAAATATCTCCCACACATTACATCATTTCCCTAGTTCTTGCCTTAGCACATAAGTACTTTACCAAATCTACTCTCATTTTAATGTCTTTTCTACCTTTTGATGTCTCCTGTCTAAATTAACATCTTTTTTTCTGGAGTCAGTCCAACATCAGCTATTGCAGAACTCAGCTGTACTGCACAGGAATGTCATGTTCTAAAGTTAGAGAGGCTTTTTAATAAGCAAGACAAAAGTATCCCTTTGGGCTTTCAAGATCTTTCAGTCTTGGTTTGACTCAACTCCAGCATCACTTTGCAGTTTCAAACTTATCTCTTTTCTTTAGTTAATTCAGTTTCCTACAACTGCCTAAATTCAATCAGTGTCACGTCACCTTTAGTAATGTAATGCCAATACATACAATCTCTTTTTTCCTGTCTATAAAACACCAAGATAAGCTGTACCTTCAGTTGTGACAACTGTAATTCTGTTATCTACTAAAGCAAACTGACTATGTACCTGCAGATACGCATCATATCTTCAGCAATCCAGGTATTTGATAATTTTATGAATTAATTTTAAAATATACATTTGTTCATTTCTAAATATCATACCAAGTTAAAAATACAGCACATTAAAACTCTCAAACAAAATCCATTTTCTTTCCTTCCAGTAATTTGGATCTCATGAAGGATTTGATTACTTAAAAAGTAGTACCTAGTTAAATATCATTATCTAATTTAGTTAAGGATCTTAATCAGCCTGATTCTCTAGTGTACAGAAAAAGACCCTTATCCTAGCTGGAGGATCTGTGAGGACTTCTGTGGAAGATGATGATGAAGAATAATTTTACAGAAGATTAAAAATGAGCTCAAATGAGTACCAACTTCTCAAAGGTAAGAACTCACATGCTTGTGTCCTGATGTTTTATTTCAGTAGCTAGTTAAAGGGTTAGGCTGAAAGCTTTAGCTGTTTTGATCATTTAAATGTTATATCTACTAGACTAATATTTTATTAAATGAAAAAGTGTATAAATGTAATCTGAAATACCGTAGTAATCCTACATCTTTTAAAAATCCTTTTGGGTCTACTTAGATCTGGGAAGCACTGAAGAAAGTACAAAAAAATTACTCAAATGGGATAAAATAAGAACTTGTCTAATTAAAAAATATAAATGTTTCCTGCACATCACACATAAACAAATCCCATGATGATTTAGTAATATATCAACATACTTATCCAGTGAGGAGTTACCTCTGTGGAATAAGGTTATAAGCCATTATAATAAAATCATCAGTCTAGCAAGTGAGAATGTATTCAGAGCAGAACAAAGTCATTGCATTTTCTATGATGGTATCACTCACATATCACAGACATCTACAGTATCCAGAGATAACTCACAACAGCCTAAAGACTGATGCACGGTAGCTAACTCTAACTGTTCAATCATGCTGTCCAAATCCACTCAGTACGAATTAGTGTACACGTTAAGTCGTATTCAAGTCTGGGTATAAAGGGAGACTTACTTTGTCTCTTCTCCTAAATTACACAGTTTAGCTTGCTCCCTTACCGTCCCATTATTATGTCTCTCCCAAGGCAGCCCATGATCTTGAAGCTCAGCATTAAGAGCTAGAAAGTCTGCCTTAAACATGTTCATTTACCCATATGGGGATTATGAAGCTGCAGGAACCAATGTAGGAAGCCACGAATGGCTGTTCTAGGACTAGGTGAACACCTGAAAACACTACATTAGAAAGGGAGTTACATGTCCAAGCCTGTCTCAGTTTTAGCTGGCATCAAATGCTGGTTGCTTGAGACAACCTCCTGGGAGTTTCAGACAATTAAGTAACAAATACTTTGTTTCAGCATGTTTCAGATAAAATAGGATAACTCTTGTTATCCTATTTTACTTAAATGTTAAAAAAATCCAAGAACTGATTCCCCTGAAGTTAATAACTGCCTATTTGCTTTAGAATTTAAAGGTTGATTTGGCATCAGGTTTTGCTTCAAACCCATCTCCTCAGTCTTCCCCCAATTACCACATATTATATGGGCTCATGTTAATTCTAGAGCATCATGAATTCTGTGAAAAAGTCTCTTAGTGAATGAAGAACCAGGCTAGCTGCACACATGACAGTATTAAAGTATTAAAGTATTAAAGTGTTAGAAGCTGTCATACTAGAAAGCTACTGGACATATGATTCAGGGTCCTCTCAAAATAACTTTGATTCCTTTAAGACAGTAATTTCTCACTGTAAAAGTTTATCCTCAATGCAATACAAAAACAGGTGACACTGAAGAGTTTAGAAATCAACACTAAACAAAAGAATTCAAACTGTACATATGCATATGTATACATATATACCATGTTTATATATTACTATACATAGTAAATTAGATATTTAACTTAAAATGTTGATTCATTTCATTTTTCATATTTAAACTTCATATATTCAATTTAAATATTTAATATTTAATTTAATATTTAATATTTTGTTACCTATTCAGAAAAGGAACATAAGAATATTTTAATTCAAACAAAAGAGTGAGGCTGCTTATGAAATCGACTCAAATATTTACGCATAACAATTGCATTTCAACCAAACAACCTCCCTGCCCCAGGCAGCAAGTTCAGTTCAAGTGTATATCACATTTTCATAGTGTCTTGAGTTTAGTAACCAGAATATATCCAAGCACTTATTAGTTGACCTATCATGAAAGTAACTACATAAATCTTTATTTGAAAAGTTATTGTGATATGTTATATATGTGAATTTGTTTTATTTAAAAGCAATTTTTTTTTTTTTTACTTATAAGGATAAATTTTCTCAACACCAGCTATCAGCATTAAGACCCAAAGAATCTGAGCAACAGTGAGTCTACCCTCTGCACTTCACAAACAATAAAGCTTGTGCTATATATGCGCAGCCGGTATCAGAGAAAATGAGATGGGAGAGTGGAATGATTTGTGAGGACTAATAAACAGATAATTTAAAACAAATTAATAGAAAAAGCATCCAACATAACTATTCTTCACTGATAATCAAATTATGTTTCATGGTTGGTTTTATTTGTTTTTGTTAGTTAGTTAGTTAGTTAGTTAGTTAGTTTCTTAAGAATAAAGAAAGCTGAGCAACATCTATTGGCCTCCTTACCTGTGCAATTAACCAGTCTATCAATTTGTTGGCCATGACGACAGATTTGTAAGTTCTTAAATGGTAATCTTTATCCCTATTAAAAAAAAAAAAGAAAACACAAGTGTTAAACAAGAGACTAAGTAAGCCCAGCCAAGTCCTTCCATTCAGTATCAGTGTACAGAGAAAAATCTACCAGTGAGCTTTCATCCAGCCGGTGTATGTATAAATAAGAGAAGTAAACAAAGAATATATGATACAAAGATCTATCAATATACAAAAAGAGGTCTGACCCATCAAAAGACTACAATAGGGCATTTTTTCTTTCACATGTTTTTACACAAAAGACTATTACTTCTATTAAATGTGGTGGTGATCTAGCTAGAAAAATGGCATCTCATTAGTAGATGAATAACAAAATAAAATTTCTACCCCTAAGTTATGGTTACTAAAACTATCCTCAAAGTGTAGAGAATAGACTAAGAATATTCTTGTCTCTATATTCTCCAAGAAGAGAGGGGATAAACACTGTACTTATTCACAGGATCTCTGTAAAGCTTGCAGGCCCGAAGAAGGTACAAAAAGACTGCATAATCTGTCTAAGCAAAGTATGGAACAATGGAGCTACACACACACACACACACACACACTCACACACACACACACACAAACACACACACACACAAACACACACACACACACAAACATACACACATGCACACACACACCTGGGAATTGAGGCATTGACTGGCTCTCTCAGCAGACTCCTTCCTGCTCAGTAGACTTTCCTGGCCTGAGAAATCATTCAAAGTTCATTGAAAAACTGACCTGTGCACTAAGGCAGAATCTACAATTGATTCCATTTTGTAGGTCCAGGTAAGAGAGAATGAGTAAAATGACAATCCTTGCAAAGTACAAACAAACAAAGTTGCAAGCTGCTAATAGCTTGAGGTGACTAATAAATCCTGCCTGTATGTCCTGTCCTTTAACCTCTGTCAGTAATTTACAATTGATATCCATATCCTCTATCCACATGCACATAAAGCTCTCTGACATGTGACTGAAACTTCTGGCCTTCAGTAGGTGAACTGCTTTCCTCAGGAATCAAATTCATTTTCCTTTCTTTTGAGTCCACTGCCACCTTCTTAAAAGCTATCACCTTTCACCTTGATTTCCAGAAGCATCATCAGGAAAGAATGGGCTAGTCATGGGCCAGATGTGGGTGTCTGGTTCCTATCAGCAAGAAATTTTTCTCTATAAATTAAATTCATACTTATTAATGAGTAACTATCATACAGAACATCTTTTTTATGTTTTAATTCCATACATTTTCTCATACAACACATAAATAATGGTCATTTCTAGCCAAGGAATAATTCCTTTCTATTGGTTCCTAAGGACTGTAATTTTCTTGATATAAACTCTCATACAGCAGTAATAATAATAATAATTTTTAAAATATATCTTAAACATTTTTATACACATATTTATATACATGCAGATGACATGAAGAGTTAGCTATTATTCTCTTCTATTTGATTAGCAGAAAAGAACATATATCATTGCTAAGTATTTAATATTAATTTATTAAAAACACATGAGAGGGATTTACAGCAGCAGTACATTATAAAGTCACACTCATTCTTTCTCAACTTTATACTGTGAAGCCTGCTGCTAAAGTAGATATTTATTCAGGAAAACTAGGTAGGAAGACACTCAGTTCTCCTGAAGAACCTATTCACAATCTTTATGTGATATAAAAGGGAATTTCAATATGCAGACACAGCAACTCCTGTAAAATCTATCTATCTATCTATCTATCTATCATCTATCTATCTATCTATCCATCCATCTAACTACTTATCTATCTTCTGTTTATCTCATCTATGCATCTATCTATCTACTTAGCCATCCTCTATCAATCATTTATTTACCTATCATTTATCCATCTATTTATCATCTATCTATCAATGTTCCTTCTGCCTATCTATTTATCTATCTATGCAGCATCTTAGAATTGATATTACACATGTAAAATAAAAGTTTGCATGCAAACATTGGGATTTTATAGCGATTACTAAAAAATATATGTATTCACTTCAAAAATGGACCATCCATTTGTTTTGAAAATTAATAAGCTCCAAAATTACGTATATTGAGTTTAAAATCATTCCTAATATTACAATACAAAAATGACCTTTTGAGAGGAAAAGCCTACAAAAGAAAATATAAAATATACATCTAGTGTTCAATTATATAAAATCCAAAATATATGATCTAAAAATATTCCTAGTTATAAACAATTAGAACTAACAGAATTTCTGAATCATTTCCAGATCATTCAACTGTCATTTATTAAATACTAAAAGAATCTGGATTATTTCATTTTCAGCTGAAGAATGTGGTATAAGATAATAAAAGAAGTTTTGAAAGCCTAACAAAGTCAAAAGATACTGAATATATAGTGCCACAAAATTGTAGGATTATTTGACATAAACAATTACTTAAAATGGAATGACTCAAGTTCTAAGATGAAACACAAGCATCTCCATTTATGACCCCCTAGGAAGCCGACTCACCTAACCACTGGAGTGAACAGACTATGAAGACGACAGTAGAGTCTTACACCCTGTGTGAAACAAAAGCAGGTCAGAAATGGATAGGATCACTCAGGAGACATGATTCTGAACTTTCAGAAGAGTAAATCAACTCTTTTACCATCTTCTTTGGCCATTATGCAATCTTAGCAAAATTCTATCCAAATATTGAAATACAGGATAAGTATAGGAGTTAAGTCACTGAAGAACAAGAAGGGCTTGTGCCGTGAATCTGTCATATGGGTAAGACATATATAAAAGATCATTTAAAATATTTCCTAATTATAATATATACTTCAAACAGAAAGGTCATATAGCAATAAATCTAGAATATGGTTAGTTACAATTCAGTATAAAATTTGGAAGGATGCAATAAAAAAGGGTATTATATTTGTTCTTGTGCTTCTGTTTTTAAATTTTATACAAATGTTTTGGCCAGAGTTTGTTCCACATCAAAGAATTAAAATAATCTAACACTGGAAATTCAGACATCTTAATAAGACAAAAACTTATATAAGATATTTTAGGAGTTTCCTATATAAGAAGACTTTTTTAAGTCTCTCAGTAGCTTTTCTATCTTCCCCAAGCATGGCAACAGAAATCCTGCTATGGAAGTGACTGAAGATGCTATTACCTTAGAAATCACGTCCTGCATCTCACTCCTGGGGTAAAATGTACCATCGTCATATCGGAATCGGTATAGCATTTGTTCTGGCTTGAACTGGTGCTTATCGGTAACTAAGAACATAAAAATGTCACAGTAAAATACTGACAATCTGATTAAATTTACTGACTATTCACAATTTATGAAAAGCTTCTGATTTTCCAACAAAGTAATGTCAATCCAATATCTTCAACAGCAAAATTTGTAAGGTTTTGTTCTTTAATACAAGGAAACTTCCCATGTGATCTGAAGACTTGATTGAGATTAATAATATCCAGCTAGCATAATATATACATGTATATAAGCAGAAATAGACTGTGTACTGACACTTAGGAAATGTAGATCCATGCTTCCCATTTCTTGACAGTTCCCCATGGTTGAACTAAACATCAAAGCGCAAACACCCAGCCTGGTGTGGTAGTGCATGCCTATGATCCTAGAACTGGGAGGCTGAGGCAGTGGGATGGCTGAATCCAAGACCAGAATAACCTACTTAGTGATTTTGAGGCCAGCCTGGACTACAAAGTAAGTGCCACATCAACATGGGTTATAGAGCAAAACCTTGCCTCACAAAATAGAATATATTTTAATTTAAAATTTGTAGAGTAGATACTTAGATAGTAAGCATGATATCTATGGGTTTTTATTTTGCTTGGTTTGTTTTATTTTATGTGTTTTTATCCTCAGCCCTAGACATGCATACTTGCTTGTAACTATTTTATCATATCGTGATGGGCCCAAGAACACACATACACTAATCCATGCATCTTGTTTTCAGACCTCCAGAGATGACTGAATACTTCCAATATGTAACAGATTCCAAAATTTTAAGACTTCTTACACTGATTAGCACTTTTTTTTACATGTTACTTCTTTCATTTTTTTAAATTCTTCTTAAGAATGGCTAGTCTTCAGTGTCATCCACAGGATAAAATGTTCATTTCTCAAAACTCTTATCAGCAGGAATGATGGTTTCTGTGGTGAAGACTAACATATGTCTAAAGAATTAATGCAATCTTTCCCAAACTCTACCAAAAAAAATGAAGAGAAAGAATAGTTCCAAACTCAGTTTATGAAGCCAGATACAAATATTATAGTGAAATAAAATCACAGTCGAATATCACTAACAAACAGAGCTGCAAAAATCCTCAACAAAAATGCTATAAAACTGTGACAAGGGCTCCTGGAAGGAAGCAATCCCTGCAAAGGCAGACTGAATCAGTGACCTGGGGAGGTTGGAATGTTGCAAACCCAGAACCTAATTACAAGTTATCCTGAGCTACTTCAGCTTAATGGCAATTTCTTGCATACCTCTGGGTGAGACCAAACATCCTTTGACAAACTGATAAAATCCTCTTGGAATGTATAAACAGAGCGACTCCTGGTCTCATCAATCAATGGGTTAAACAAAAGTGGGATCAGCTAGCACATGGCCTAATGTTTGCCTTAACCTACCTATCCAATGTCACCACCAATGTTATTGAAAGTGTGTTGTTTTATGACTTTCTTCTATGTCACTATAAACATTTCATTAAATTGATACCTCATCAGAAGATAGTGTTTAGGGAGACCACTCCAGGCTATGCTTACTCATATTTAGCTCCAGAATAAACTCCTATCAAGTTTGAACAGTTGTAAAGCTTTTTATTCCTTTGGTATTGACAGAAACAAACTCAACAGGACACAAAGAGAAATATGAGCCATAACCATGTAAGATTTGTCTTTGGGGACTGACAAATCAAGTTAATATAATGAAACTGTTAACAACTACAAATAAGATGAGCAAAAGATAAGGCATTTAACAGAACACTATTTCATGGTAAACTCTCTGAGTAGATTTAATATAGAAGGGCTACACCTCAACAGAGAAAGGACTACGTGTGAGGCGAGAACTGACATTACAGTCAGAAGGTAACATCTAAAAGCTTCCCCCATGAGGCCAAATGTAATGAAGAAACTCATGCTTGCCACTTCTTTCCATAGTTTTTAAATTAGGTTTCATAGTTACAGGTTTCCTTCTGGGGTCTTCACATATACTCTAACCCTTTTTGGTTGACTTCCATACTCCCCCTCAGGTCCCCTGCTGCTCTACCCACTTGTCCCTTGTTCCACTTGGATTCTGTTCTCTTGTCTTCACTATGGCTCTCCCTTAAAGCTTCCTGAGACTTACTTCTACCAGGTCACATACATTAGACATAGGCCAGAATGGACTCATAACAGACAATGCATGGTATTTTCTTCCTGAGCCTGGGTTGCCTTACTTAATATACCATTGCCTAGGCCCATTCATTTCCTTCAAATGTTATATTTTAATCTTTCTTTCCAATACTCCTGTCAGCTGCTTGACAGGAAGAGAGGAAACTACTGCCTCTTGAGATAACCTTTAGTCCTGTGTCAAAGCTCCTGAGGGGGAAACAGATGACCTTTCCTTGGAGACAGATCTACTTACAATCTTATTATAATGCTAAATTCTTTACTGTGGAGTATTCCCATTGGCCATTTAAAACCCACATGACATATAAAGAAGGATGACCTTGATTACATGACCATGCTTAGGAATGCAACAGACTCCGCCTGTAATGAGGATGTTTCCATATATGAAAATTAATCAGGTTCCTCAGTAACAGCATTATTCTGTCTTTTTTCAGTCAGAGACCTTGGCTTGGAACCATGTCCCACTACTCTCTTTATTTGCTACAAGAAACACCATTTTTTATTGCGGCTCCTGATCCTATGTCTTGGCTTTCAACTGCCCAAAAAGCAAACTCATTGCATTTTGTAATACTTGTATTCCTCACAAGACGGCAACAGGAATAGAAAAAAAGACATCCAACTGGGAAAGAGAAAAAAATGTCTCTATGTTTTTTATGGACAAAAAAAAACTTTTAAAAAAATATGTTACTTGCTTTAGTAAAGATACAAGTCAGCATCTGAGAACAAAACCAACACACAAAATCAGTAGCGCTTCCAAATGATGACAATGAACTATCCAAAAGACCTTAAGAAAAGTACATTCATAATTGCACTAAGAAATATGACTTGGGAATGAATTTGGACAAGGAAACAAATGCCCTATGTTCTAAAGTCTGAAACATTGGCGAAGTTTTCTTAGGAGGATATAAAGAGAAATATTTTCTGTGTTCATTAATTGGAAGGATTACTATTACTTAAAGGTCCAGTATATCCAAAGTGATATAAAGATCAAACACAATCCCTACCAAAATTCTAATGTCATGTTTCATAAAAACAAGAGAAAAACAGCAAAACAAACATTAGGATCTCTTTGGAATAAAAAAAAAAACCCTCAAGTTGCCAAGAAAATGTTATACAAAGAACGAAGTTAGAAGCATACACAATATGACTTCAAAACAAACTACAAGGACTTCAGTAATCAAAGCCTTGTGGTACTCACACAAAAACAGACATAGAAAACCACTAGAACATGGTAGAGAACTGCAAAATAACCCCATGCAAATGTAGTTGATTAACCTTTGCCATGGTTGCCAGGAATGGTTATAGGAAAATTGTCTCTTTAATAAACATTCCTAAAATGATGATAAGAAAACAAAAATAAAAAAATGGAATTGTCTTAGAGGAAAAAGCTTCTTCCTAACACATAAAATAATCAACCAAAATCTTTAAGATCTGTTGTGGGGGAACAGTGGAGCAGGCCTTCACCTACAGAGCTGCTGCCTAATCTCCTGTAGAAGAACTCTCTGTGTTCCCAGCCACTGCAGACCACCAACCCAAGCAACGCAAGCGAGACTCTCATCCCCACAGGACAAAGCCAGATCCTCTCCCCTTTCTCACCCTTCAGCTGAGGATCAATCCAGCCCTTACACCCCCACTTGTTTCTTGGCTTTTTGCAGCTCTACCCCTAGCAGCACCTGGAGCTCCAAAGGCCTGAGAACAGATGAGCTAGCTCCAGCTCCCTGCAGGACCTCAGACTGTGCTTCAGCACCCCTGGAGCTGGATCCCAAGGTTCGGCTCTAGCCCCATGGTGAGACGGACTCGGGACACGTATCAACCCAACTACTGGTCCAGGACACACACATTAACCCAACAATGGATTACTTTAAAAATCAGTAATTTATTTTACCCAATCTACCTATATTCATTATTATAATTTATAATAGTCATGGGAATAAATTATCTTGATTTTTCAAGAAAATTGAACACAGGTATGTATGACTCTTGCCAGACCAAAACAAATGAGAGTTTAACCTACTCAAAGGCCTGTGCTAAGCAGTAAGCGACTTTGTGATTAAATCTTCATAACCTAGAGCCAATCTGAAGAGCTTCCATGTTGCCTTGAATAAACAGCAACAGCTCAGGTCTGCACTCAGTTTATAGCAGGAAAATGGATTCAGTCACCACCTTATGAGAAAAAATGCTCACTGCAATCATTCAGACAACTATGACAGAAGATGGCATGCACAGTAATCATTACTTCTAGAAATTAGAGGTTAGGGCACATTTGGAAGAAGGTCAACTGATGCAAAGTTTGCTAACATGTGTGGTATAAAGTCTCCTACATGGGCCAACTTCAAACCATCCACTAAAACTTACTGAACTGAGCTGGCGCAGTAGACAGTGTTCTCACTGCACATAACCCCTTAGCAGAGGTAAAGGAAAATGTGAAATAATAGGGAAATGCCAGGTCTCATGAACCCATCATCATGTGCATTATATACTTAGTTATGTAATTTCAATGTTAATAACAGTTATGTTTAACAACCGGCTTGAGGGCCTTAGTAATTTTATTAACAGCTCTCAGAAGCTTATACAACGAATTTTAACACACTGCAGGATGTACCAAATGAGAGTTCTGAAATCTCACATGAGTATTTTGACTGTAACCACTAGTTAGAGAAGAACAATATTAGCATTGTTTCATAAAGAAAGCATATGTTATTCCAACCTACGAGTCCATAAGAAAGTGAGATCTTATATCAGACTCTCAGACTAGGTCAATAATATAAGCAATGTGAATAATAGTTCTCTCTCTCTCTCTCTCTCTCTCTCTCTCTCTCTCTCTCACACACACACACACACACACACACACACACTGTCTTTTAAACAGATGACTCATTCAACTTTATTTTAGAAACTCTGTTTTTATAAAAGTGCAGCTGGAAGCACAAACTCAATAACCAGAGCATCTAGTTCCTATTTCTTCATTGAAATAGACTCACTCTCTTAATATGAAATTGCATAAGAAGATTTCATGCTCCCAGTTTCTGAGAATTATAGACATTTTAAAAACAGATTTCTTTTTATAAAATTGCTAGATTCAAAATGTGACTTTATAGGTGATCAAATCCTGCCCACACTATAACAAGCCCGGCCCCGAATTCAAACAGTAAAAAGGGAAGAATTCTGGCAGATCTCTGGGCTATATTTCTCAGGAAGAAGAATTATCAAGGCTATAAATATTTAAAACAGTTTTTAATTCCCCTAATTTAAATATCTGATAAATTCTTCCATTTCAGGTTTGAAACTAATTTTAATAAAAATGCATTGAATATTTTTTTCCAGACTTTATTACTTGGGCCAAAATGATAGCTCAGTGGATAAAGGTTCCTCCTGGCAAGGCTAAAAACCTGAGTCCAATCCCTGGAATTCAAAAGGTGGAAGATGAGAACTGATTTCCAAAAGATGTCATCCAACTGCCAAATGCATGCCAAGGCATGCAGATACACAAAAATAATTAGTATGACAACGCTTTTAAAGGACACTGCTACTGAGTCAGGTGGTGCCTACAGACAGGGATAAACTCACCAGGACTGACAGGCTCCCCTGCTTTGTGTTCATTTTATTCTATTTCTCAATCTTTTTAAATTTTTTATTTTTTAACAGTTTCAAACATGCATATATTTAGATTAAATCAACCCTATTTCCCCATCTTGTTCTCTCCATTTTCCTGCTGAACAACTTTGTTGTTATGCTCATTTTATTTTACCCCACTGAGTCCACTTATTGCTGCCTTCGCATTCACAGGTATAGGACCATCTACTGGAGCACAAGTAAGCCTTTCAGGGGTCACTGGAGAAAACTTACTGTCCCTCCCCACATAACCAATGGTTGTCAATGGCATCATAGCAAGTGCTGGAACTTCAGGAGCCACTCTCCCATCCATTCTGGATTTTGCCTACAGGAGGATAAAAGTATTCAGCCTTCTGTGAACAATATGAGTTCCAAGAATTGACAGGCCTGGAAAGATATGGCATACAATACAGTACAGTACAGTACAGTACAGTGTAGTACAGTACAGTACAGTACAATAGTGGCCTGATTGCCATAGAAGAAACCTTTTTTTGTTTTGTAGGTAATTGCCTTAGGATTTCAATACTGTGAAGAGACACCATGACCAAGGCAACTCTTAGAAAGGCAAACATTTAATTGGGGTTGGCTTACAGTTTCAGAGGTTCAGTCCATTATCATTATGGTAGGAAGCATGGCAGCATGCAGGCAGACTATATCTTGATCTAAAGGCAGCCAGGAAACTATCTTCTGCACTGAGTGGAACCTGAGCATAGGAAACCTTAAAGTCCATCTACACAGTGATACACTTCCTCTAACAAGGCCACACCTTGTCCAATAAGACCACACCTTTTAATAGTGCCACTCCTTATGGCTAAGTATTGAAACACATGAATTTTTGGGGGCCAAATGTGTTCATTCCACCACAGTAATGCAGTGTTTCTGGACATACAAGCCTAAATGGGAAAGGAAAAGTTATTTCTGAAGGTTTAGTGGCTTACCACAATTTTATGTCACCAATTAAGTTCAAGATAAGACAAAGAAATTGTAAATGTCTTAGGACATAGAAATTCTAATCATCCTGATTTGATCATTACATATTACAAACATGACTCAATTTATCACACTCCACCCCATAAGTACATTCAATTACTGTGTGTTGGTTAAAATACTTTAAAAATTAAAGATAATAATGTAATGTATAGTCTTATCTCAAAATACATACATGAGCTTCAGTTAGGGAATATGAAAGATTAAAACCATCTATATTAACATCAGATTTCCACTTAAGCTTGTTGTGTGTTTTAAATATAGATTGTTCCTCACAGATTTATTTGAATTCTTGGCCCTAGATTGTGGCACTATTTTTGAAGGTTCTAAAAACTTGGAGGGTAGAGTATAGCCCAAGGAAACAGGTGACTGGAGGTGGGTTCTTAAGAGTTTGTAATCTGACTATTTCCTTACTCCTACTATAACTGAATGCTCTCAGTTCCTCAGAAATGATACCACTTCTGCAGTTTTAAGTTCTATTTACTCCACAATGTCCATCTCTAACGCTACTGCCCCCATGAGGCAACCTCACACGCTCCAGTCAGAGCAAGGCATCTCTCCTTTCACAATCTAGTACTTATTAGCATTCTGGCTTTTGCCTGTGCAGTGGCTGAGCATTTTAAAGAAGGGCAACTCTATACACTGTTCTTTACACATTAGGTATTAAAAGCATTGAAATAAATAACCATGCTATCATGATGAAAACTGTACATAAAACAGATATGGAACTCAAACACAGGTCATTTGTGAACACACAGAAAAAGTAAATTAATGAAATAATCACCATGGTGGATGATCCCATTGTCTAACAATGCTTGTCCCAAGTGAACGCCTTCTTCAGGCCTGTGAATCTCTCCAATTTCCAACAGCCATGAGACAAATTCACTGCAAGAGAAAGGCAATGGAACCCATAAGGTCTCTGTCTTTCCAAGAATTATGTCTGGTCCACACATCATGAAAAAGCTATGAAAGGAATCTTAGGTATATGATCACTATTTTCAAGACATTGTCCAGGAGATTCTTTTTGCATGCATAGGGCTCAGAACCACAGAAGTCATAGTCTATTCCAGAACCCCTATGTACTGAGCCTCTCCTACAATGTACCCACTAAAAACCTATACCCGAGGAGCCCCTCTTTCCCAAAGAGAGCATTTGAAAGATTTAGTTAAAAGATGACACTCCCCACCCCCAAAAGCCAATCCTCATGAAGATCAATGAGATAAATACTCAATAAATACAAATATTTCCAAATAAAATATTCATATGCTTATGCTTTAAAAGATCTAACACTTGAATATTTACATAAACTGATGAATGTGATTCAGAATCATTTTGTTACTTGCACACAGCCCAGAGTATTGAAGCTATGGCCATTATGAAAGCATTCTTTTCCATTGATCCCACAGGTAACAAATACCTTCTATCAAATAATCAAGGAACACAGAACTCCACAAGTATGTTGGTTACTTTAAGAAATACTTATTAAGGCAGGAAAGTGGACAAAGGGCTTTCTACTCTTTTATTAAATAAGAATCATATAAAGAATGACAAAGGATAAGAGAAATAATAAAAGAAGCAAAATAACTTAAGAAAATAAAAGAGAAACGGTTTAGGAATGTAAAATACCACCAGGCAGTGGTGGCACAAGCCTTTAATCCCAGCACTTGGGAGGCAGAGACAGGCAGATTTCTGAGTTCGAGCCCAGCCTGGTCTACAGAGTGAGTTCCAGGACAGCCAGGGCTACACAGAGAAACCCTGTCTTGAAAAACCTAAAAAAAAAAGAAAGAAGAAAAAAAAAGAATGTAAAATACCTTGTAATGATTACAGTCGTGGATTCTGCAATATAACGTTCTAGAATCAAGCCCTGTTTCTTTGGCCCCTGGCTGTGTGACCTCTCTTTTCAAGCTGAATGTCTTTATCGATAACACAGGGAAAATATTGAGAATATCAGTGTAATAGTGTTGCTACAGAATTTCTTGGGATGAGATATGTCAGCACAGGACCTGGCAAAGCCTCTGACAAAGGCCAGTGAGTTGAACTGGTTCATATGAAGCTAAAGCATAAGTATTTATTCAGAGTTCACTTCATTAAATGCAAAATGAAGATGAGAAAAAGAGCTTATTTACACAATGATGTGAAATGGTAGTATTTTTTTTAATGTGGGAGAGAGGTCAGAGTAAGTTTTCAAGTGGCTTTATCAACAAAGAAAAGATCTTCTATGGCTATGTAGTATGGCAATAAAAGCTCCTAAAAAGCCATAACTCTCAGTGACTCTCCAGCAAGTGGACTTATCACCATGGGGACCCTAAAGTTGTACCCATGAAATTATCATAAAATATGCCATCCTTCTATGGTGCATGCTGGGTCTTATATGTCAAGGTGGACTAGATCTGTTTTCCTTTGTACTAGCTCTCACCTAAGGGGTGTTGACAGATCATAAATACAGAACCTTATTAATGTCTTTAGGCAACTGGGATCCCACTATGAGGACCACTCCCTCAGATTGGCTTTCAGTCTGAGGTTTCCTGGCCTACAGATCAGAGATGGTCATGTGCTATCTTCTGGTAGATAGTTAAAGAATATTCTAGTGGGCATGGATCCATTAACTTCATGGATCAAGGAGAAATAGAGACTTACCTGGCCCAAACCATTATACTAACTAATGGCAGTATCAGGAGTTGAACAAAGATGGAAGATTACAGTTTGATCATTGATATAACTCCAGTGAACTTTTGTTAATGAACTTCAGCATCCACTAGCTATATGAATGTGTCAAGTTCCCTGATCCATAGTTCCTGATTCTTTAAGTAACTACAGATAAAATAAATTCCTAAGGATTAATTGCTGAACTCAAAATTACATATGAAAAGACACCAGATCAGATCCTGGCCAAAAAAGACCCAACTGAAGCAGCTCTGCTTCTCATTAAAAGAATCTCATGCACCCAAGTGACATACAGTCGCTGGTTCTAGGCCCCTAGGAGGACAATCTACTAGACTCTTAATTTGTACTATTTTATTTTGACTCTAGTTATATTAATTATCACAAAACAAACATTTAGATTATTTTCTCTCAGCCCTCTTATATCCCTCCACTTTGTGGACTCATGCCCAACTCTGAGTCTCAGATTCTGAACACTTCCACATCACATCTATCATCCTGTCCCCAACAGGCACATGACCCACCTGACACTCCTTGCTTGACCACAAGCTCTAATTCAGCATGACAACAGGCATGTCAGCAATTGTGGAGACCAAAGACAATGACTATATGGCTCAAGGGGCTGGCCATGACTGTATCTTTGTCCATTACCTCATATCCCTACCCTCCAGACAACATGGACTAAGAGTAAGAATTCAAAAATGCTTAGGATAATACCTTTTAAACACAAACCATATGAAATAGATGATACACCCAAGAGATCAAGCTTACCTTCCCAGGAAGCACTTAGGGAATGTGGTCAGTTTTCTTTTTCTGTCTTTGATCAGATTTCCCTGTTTGCACATCATTTTATATAATTTCTCACCCTGTTCAGAGATCATTACCCAGGTGTCTTGTTCCATTCCTAATTTTAAACCTATCAAAAATGAAAATAATTGCCATCATGTTAAATTCCTTCATCTAGTTGTTTATGCCCTCATTGCTGGAGCCATCAACAGCTAGAGGCTTTGGGTTTGAGCTCTGTATAACTGAAACAAGTTTTTAGGAAATTCATAGCATCCTAGTAAGACTGGCACGGCCATAGCCCCAGTGTGCAAGGCAACTCTCCACAACTATATCCGAGACTGGTAAAGGGTCAGATGGAATTAGTGTAGGATTGAGGACCACACTAGAGGAGAAACCATATTACAGGAAAGGCTCATTCAGCATCTCACCTCTCTATGAGAAATACCATGTGACTGTTCACAAGAAAACCATGTTTAAGTGTAGAAATATTGTGAAATATTATTTGTAAGAAAGAATTTTTGATCAAAGCTACTAAAACTGAGCAATTCAAAGCACAGAGTCCTGGGATTTAGATAAGTATTCAGGTGCTCCAGTGTGTTTGATAGTGTCCCTGTAGAGTTAATTCACTTCAGTCCTTGGGTACTGGGGAGACAGCAATATATTTTAATGTGCCAGTGAGAAAGTTGGGCACTATGGTTCTATCACTTTGTGTGCAGCTTGGATGGCGAGTTATGGAGCAAAGTAAAGAAGGATAGTTTCAAAAGAGAAAACCATCTGGAGGAAAGCTAAGAAAATTCAAGCAAGCCTGAGCCCCTGTAAACAAGAAGAGTCACAAAATGAGGAAGATGCTGAGAAATAGCCAGGAGGTGGTATTTAGTGGAAACACAGCAGTGGCTAAGAACAGCTATGAAGAGGGCAGGGAAATAGGAGTACCTTCCAGGTTACAAGATTAAAAAGGAAATGGAGATGCTTTCCAGGCAAACTGTGGAGGAGAAATAAGTCCTGACAATGTCAAATGATCCAGGGGTCAGCACAGACCGTAAGTACAAAGCCCAAGAAAGAAGAGAGGCTAGCCACAAATAAGTACACAAGCATTGGAAGAGAAGTCATTCAGATGAGAACAGATAAGGCAAGCAAAGAGTAAGCAAAGGGAGTGGAAGCCAGAGTCAAAGCTGGAACTCCTGAGACCACTCACAATCAGTGGACAGGGCAGGGGGGCAATGTTACAGAAGAAGAAATGTTTGGAAAAAAGGGGCTGATGGGTATTATAAAATTCCATTGACAATGAGGTGTTTTATTTTGAAATCTCTGGGAGAATAATCAATGGTCCCATGCTTCCTAGGATTCTAAGTAGGTTGGTTAAATAATATATATACATATATATGTATACATTTGCATTTCTACCTCTAAGCTGGATTATATAAATCCATCTACCTCACAGTATTGACATAGTACACCTAACTAAACACTACAAATTAATGTTCATTCAAACTATGACCAAATATAATAAACGAAGAATATTTTATACATTTTTCAATAATCAAACACTCAAGATACTAAATTCATCTTTTCTTTCTAATGCTTCCTGAGAATATATTCTAGGTTTCAGAGACTGATGAATAAACCATACACAATTTACTACTGCCAGGCCAAATACATTTGAAAATCTTTGTGAAACCATGGGGCAAGTTTTAAACAGGATTTCTCATAGAGACAAGCTACTTATTGGTGACACTGCATTGTATTCAATGACATTTAGACAATATTAAAATTAATATGTATATATGCAAAATGCTTTAATCTGAAATAGAAAGCTAATGTATTGGTCTCAGAATTTTTGATATGCTATAAAAACCTAGAGAGCAATCCTTGGAGGTCCTGTGATATTGAAATGCACTGTATGACTATGCCTGTCTCTCATAGAAGACTGTGATAGTGTTTCAGAGGTGGAAAAGGTAATGTGAAAAGATGTAAAAGCAGCTTTCAAATTTGGATTGAAAAGCAACAAAAATAAGACATAAGTACTATTTTAATATTCCCAATTATATACAAGGTTTTACTTTCATTTTAATGTGCCAATTACATCGTATAGAGGGAGGTGTTGATTCCCTAATTAGTTCGTGATTGTGTCAATAGAAGCAGAAGCCAATTGCTGGGCAAAGGGGAAAAAGTGGGACTTCCAGGTCCCAGGAGGAAGAAGAGGGACACAGAGAATGAGGATTCAGACCAGGCTTTCAGACAAGGAGGTAGCTGTGAACACATAGGTCTTGGGGACCTTAGAGTTTGTAGCCTCTGTCAAGCAGGGGGCCAAGGATGGAGGGGGCTAGTTGATAAGATTAGGGAAGAAAATTCTTCACCCAGCCATTGAGTTATCTATCTAGTTTTAAAATAATAAAACTGTCTAGTGTTTTCCATCCATGGGGCTAAGGTGGGCAGGAGGAGAAACAGGACAGCCAGGAAGGTTATTGGCAGCTTGGTGGAGCTAGCTGTGACGGGGTGGGGGAGCCATAGCAGCTCCTCAGGAAAAATGGCCAACTGGCCTTTGGTGAAGGTGAGTAAGACCAGAAGTGGCTGATCTCGGAGCCTAGCTGAGAGCATGGGCCCAGTGCCTGCGAAGGTGGAAGCGTGTTTTTTGACACTACAGGCAACATCGCATTGTAAATCCAGGTGAATATCATGTCTCAACACATTCTCATAATTTTTACCATTCTCTGCTCTCATACCAAGCAAGAATTTTCACAAACCATGACAGCACCCACTTTGTGAACCCACCTTTCCGACGTTCTCTTTCTTTCATAATAGCTTCAAACCATTCATGCTTTTCTTCAGGGTTTTTAGCCATACATACAAACCATTTATTTTTTGCTGTGTTGTGTATCTTCCACCCATTCACAACAATATGCCCACTGCTGTGAAAATCAGCTGAAAAGTAACAAGTGAAGACAAGTAACTACAGAGCAATATGTATTTCACCAATTAAACATAGACATCCAATTCATGATGCATGCATGATAGTCATATACCATACACATGAAAATTAAGAAAATATTTACATGATAGGTATATTCAGTGCTTATCAATGGAACATATCTAACTCACAGTACTAATGTATTACATGTAATTAAATATTATACATTAACATCATTTAAGCTATGTCCAAATATATTTTTAATTTTTGAAAATAATAAATTAAGCAATTTTTAGGCATTTTTTCAATAACCAAGCATTTAAGACATTAAGTTCATTTTAGCTTTCTAATACTTCCTGAAAATATATTCTAGGTTGAAGAAAACAGTCTTACTGAACAGCTAAATTTATATTACTTAATGAATGCTGCAGGGAGATAAAGGCCACAGAAAAGAATGGTGTGCAAAAGTAAAACACAACAAAAAGAAACATATGCTATAACTATACCAGAAAGGAATGGAATCTTTCAATCCACACCATTTCCTACAGTAAAAGCAGGTAGACAACAGTGACAGAATTTGTCCTTACTAGTCAGTCATGGCCACCAAGCAAAGGTTCAAGATGGAGAAATGATGTGCAGCCTGAATCAGCATCAGCACCAACCAAAGGAATGCCAATTGTGCCCCTTAAGGCATTAGGCAGCAACAGTCATTTCCCAGGACTAGCCACAGCAATGTGAATGAGCTAGAAAACACCCAGGTGCTGCTCCTCCTGGCTTGGCATCTCTTCTGCCAAGTTACACATTTCACTAAGATTGGGCAGGGGGCAGAGCAAGTGTTCTTGGTACTCATGTCTTTTACATTATTGCCAAAACACCATGTTATCTTCTATTAACTAGCTGACTTCCAGAATGTATTTTCAGAGTAATTGCATGTCTATATGTTCTTTAAAACATCCCGGTCATATCTACATCAGTCAAATTTTACCAGATCCTGGTCTGTGTTTCAGATACATATGGTGAGCCAAGAAACAGGAACTTTTGTTCATACAGAACTCATTGCATCAAACTTGTAAAAGGAGCTTTGGGGACACTCTGTTTTAAATTAATTCATGTTCATAGCTAATTAAAAATAACTCACAATTATGGGTATGGGTTATAACATTGTGGGTTAACTAGCTTTAAAGGGAATATCAAAATGACTTCATAATTACTCTATCCTTTTGCTGAGAAACATTAATGAATGGGTTAGAATAAAACAAAAACATATTTTTCTATTAAAAATATCTGCAACTCCTCCATCCTTGTCACCTGATAAGATCCTTACATGGTCTTAGCACATGTACAGATGGAGAAATAGTTTCAACATGGGTATTCAGAACCCAATTTGAGTTCTATTGAAGATCAGCAAGAGGGGGTGAGGGGAGGCAGAGAGAGGCAGACACAAGGAAGGCGAAATGGCAGCAGACATGGACCCACATGGTTTCGTGATTTTAAATGGAAGAAAAATGATACTCCATTCAAAATTCAGAAGAGAATTGTTTTCTATTATGATTTTTAAATATTATTTGTAATTTTAACTTATATATGTAATTCTTACATATATGCATATATACATGGAGCCTCAAAAATGAGTATACATATTTCATAATGTAATTAACACATGTTATACAAAATAAGTAGTTGATTCTCATTTACTTTAAAAATGCAAAACTCTACAAGAAGACATATAACCACAGCACATTGTTCAAAATATTCCCATTAGGAAACTTATTCATAAAGATTATTCTCACTAAGACCAAGGAAAAGGTCAATAGTGCTTTCTCCTCCATTGGTTTTGTTTGGTTTTGATTTGTTCTATTGCTAGGACCTAACCCAGAGCCTCTCCAGTGCTAAGCAGTCACCATATCACAAAGACATACTCCAAAACTCTTTGTCCTCTTCAAGAATTAAAAATATCTTCAAATGAAATAACAACTAGGTGATTAACACAGGATGTTGTAAGCTTTGATGGGCCTAAAAGATTAATTTTATAGAAGATGTGCAAAGGAGAATGAAACTTAACTCCCACTCAATAAATGTGGAATGTTCAAGTTCGAAATCCACCAAATCTAATTTCTTATAAAACCAGAAATATTCGAAGGTCAAACCCAAAGGAGTCATGAATGACTTTAAAGCCATGTGGTCCGGGAGCTCCTTACATTGATTTAGCACACATCTGTGGCAGAAAGTTCCCTATCCAATCTATTTGCAGCAGGAGGCCTATGATTGGATAGGGAAAAGAGAAGCAGAGCTAAGGGTGGCATAGAAGGGGTGGAGGCAGAGAGAGGCAGAGGTGAGGAAGGCGAAATGGCAGCAGACATGGACCCACGTGGTTTCAAGTAAATAGGTAGATATGAAATCTAAAGGTTAGGAATATTGGAATAAATTGTCTAATCTGTGTAGGGATCTTGTGATTTGAGTTTTTGCAGATATATAAATCTGTTGGGTTAATCTTAAGCTTTAGAGTTTTATTCTACTTGGTTACTGGGAGGTGGATTCACCGAGGTGGTTACGGCTGTGAAGGTAAAAAGGTTTGCTACACAAGCCTGAGTTTGTGAGTTGGGTGCGCAGAACTCAGAGAAGGAAAGAGCTGACTTCTATGGGTTCTGAAGTCCTCTGAACTCTACATGTATGCCCTAAGTCACAGGCATACCATACGTGTAAAATAGTAGTAGTGATGGTGGTGGTGGTGGTGGTGGTGGTGGTGGTGGTGGTGGTAATCATAATAATAGCATAGAACATATTCTATCCAACATGTACAAAATTACTTTTGATCAGATACCTATTCTCATCTATTCAATTAGCTCTTATAAAACTTATAAAACTACTGAAAAAACATTTGGTGACCAGAAATGGGAAAATGATGAATAGCATCAATACTTCTATTTAAGTGAAAATGTGTTCAGTTGTAAGAGTTTGCATTGTTCATCATTTAACAAAATACATGAAAGAAATTATTTTAGAATCTCATTCAAAAAACAAAGCTTTTCCATCTAGTTTTTCATCAGAAAGTCCAGGCATCCTCACAACTTTATCTCACCTCATTCAGTTTTGATCAAGATAAAGTATAGCTGCCAAGTTGGTTTGGATAATTAAAAATAAGCTGAATATACTGATAAGCAGATAATTATTCCGTAGTACATTCAATACTTTAAGATGGTTCTAAATATTTATACTGAAACAACGGTTGCAATTTTCTATTTTAAATGATTGCACTTTTAAAATATATCTGAGGCAAAACAAAGCAAGAATTCAATGCTTGCTCAGCCTATGTGAGAAACAAGGTTTGACACCCACCACAAAACAAAGTGGAAAGAACAAACAAACAAACAACAATAAACAAACAAATGGGAAAACATCTAGAATAAAAATTTTCCAGTCATATCACATTCAAATGTAACCACTGGAGTCAAACCTGTGGTTTGCCCAATGAACCATAAGCCACACTTTTAAAAAGTCAGCTGCCTTCATTCACTCTTTCTGCCAAACCACACAAATAAACCAGTTCTTCAAAGAGATTTCAAACTTACTGCAAAAGCTGAACAGTGGAATTTCAGTGAAGTTTTCACTATTGCTTTTGATTGGGTATAACATCATGAACAAACTACTATCCTCCTCAAAGAGAAACTAAAGTCACTGAAATGAATGCTGAAATCCAGATAATGAATGAATGGCAATCTGGCTACACACTAAATTACCTCACTCAACAAGGCAAAATAATGTGGAAGACAACTGGCCAAACTTTTTCATGTTGGAAGGACTATCAGTTCATCTATGCTATGGTGTAACCATGATAGAATACAAGTTGTTAAGAATTCTAAACAGAATTTATCCTAATTATTTATTGGGGGGCTGGAGATTTAGTTCAGTAGTAGAACTTTTCCTTAATAAGCGGAGGGCCTTGACTTGATGAGAATAATCGAGCTATAGTTTATGTGTCAGCTGAAGGCTAACTCTCACACCAGATACAAATATTTTTCCTGCTAGTTTTGAACGAAATCAGTACAATCAGGTGTCTGATGGGGTTTCTGCTTTTTCCAGGAAGCATTTATCTACACCTACAGTATGTAACAATACTACACATTTCTATAATTCTAGTAGAATAAAAATTTCCCATCTAGTTTTCCATCAGAAAATCCAGGCATCCTCAAAACATCCTCCAAATCTCAACTCATTCAACTTTGATCAAGACAAACTTGCTGAGTTGGTTTGGATAACGGCAGATAAGCCGGATATCCTGACTAGCAGATAAGATAAGCAGATATTTTCCATCCCTCATCTTACTAGAAACCCTACTTAGAGAGTACTTGGCAACAGATATAATCAGTCTGGCCAAGATCTTTCAGGACCATCACTCCTCATTTAAAATTTGAGCTCATTGAAAAGCAATGGAGGTTCCATGATGGGAATGACCAGGGAAGTAAGAAAGGAAGAAAGCTGATCCAGTGGCTTGTTGAAAAGGCAGCATCCGATATCAGTTCTGGCACACTGCTGTTTCAAGCCATGTCAGCTTCCCAGGCATGGACACAAGAGCCTCATAACTGAAGCCTGGCCCCTGCTCTACAGCAAACAACAGAATGCTCCACAATGACTTTGTTCTGGGATCTGGGCTCATGTCTTATCTTCTGAAACTTTGATGGAATTTATTGCTTGTCTTCCTGAAAAACTGTACATTTGGATTCCTAAGCAGAGGAGAGGGTTCACACCTCCAGGGCTTCCTATGTACTTCCTCACAGGAAGTGGAAGAGGCATCATTTTTAGCTTGAAGCACTTTTCATCTCTCTTTTTTTTAATCATTAAAACAATGAAGTCAGTTTTGTCTCACTGTAAACAAATTTCAAAGACAAATCTTTACTTTTTTAACATAGTACTTTTATTATATGAGAATTTCACATCATGCACACAATCTTAGTCATTCTCAAGTCATACACACACACACACACAAACACTTGTGATCTCCCACACACACAAAACAAGAAGAAAAGGAAGTCCAATTTTTGTTGCTAATATACTCCCTATAGAATGGTCAGACTTCCAGTGGCCAGCCCCTTCAAGACAACTGAGTCCTTCTCCCTTTGCTCCCCTACCAAAAGCCATCAATTGTGGAGAGCTATACTACAGCATCCTTACTACAATTGTTAGTGTTCTCTCTTCAATGGTTTCCTCTCTAGGCTGTTACTTTTGGGGAAAATTGGGGTGGGGTAGGAATGGAGGTTGTCACAGCAACAGAGAAGCCAATGAAGACACTATATACTCCATCAAAGGTGGACAGAGCACATACATTGTATACAAATAGTATAGTATTATCTAGTTACTGATAAGGGATTCTTGTCTCTTAGAATGACAAGAAATCCTCAATCTCACTGCTGTGCTGGATACTAAGAGGCTTGACTCTACCTGGGGGTAAATTTAGCATCTATTAATCTATTTTATATACTTTTATCATCTTTCCTAATGCAACATTGAAATTATCATGAAAATCATTGGAGAAAAATGTGATTCATTTTACAAACCCTTACTTTAAATATGCAACCTTCTTTTTCCCCCAAATGATAAACATAAAAGGTATTTTAACTGTGTTTTACTTTATGGTTGTGACTAATCATATTTTTAGAAGCACACTTGTAAAGGTCAAATTTTCAAAAAAAAAAATTCCCTTTAGTAATGAGGAGCAATTCAGCACTTGGAACGACAAAGATCATTCTCACAGTTTGCCCTCTGCAAATCAACTGAGAGTCAAGCCACATATAACCATTGCATGACTAAAGCACACCTACTGCCGTTTATATTCTATGATTAAAATGTTATAGAACAAAGTTACCATCCTGATAAAATATAACTTAAGAGGATCAATTCACTTATTAGACATATATTTTACACTTGCAAATATAAAACTGCTAAGGTCCTGTGGCATTAAAGCAAAATAGACATTTCCTCCCATGAGTATTTTGTTCCCCCTTCTAAGAAAGACTAAGGAAGACCAAAGTGTGGATGCTTCACCCCTAAGCTTTGATATATTGAAGGCAAATCACTCTACTCACCTGTGCCATCATCCACATTTTCCACTTCCATTACCTCAGTATTGATCCGCCCTCGAAAGACGTACCGATGCCCATCCGTGGACGCCTTACTATTCTTCAGCCGTCTGAAATAAACACAACCACAAAGCTTTTGTTACTAAATTTAATATGAGTTTTAAAATTCTTTGGGAAAAAGTCTCGAATTGGTTAGTATCATAAACAGTTTGGTGCAGCTGATTTTACTCAGGTCTTCTCTCTCAGGATGGTGTTGGTGGGCTGCTGTGCAGGCTGGGAGGAAAGGAATTGAAGCAGGATCCCGGGCATCCTAGACAGACCTAAAATATGCTATATAGCAAAGGATGACTTTGAACTTCTGATCCTATTGCTTCCAGTTCTCAATTGCTGGAACTACAGGTGTGCATGACCATACACTATAGAAAGAGTTCTAAATTTTTGTTTCTTAAAAAAAAAAAAAAAAACAGAAACAGTGTAAGAATATGTTTTCATTTTAATCCCAGTTATGGGGATATAGAGCAGCTTCATACTATCCACAGTAGCTGACAACAATTTGCCTCATACACTAGCAGAGGTGTAGTTTTGCCAGCTGTAGATAGTTTCTATGATTGTGTGAGGTTTGGAATTCTGCGAACTTGTCAGAGGATACGTAAAACCTAGAGCTCTGGTAGACAATGTTAGTTGGTGACTGTTGGTCATTCATGGCGGTTGGTTGTGGTTTGTTAGTAAAAAGAACAAAAGAAGAAAGAAATTAGATTCAGAGAGGTTTCTTTCTCCCCCTCTATTTTTTCTCTCCTATCTAGTGATAGGCAGTGAAATCAGGGGGATGAAGGGTGGGAAAAGGAGATCCACTAAGTTGCAATGACCAGCTACAACAAAAAAAGAATAAAATTAGATTCAGAGATCTCTTTCTATCTCTCTCCCCCTCTATCCTTCTTTCTCTTATATCTAGTGA
Source organism: Grammomys surdaster (assembly GCF_004785775.1). Classification (NCBI taxonomy): domain Eukaryota; kingdom Metazoa; phylum Chordata; class Mammalia; order Rodentia; family Muridae; genus Grammomys; species Grammomys surdaster. Next base: position 14,935,390 of record NW_021604566.1, read on the forward strand.
TAGAGGGATAAAGCTGGGGGAGGGGATAAAGGATGAGAAAAGGAAGAACCAACAAAGTAGCTAAGACCAGCTACAGTACCCTCTTTATTTGATGATGGGAATCTAACTCAGGCTTTTTGCTTGCTTTAAAAGTACTCTCTACCAAGTGAGCTACATCACCAGCCCTTTATATAAATACATGAATTAAAACAACACTAAACTAAAATAAAGCATGAAACTAAAGACTATATAGCAGTGGTGGTGTGGTCATGTACAGTTCCTCAACGTAAGACTTCAGCACTGTCAAGCCTGACTGACAGATGTGGGAAGTTGGTAATTGTAATGCTACATTTGAGTTCTCATACCTCTGATTCTCAATTTTCAGGAGCTGAGAATTTCCATTCAAGACCTGGCAAGCAAACTCAGTTAGTTCTTCTGATTCATCTGCAGAGAAACTGACCTGCTGGAAGCTCATATATAGAGTAATACTCAGATGCAAAAATATATCCTGGGCCCTGGAGATGACTTAGTAGCTAAGAGGATTTGCTGCTCCTGCAGAGGATCTGCCTTCAATTCCTAGAAGCAAAATGATTACTCACAACCTCTGTAACCCCAGCTCCATAGGATTTGGCACCCTCTTCTGGCCTCCGCGGGCACTAGGCATACACACAGTATACATACAAACAAGCAGATCAAAAACTTATATACATAAAAGTAAATAACTTTAAAATGTAAGATACTTCTATTATTTTTATGATATGACCATGGTATACTTGTTAAACACGTGCTTTAGTACATTTGCAATATTTCTACGAGTTTTAATTATTTTTAAAGTAATCTACATTTTTAAACTGGGAAATTACATAACAAAATAAAAGCTGCTTCACCCAGATGTACAGATGATCATCTGTAACAGAGAATTACACAGTTACATATCAGGATAATCAGATGGAAGGGAGTTTGTTTTTTTTTTAATTAAGAAGTAAGGAATTTCCAAAAGTACTCAAAATTTAAAACTACTCAAGTAAATCAACAGACCTCAGTTGACATAGTTTGGAATCTGACTCAATAACAAACATCTGCAGAGAATTTGATGTATAGAAATAAAGATACTAAATCTTATCACGGAAGAGCTATCCATATCATGCGTGCCCACTAACCCCTCCTACTCTCCTCTCTTTTAAGTACTGACCTTCCCTGAGGTGGGTATGAGAAACGGTAATGGAAGCTGTCTCTGCATACTTCTCCCTCCCATGCCTCCTTCCATGGAAAACAAAGAATATTTGGCTACTCTGTCCTAATCCCTCAACCACATTTGGCAGTCCTTCATTTCACTACTAAAAATGACAAATGAATTCATCTGGCCAGAGAGGCAGTATCCCATAACTATCACCACCACACACGCCTAATGTGCACTTGGATAACAATATCTAAATGTCCTCTGCTACAACTCCTTAGTAATGCCCTTAGTTGGAAATTTAGGCATGGAACATATGAAAAATGGAATCAGAGAATGCCAGACACTTATATACATATTTAGCTCATATTATATATTTATTATAGATTTTTTTCTAAGCAGCAAATATTTAACTGTGTAAACATGTTTCTGTTATTTAATTAACAATTAAACGCAAGAAGTTCTGTCATTTCATCATTTGTGTATTTATGTTAAGCATATTAATATATGTGAAATTATATGTTTTACAAGATAGAGAACAGGATCATGATATTATGAAAGAACATTTCTTACAAGTTGGAACTCTTTTGTTCAAAAGCAATCACATGTCAATGCCTCAGTATTCTTTTTTTTTTATTGGATGTTTTATTTACATTTCCTATGTTGTGCCCTTACCCCATCCCTCACCCACCCAGGAACCCCCAATCCCCTCACCCCTCCTCCTTCTTCTCTGTGGATGTAACCTCTATCGCCCCCCCCCCACTCCCACCTCCCCACCCTCAAAATTCCCACCCCCTGGGGCGTCCAGCCTTCATGTGGTCAAGGTTCTCTTCTTCCACCTATGCCCAGCAGGGCCCTCCACTCTTACATATTCAACTGAAGCGCTGGATCCCTCCCTAAGTGCTCCCAGGCTGGTGGTTTAGACCCTGGGAGCTGTGGTTGGTTGGTATTGTTGCTCTCCTCATGGTGCCACAAATCCTTTCAGCTCTCCTTCAGTCTTCACTCTAACTCCTCTATTGAGAACCCCATGATCAGTTCAATGGCTACTTGTGAGCATCTGCCTCTGAGTATGTCAGACTCTTGAAGACCTCTGAGGAGATATCCATATCAGGCTCTTATCAGCATGCACTTCCTGACTTCCACATCAGCCTCTACCTTTGGTGATTGCACATGGCATAGATACTCAGGTGGAGTGGTCTTGAAACGGCCCCTCCTTCAGTTTCTGTCCCTCACATTGTCTCCATATTTGCTCCCTTGAGTAATTTGTTGCTCCTTCTAAGAAGGACCGAATCACCCCCACTTGGTCTTCCTTCTTTATGGGCTTTATGTGGCCTGTGAGTTGCATCTTGGGCATTTCAAGGTTCTGGGCTAATATCCAATAATCAGTGAGTGAATACCATGTGTGTTCTTTTGTGATTGGCTTACCTCACTCAGGATGATAATTTCTAGTTCCATCCATTTACCTAGGAACCTCTCGAATTCATTGTTTTTAATAGCTGAGTAATGCCTCAGTATTCTTTTTTTTTTTCTTTTTTTTTTTTATTGGATGATTTATTTACATTTCCTATGTTGTCCCCTTACCCCATCCCCCACCACCCCCTCGGAACCCCCAATCCCCTCGCCCCTCCTCCTTCTTCTCTGTGGATGTAACCTCTATCTACACCCCCCCCACTCCCACCTCCCCACCCTCAAAATTCCCACCCCCTGGGGCATCCAGCCTTCATGAGGTCAAGGTGCCTCAGTATTCTTGATAACAGTTTTGGCCATAGGCAAAACAATTGTGGATATTCACACAGCCCATAAAACACATGAACATTCACACATACCCTCATCCTCATACACATACATATTCACAATATACAACATTCACACATCACATAGTCATATTCACATACAAAAACACACAAATATACATTTAACACATATATACATACAGACAAAACATATATATTCACACACATAAATTCATGAACCATATACATTCATATGCACTAACGCACATAAATACACATGGACACAGAGGAGTGATCCATCATTGGGTCTCATTTTCAAAGCTAATAAATTTATGATCCCACTTTGAACAGGTTTTGTATCTTGAATGCTGATATTGAGTTATAATATATACATCTATTAAGCAGCTTAAATTTAAACATCCTCTAATTTCTAAAAAAAATGGCCTTATATGAAGATTCAAAATAAATTTGTTTTGTGTGATGGAACTGCATTTTTGTGCACACTCATTCTATCATTACCGTCTTCTAACTGTGTGTTTTATGTTACCAGGACAATGTACAGTAACAAGATATTGCAAATAATGCTAAAATCCAGTGACAGGAGAAGAATTAACAAATTGTGATTAATCAAATAGGATGGTATGCAGCAATAAAATGAATGAACTATTGCTGGACAGAACTGGGTATTCATTTTGGAAACTGATGAGTAGAAAAGATAAATAGGAAAAATCTAAATATACTATGATTCTATCTTAGAAAGTCATCAAGCAAAACTAAGTAACATCTTATTCATTGGAATTACATGCTACACCATTAATAATATATGCACTAGTCTTTCTTGACATTAATAGCATTAAAAGGATCCAAAAGTGAAATGCCAAATTTAACACAGCAGTCTTCAAAGAATGCAAGTGGAAACCTGAAATGAATGCATTGTCCTTGCTGTTCTTGTGATTACAATATTATAGGATGTTGAAGGGGAATTCAGTTTATTCTGTTCTCAAATAACTCTAGGTCTCCAAAGGCCTAAGTTAAGGCAAAGTCTGAAAATGAGCTGGCTTGTTCCTGGTTGAAGGAATAGACAATTCATGCACAGCCTTCTCTAATTTAGTTCAGTGGTTCTCAGTTTTCCTAACGCTATGGCTGCTTAGTGCAGTTCCTCCTGTTGTGACCACCAACCATAAAATTATTTCATTGTTACTTATAACTGTACTTTTGCTACCCTTATAAATCATAATATGAATAGCTGACACGCAGGATATCTGATATGCAACATTCAAAGGGGTCACAGCCCACGGGTTAAGAATTGCTGATCAAGTTACTCTCATTTCTAGCCACTGTGCAGGCTACATTGTACATTATGGATAGCTGCTATACACATAGTAAAGTTTTACTTCCATATAACTTCTCAGTTAATTTCTGGGTGACCACAAGATGACATCACACCAGCATCTTGTATACTGATAATAATTTTGCAAAAGTGCTGGATTTGATGATAGACACAGGTATAGGCTTTCAGGATGGGATTATTAAGGAGGAGGTTCAAATTTATAACTGCTAGTGCTAACGGGCTTCAGATACAGGCAGAGACTGGTGGCTCAGGTGTTAACGGGGAAGAGAATGTGGCCCCAAGGTTCTCAATGTGTCATCTACATGAATTTTGAAAATATTCTGGATGATGGCAGAAGCAGACTGGAAAGTGATCTGAGGTCAAAGCAGAAACACTGCGTTCTGTGAGTGATAAATTAGGAAAACATATAAACTGAATCTCACATTTCTGAGTCTTCTGCAGATGCAGGAAGAAATGGCTCAGAAGCAGAATTAGGAAAGGGGGAACAAATCAACATCTCCCACAGGACATGCCTGTCCTTGAGAGAGCAGTTAGGGGAAGGTCACAAGAGATAGTGACACAACGGTCATGATTATCCAGCAGGTAAAGAGAGCAGGCAAGCAGGCTGGGGTGAAATGGGTTATTGGTAAGATGAGTTCTGGTAGTCCTATGGGGATTCTGTGAGGTGCAAATAATAATTCCAAAATGTGACTTTTTTATGAGCTTACCTGTGTTTTCTTTTGCAGTACACCAAAAGATTATCAAAAAGAAAAAACACCCGTTCTTGAATATTTCCAGAAGAAATTTTCATTAGGACTCCACACATCAGCATCTCAGTACAGGTGTCAGTAATGTTGGACCCCTGAGGCAGGAAAAGAAAGGAGGATGATTATGTCTGATTACCTGATTAATATTATTATCTTTATAGTACTGGGATCAAATGAAGGGTGTTACATAAGCTAGACAAGCACACTGCCACTGTATCACAAGTCCTGACTGATTTTTATATGCAATTATTCTCTTGAAAATTTTAGTTTTTTTTTTTAATTTTTATTACTAACAACTAACATATACACAGTAAAGAATGCTGTCTCCTTCTCATCAGTCGCCAGGTCAGTCTGCATAGAGACTCTAGGTCTACCAATGACAACTGAAGCTCCAACAGACATGTTAAAACATGAAGGGAGCCCAGCAGGCCTAAACCCAAATAAAGAACCACAGACAACTTCAGAGGTGAGGGTGGGAAATCTTTCCTAGTTAGGAGCACACTAACTGATCATCCAATATCAAATTGTCAGCCTGGAAACTCAAGTATAACAGGGAAGGAAAAGACACAATCACACACACACAATCACACACACACACACACACACACACACACACACTTACACACATATGTATGTAACAACAGCAACACAGAATAAAAGAGGGAAGATGGCCATGAATTTCAAAGACAACAAGGAGGGGTATATATGACAGACAGGGTTTTACGTCAGGCAAGGGAAGGGAGGAATGATATAATTACATTATAATCTCAAAAATAAAAAAAACTTTTAAGAAGCCTAAATTATTAGTAGGTGTCAAACTAAAGATCTCATCTGATTATAGAAAGGAGGAGACAACAGAAAAAAAAATAAACTGGAGGGTGACTTAGTGGGTGAGAGCTTAGTTCCCAGCACCCAGGCCAGGTGGCTCACAAGGCCTTTAACTCCACCCCCCTGGGGGATCCAATACCTCCAGCTGATTCTTAACACAGAACTACTAGCCTTGAGAGGAGAAGAGCCGGCCAGAGGGAAGCAACCACCCTCAGGCATCAACATAACTTAGCTCAGCACAGAGCTGTGTCTGGCTCACTTCCTACTAGTCTGTTTGCTGCCACCTAGCCATTCATACCGGATGCGTAGAATCAGATTTAAGAGAGAAAAATAAAAGAATGCAGGTTTTCAGTAGGTCTCTCTAACTGATCTCTGCAGCTAGAGTATTTTAGCTTTAAATGTATCTGTTTTCTTATAATCTATCCATAAATTGCTGTGTTTTATGTAAATCAATATTTCTATCTTTTGGTTTTGATATTTAATATTCAGAACATTAAGTATAGTTTCATATTTCCACAATAATTACTGATAGGTTATTTTTCCAATGCCGGTGAGATGAGACATTTCAAGCCAGATGAGATTAGATTAAAGGCAGGCTTATTAGGAGTCTGCAAGCAAGTTCCTTGGTGCCAAGGATTGAGGCCAGGGAGTGGCCAAGGGGAGAGGGAGGAGGGGAAGAGAAAGAGAGTGCAGAGAGCAAGAGACTAAAATATCTGGGTTATATAGAAAGAGCATCTGGGGGAATGGCGGCCCCACTCATGGGCTGGAAAGTTCAGGGTTGAGGGCAGGGTATGCCAGGTAGGGATTGAGGAATGCTGGGAGAACCTGAAGGCCAGGTCTACTTTGCTATGTAAAATATGCACCTCAGTCCTTTGTCCATGAGTCTGAAACCAAACAACCACTAGTATAGGTTTTATAGTCAACGACAAATAAAGTAAAATGAAAACTCAAATCTATTCTAACATTCTAACAAGGAAACTAATAAAGAAATAGTGTTATTATGTCCACTTGCTTATCTATGTTTCAAATATATATTGTTTTAGGAAACCTCTTCTTTAAATTTCTTTTTATCTTTACAGTTTAGAAACATGGAAATTGTAAATCTTTACACAGTTTGATCAACACTCCTGTGTTCACTGACCCCGAATTACCATGAACCTAGGTCTCAATCTAGTAGCATGATTTCCTATTACTTCCTTGTGATTATATAACTCCTTATCTTAATATTAACCACAGGAAAATTAGCATTTTAAAGAAAGCATACTCACCAAGAATCCAGGACTTTAAGTTGAATTACTAAACAGTGTCTGTCGTGTTATTCCTTCAACAAAATACCTCACAGTGAATCCAGAACCTACAGCTAACATCTCATAACTGATCGACCAAAAGCAGGATGAAACTGAGAGTGCTCCATTTCTATGAAACCAATCAACAGCTCTGATTAAACTTCTGATATTTTTCTTCTCCAAAGTAGATTAATTGTTGGCATACAAGCTCAGTAAGTCTAGTTACAGTGCTCTGAAACTTTCAGCTCTCTGGCTGTGTCTTATTTGTTCATTATCAAAATCTTCTCAAATACAGTGGGTACTGCTATTGTCCTGGGAAGTAGTACAATAACTGGATAGTAAGAGACATAACTTCAGAGATGAGCAGTTAAAGCATAGACTGTATATCTTCTTGGCCATAGTTACTACAGAAATGCTGAGAAAAACCTAATTTCTTTACTGCTAAAGGGCAGGTAGGAAAACAATACTTCAAAGAATCAGCTAATTTTTTTTTCCTTAGCTGCAAATTGGCAAACCTAAACTTCATCAGCATATTGTTTTGTGAAATTGGGCAAGTTAATTATCTGAACTTGCAAGTCAACAGAAAGGGAATCATAACTTCAGAAAAATGTTCAGACTCACAGATACTGTTGAGATATGGTTAACATCCCCCTCTCACCAGAGATTCATATCCTAGAGACATTGTATTGAGACAGGCTAGGCTGACTCCATGACAGGCTTCAAATTGGCAGTTCAGAAGACTAGGTCTAAATCTCTGTTTCAAAGACTTGGGGAAGTCCAGGCAAGTCCAGACCTCAGAAGCTATCCCACCACCTGACCTAGGGAAGGACAACAGCTTCCAAACTTCCCTAGCAATAGTTTCCAGCCCCCTAGACTCCACCAATGGTTCTGGAACATCATTAGAGATAGAGCCAATGATTAAGATAAAGGTCACCTACCCCTCCCTGGAATTCCCCTAATGGGCTTTGAATCAGGCCATCAAGCTCACTAGGCTGTCTCCATCTTGGTAGATGGTAGACTCCAGCATGCTGGACTTCTTCAGGATAAACTGCTCTTTGGTCATGGTGTCACTTCACAGCAATGGAAACCCTAACTAAGACATTCATGGAAGAAAGGAAATGAAAGGGAGAAACAGGAAGGTCCCAGCAGAGCAGAGAGCAGCAGGAACTTCACAAGGAGCTCATTCTTAACACTCACCCCAAGTTCCTAACTACAAAAACACTTCAAGGAACTCTGCTTTCTGTTAATATCATTGTACCATATACATCAAATCTTAAACTGTCTTGACAGAAGATTTATTCATATATATCAATAACTCTGTTAGTCCAAAGTATCTCTTTAACCCATTCCTGTTCTCTCTCATGGTAGAGTTAACCCTGTCCAAATTGTGCTTCTAGAGAGTTCTCTTAGAAGAGTACTATCTATTAACTCCTTCAAAAGTATTACTAGTCCCCCTCATCTCTATAGGACACTGAGGTACATAGTGAGAACTAGTCATGAGTTACCAAGCAGCTGGCTCAACCCCACTCTAAGCTTCATGCTTCGATGTCCTCAAACTCTCAATTCTATGGCCATCTTTCATTTATTCTTCTAAATCTTCTCAAGAACAGAGGGCATTAGCACTATCAACTGCTCTGTGTGACATAGTTAAGAGTCCTTGCTGGATTCCTGCATAGTCAACTGAACTGCTAAAGCGCCACTGACTTCCTCAGCTTCAAGTCTCCACTCTGAATATTGTAAAATCAGGGCTGGCATGCCAGCTTTCTGTAACTATAAAGAATACCTGAAATAAATCAGTGGATAAAAGGAAATATTTGGGTTTTGTCTCGTATCTTTCAACATCTTAGTCCTTGGCCATTTGACCCCATTGCTTTAGTCTGTGGTAAGATAGTGTGTCATAGTGGAAGTATGTGTAAAGACAGGGTTTTTTTGTTTTGTTTTGTTTTGTTTGTTTTGTTTTGTTTTTGTTTTTACCTCATTGTGGTGGTTTGAGTATGCTTGGCCCATGGGAAGTGACATTGTTAGGTGGTGTGGCATTATTGGAGGAGAGGTGGCCTTGTTAGAGGAAATATGTCACTGTATAGATGGACTTTGAAAACTCCTAGTGCTCAGGCTCTACTCATTACAGAAGAGGCCCCCTTCCTGGCTGCCTGCAAAAGGAAGTCAGTCTCCTCCTGGTTGCCTTAGAATCAAGATGTAGAACTTTCAGCTCCTTCTCTTGCATAATGTCTGCCTGGATGCTGCCATGCTTCCTGCCATGATGATAATGGACTGAACTTCTGAAACTAAGATAACCCCCAATTAAATGTTTTCCTTCATAAGAGTTGTCTTGGTCATGGTGTCTCTTCACAGCAATGGAAACCCTAAATAAGACACTCAGAGGAAAGAAAATGAAAGGGAGAAATAGGAAGGTCCCAACATCTAAATATCCCCTTCAATGATTCACTTTCCAGTCACCTAACTTATTTCTACTCGGCCTCACCTCCTAAAAGTACCACCATCTCCTAACAGTACCAAAGAGAGGGAGCGCAGCCTTCAACACATGGGTATTGGGGAACATTCAAGACCTAAACTATAGCAACTGGCCTAATGGATACACCTTCTTCTGTGAACTACTTGTAAAATAATGCAATCCATGGCTGGGTAAAAAAGCAATAGTGTTTAAGCAAACTTCCTCTGTAGTAGGTCTATCTTTTTAAGCTATATACTAAAAGGAAACCAAATTACAACAGATTCCACAGTACTGAAAAGTTTCTGAAGTTCTTCTGGTAGTATAAGGCCTGGCAGTTTATAATGGCAAATCCTCCAATTTTAAGAGAGTTTGGTTTTTCCTCCAGTATTTGACTGACAATAAAGCCACAAAAGCAAACTTGGCTCTATTTCTCTCAACCCAGCAGGACAACTGCTCCGCAGGAAAGGAATTATCATCATGAATCAACTGTAAAACACACAGCCATTCTCTCTGATTGAAAGAGGCAGCATTTGTGCTGCAGGAAAGGTCAGCCTGGACACTCCAAAGGGAAGACTATAGGCACAGAGGAAACTAAATCAGACCCCAGTTAGCACTTTCAATGATTCACCACAGGGGGTGGTCAAATAGAAGACTTGTATCTGGTCAGTGCTGTTGATTTCTTTGCACAACTGGCTGAATATAATTTTAGGTCTGATGATACCCAACAAATTGAAGAAAAGCATTAGTTAATGACAAATCCCCAAAGATAAACATAATCTGTGCATTAACTTGAGTTGCACTTGGCTATATAATTTCATTCCTGTTTCTACATTTGTATTTTTATTATCTCAATTGTTTATCACATGAAAAAAATCCGCTAGCCCAAAGATCATATTATTTTAAGTTACAGTCATTTCAAGCCTAAATTTTAGCTTATTTTTATAGCAAAAGTGCCGTTTCTGTAAAATAACTAGGACTCAACGTCACCAGTCACCATAGCTGGAAACATCTGACATGTTCTCTCAAACAAGATCATTATTTACTTTACCTTTAAAAAAAACTTTCTATAATGACTCATAAAACTCATAATATTTTTCATTCTAACTAGATGAACACTACCAAATCATAGAGATTTTCTTCAGTTTAGAAATGAAATCAAATCACTGCCTGATTAGCTAAAATGAAATTCAACACCAAATCGCCAATGTAAAAATCTAAAGATGATATCACAGCACATGCAATCTTTATTATCCCAAGAATACAGATTATGAACTTGTTGACCCAAGTCAGGACAGGAAAACGGGAACTCATACCCCAAATTCTGAAGGGCCAAAGCTTGGAGGCATATGGTATTTATTGGTTCCATCACATATGACTTCCATCCTTCACATGTGTTAGGGTGACATGAAAAGCACTTTCTGAGCTGACTATGGTCCCTGGGCTGCTAGAAGATAACTACCCAGGGTTCCATGCATTAAGGAGAAGCCCTGAATGTGACTCCACAGCCATAAGAAGCTGAAGAGTTAAACAAAGTGCACATACCTCCCAGCCTTCAATGTGTGCCTGCCACTCTTCTAAAACTTCCAGTTTCTCCATCTGTCTCTTGGCCTCATTAATGTTGGAACAAACAGCTTTCATGGCTTGGAGGGCTTCCATCACTGCTGCATAGTCACTATGTTTCCGTGGAGTCCGCTTCAGTAATTCCTGTGGATACACAAAGACAAACCACCCTTTGATCTCCAGTGTTCTGGTACAGCAGGATCAGACTGACCAGGAAATGAAAACTGCAAAGACTGTGACAGCCACTCTGCTAAATGACATCACAACCTCCACCAAGATAGAGATCAAAAGCAAAAGGTCAAATCAACCAGTTAGCATTACTTTAATGCTCAGCTTTTGCAGAAACTCTGGTTTATCCTCAAACTTACCTGTATTTTAGAAACAGAAGGAGGTTTCTTGATTCAAATCATCAACTCTCTCACCTGGATCACATACTAGCTTTTATAAATCTGACTTTTGTTCGAACAGAAGCATATCAGTATATGTTAATTTCCTCTTTCTCAGATTCTTTAACAGATCTTCAAATAAATATGCACCACAATTTCAAAACTGAATTAAGTCCCCATTTCTAACATCTTTTGAGAAGCTACAAGCTAATGTCTTCATTTAACACAGTTTAAAGAGACTTTAATTCTGAGAATTTATTTCTGAGAATGTATGTCTGTCTTATGATTTTGGGGTCCAGAACAAAAGTTTCAACTTCATCTTGGGAAAAAATGGAATGTGTGTTCCTTTCATGTTAGATCATATCAAACACAAGGTCAAAGTTTATTTCAAAATATTGAACAATAAGACAACTACAAAGTGCCTGCTTTCCCACTGCATATTGAGGAATAAAAAAAAAAAACTTTCTGAAATTCTGCCTCAGGGTTTTCGTAACTGTGTTAGTGCCATGTTGATGACAACCGCCATAAGGAAACAAATGACTAACCAAGAAGCAGTGTGGTCACAACTGTCTAGACAGTGGGTGAAGACGTTTAATTTTATATTTCTAAACAATAACTAAGAAGACCTTTTAATATACTTAAAAGATTACAGATTATTCTGCTTTTGATATTTGGAATGAAAAAAAAACATAAAACTTTCATCCCCAAAGCAAAAACTAAGAATTAAATAAGGGAGTTATGGTTGTATGGGAAATAAGAACACCAACCTTCAGGACAGGAAGTGGCCCCTGGAATGGTGGCCAACCCTAATCCATAGAGTTAAGACATGAATTACATCATGGGAAATAACAACAAACAAAAAACAAATAAAATAATAAGTCTAATGGTTACGCACACTCAGATTCTGAGTTACTCACACTATCACCTCGTTCTTTTAATGCTTACCTCTGAATAAATAAAGCCACTCAAAGACAATACAAGCATAATTTTTCAGCATTAGCTTATTTGTATACATAAGTAAATTATCTTTTTCTTTTTGTGTGTATGAAAATAATCTTCCCCCAAAAGGGAAATGAGCTATCCTCTGTCTACAGCCTTTTAACTGGTCTCTTACATGTGAGACAAGAATGTATCTATCATGCTGGGTTTGTTTTTGCTTTTGTTTTAAGAATTAAATTTAAACACTTTTTTCCTTCCTAATCAGCAATGAGTGATTTAAAGCAACCACTTGTTTACAACGTACTTTTAACATTCCTTCTGTCTCTTACAATATCTGGGATTCCAACAGGGATGAGGGATAAGGGTACCCGTGGTTGCATAAGTCCAATGAGTCCCTTAGCTGGAAATCAGTAGGGACTCTCAAAACATCAGAACATACAGAGTTCTGCTTGTATTGATATTGCATGTTAAAGGCTATGCCCAAATTGCAGCTGGAGGTCCCTGCCTTTGTTTCAGCATAAGGCTTTTCATAGTTTAGCCAAGCAACTTTAGACCTACTTTGTAATAAGAAATCATTCTTTAAAAACAATAATAAGGTTTTCACAGGTTTCAGAGATGACTCAGTTCATAAAATGCCTGCTGCATAAACTTGAGGACCCAAGCTCAGAGCCCCAGAATCTGTATCAAAAGCTAGATGTGGTGCTCTTCACCTATAACTCCACTGTAGAGAGTTGGGATAGAGACAGGAGGAACCCTGAAATTTGTTGATCATCCAGCCTAGCCAAGTTGGTAAGCTTCAGGCTCAGTTTGAGACTTTGGTTCAAAACAATTAAGGTAGAGAGCAATTAAGGAAAGATATCCTGAAGGCAGATAAGCACCCTGACAGGCAGACAGCTAGGAAAAGAGGCTATAGGTAAACAGCCAGATGGTAAAAGTCTGGCTTCTCTATCCAGAACAAAGGCTTGGTGCACAGCCACCCCCAGCCTCCCAACAACACACACACACACACACACACACACACACACACAAAGACTACCAGACCCATCTATACTCAAACACTCTTAAGCTGCCTCTTCTTTGTTTAAGGAGGCCCTGTTCTATAGTACCAAAAACAATTAAAAACTTCAAGCCCTCCCTGAGAATCCGGTTTATGAATCCCCTCTGCACGTACAGGGGAGTCTTCTGTGTGTATACTTCTTGACTCTTAACAAAATTTTGTGCCTACTGTGTCTGAGAATCTCCCTGACTAGACAGTAACATTTTTGGAAGACTTGCCTGCAAATCCTTCTGGTGATCACCTAAATATTAAGGTCAGGATAAACTGAACCAAACCACAAACATATGCCGTGGGGTGACTATTGAGTTCGATGGTGTCCCTTCCGCATCCTGGAACAGGAAGGTCACCACTGCTACATTTAAAGTATGATGGAAAGCACAGAGTGGCAATTCTATTTTTCCCACTTCTTTGGTAAAGAGAATTCACTTTTAGATTTAGCTCTAATGCCTTTGTTTCTAAGAGCAAGAAAATCGTTTCAGAGAGCTCTGGCTGAGGGCTTCACAGCTGTTGAACAGTCATTAGGCTGAGGCTGAAGATCTCTTAGCTACAGGCAGCTGGCTCCAAACAGACTTCATGAACTTTAGTCCTAATGAGACTGCATTTTTTCCTCTACTCTAACAATCATAGTCTTCTCTGACTGGGTAGGATCTTGTTAGTGTCTCATTCAGTCTTCTCTAACTATGGAGAACCTTGTTGGCATCCTATCTAGTTTTCTCTGGCTACATAGGATCTTGTTAGGGTCTTATGTAGTCTTCTCTGACTAGGTGGGATCTTTTGAGGGTCTTACTTAGTCTGACTACAAACAAGCTCTTCTTGGGCTCTTCGCTCCCATCTCCTGGGTCAGAATACATGAACAGGATCATTAAAAACTTATTGGACTGTTACATAATCTGGATGCTAACTGCCACCCTTCCAGATAATTGTGACTAGTGTCCAGCTAGCTCCTCTTACTATTGTATACCTAAAATAATGGAGGCGGGGTAAGTTAAAATCTGAGAACTGGATTTGAGGGGCCTAATCTGGAGACTACCTTCATAGGGCATAAAGCATTCCACAAGGGCCCTATCTGGGGGTAATTTAATTGGAGTTTATTTTGACCCACCAGTAGCTGAGGAGAGTCTCTGTGACACTTTCTGATGGCTCCCACATTAGTGGGCTATGGCTAGCTGTAGGGTTTTAAAGATGATATGAAGAGCCAGAGAAATTAGAAGAAAGACCTTCACCCAAGAAAACCCTACTAGTAAGAAAAAAAACCCCAAGGGTCGATTCTGATCTTTGGAGAGCCTAAGCCTCCAATAACCTTCATATTCATGTAATTCTTATTCCAAGAAGAAACAAAATCATTATTTGCGCACTCTCCTAACACCCAAAAGTGGTATTTTTCTTATAGGAAAGAATCAGGAGATACAGATGTTTGCCCATGCTTCCTTTACCCTGGCAGAACTTAATGACACTGAGTAAGAAAGAACTGGAAAGTTATATGGAGGATCCAGAACAGTATGATCAACCAACTGAGCAACTGAAGCAGATACATGAATTATGTTGGAAAGATGTAATGATGTTATTAAAACAAACACTAACCCTTGTGGAAAAGAGGGAAGTGTTAGATTGGGCTCTTTGAGCAGCAATAACATTGTCACTGCCCAGGGGACTAAAGTGAACAAGTAATTCCATATGGTGGATAAGGCTAGCCCATCTCTGAAATCCAAATGACCACAATGAAAATGGAGAGGATATTATTACTGTGTAATAGATGGTCTTAAGAAGGCTATGGTCTAAACTCTTTATTAATTCCTGTTATATACTTCAAGAAGTCAAGGAGGTTTCCACACACCCTGAATCACTGGAAGAAGTAATCCTAAAAGCCACACTCTTAACTCAGCCAGCTTCAGACATTCATAAAACGATCCAGACACTGGTGGCAGCACCAGACAAAACACTAGCAGGCTTTTGGTTTTGTTTTGGTTTTGTTTGTTTTTTTTTATTATTATTATTTGTCCAGGTCATAAACTCAGTCTTTTAATGATAGAACCATAAAGGGAAAGAGTATCATGTGGAGTTAGTGGTCACTACAAGAGGTAACTAGATAAATGCCCTCCCCCCAACCCCTGAAACAAGTCTGAGCCTAGGGCTTGCTTCACAAGAAGGTCACTTCCCATTGGGAATGCTCTCAGAGACCTCCCAGACCCTATTCTATCTGTAAGGGAAATCACTGTTAACATTAGTGTCTTCCAGCCCAGTTGACCTTCATGTCATCATCTTCCCCACAATGACAGATCTGCCAGTCGGGAGAGTTCCATACTGGCTCGAATCATGATCACCAATCTTAAGGAGTTTCTGATTGTGAGGAGCATAAGATTAGATTCATGACTGACTCAGGGGTGTGATTCTCAGCACTGTCCCTTTCCCCTGGTCCCTGGTTCTGAAGGTTTACAACAATTCAGGGTGCACTAGGCCAGCTCCTTAAGTCATATTTCACTCAACAGCTTGCATGTTCAGGAGGGTAACTTCACATTTGTCATTTCTTTTTGATAGTTCCTCATACCCTGCCTTACTTCTCTGTTAGAAAGAAACTTTTGTCTAGACTCAAGATTTACCTCTCCAGGGCAGAACACTACTGCTTGTCTCAATCGAAAGCAACGGTCAAGGCTTCAGCATAGACAACTGGAAGTACACACCATAGAGAAGGCTTAAATGTCCACTTTTGTAGTTATGTATCTTAAAGATCTTGCCTATTTTTTAGATGAGAGGCAATGTCTCTTGAAGCCTGAAGTCAGAGAGGGACATAGTCCAAAGGCTAATGAAATAAGAATGGTGGGTTGAATGTTCTAGCACATAGAACATCCTATTCTTAGTGTTAGCAAAGGACCAAACAAATAAATCAGTCCAAGGTTGCTGTATGATCACTTACATAGTGGCTCTGCCCCATCCAGTTGTTTCTAATTCTTACACTCTCCTCACGCAGATTTCTCTAAAAAGACTCCTGGATCAGGGCTAGATCTTGTTTGTTTGTTTGTTTGTTTGTTTGTTCTTTAAGACAGGGTTTCTCTGTGTAGCCTTTGCTGTCCTGGAACTCACTATGTAGATCATCAAATTCAGACTCCCGCTGCCTCTTGAAGGCTGGAATTAAAGGTATGTGCGGCCACAACCACAAGTAATTTCTTAATATCTCATATAATTCTTAATATCTTAAAGACAGTTTCTTAAATATCTCAAGTCACCCAATAACCAGTTTCTATTTGCTTTTGAAGATCTCACATGCAGAGCAGGACAGATTACTTTCACTGTTCTGTTGCAGCAGCTTTGAGACATTCTGCCTTATTGGCTTAGCTCTTTCCCAAGACTTGATAGGATGAACTTATCTGAAGACTATCTTGATCCAATATGTAGGTGATCTCCTATGTGGACTGACCAAAGGAACCTCATATCCAGAGAAAAGACCCCTCCTTAATCTCCAAGCTATCAAATATAGACTCTCTTGGGGAAAGATTCATCTATACAAAACCAAAGTTACCTATTTGGGCCTTGTCTTGCCAAAGGGGCCCAGAGCTTTAGAACCAGAATGAGTCTGAACCATCTTGGCCTTCCTGCTCTATCAAATCTGTTCCCCCAAATCCTCAAACAGATGAAAGCCTTTCTGGGAGCTATAGGATATTGTAGAATTTAGATTCCTGGTTACACAGTGCTAGCTACACTTCTAAATCAGGTTCCCAAGGAGACCTAATCTTAAGAATTCACCGGAGTTGAATGGATTCCTGAGTCATAGCAAGCCTTCCAGAAACTTAAAAAGACATTAACCAAGACTCCTGCCTTAGGCTTGCCTAGTAAACCTAAGTTTCACTGGTATATAGCTGAGAGACCGGAAACAGCTCTGGTGTAGTCATCCAGTACATTGTTCATTTCCTCAAGTCATATAGATACCCAAGGAATTACATCAGGTAGCCATGGGCTGATCTGGATGTCTGTGTACAGTTGGTACTGTCAGTGTCCTGATTCCTGAATCTCAAAAGACTACCTTTGGGCACACCCTCATTGTGCACATGTATGATTACACTGGGTCATTGGAAATTAGAAAACAAACGTCTAACTCAGTATATCTCAATCTTCCTAATGCTGTGACCCTTTAATACAGTTCCTCATGTTGTGATGACCTACCCAACCATAAAACTGTTTTCATTGTTACTTTATAGATGTAATTTAACTATTTTTATAAATCATAATATAAATCTCTGTGTTTTCCTATGATCTTAGGCAACCCTTGTGAAAGTGTCCTTTGACCCCAAAGAGATCACGACCCCAGGTTGAGAACCACTGTAAATCTAACTCACAATAGGTTCCTTCAATATCAGGCCCTCATGCTGGAGGGGGCTGAAATTACATTTAAGACCTGTTGAAGCCTAAACTGAGCCATCAGTCTTCCAGAAATGAAAGAAAAATCTCTCCAGTCCTGTCAGGAGGTCCCTATGGACCATTCTGGTCTCTCAGATCAACTCCTGGAAAACACTGACTTGGTCTTCTATCCAGAGGGAAGTTCCTTCATGAGTGAAAGAATCTAACATGCAGGATATGCAATAGTCACTGACTTCAAAGTGCACAAATCAGGTCCAATATCCCCAAAATTGACTACTCAACTAGCCAAGCTAAAAGCTCTCATTTCAGACCTGGAACTGTTCTAAGGGGGGTAGGGGTAGTCAGTATTTATTTACACAGATTCCAAATTTGGCTTCCTTATTCCCCATGCCCATATAACCACATGGAAGGAAAGAAGCCACCTCCTAAGTACAGCAGAGACCCCTATAAAGTATTCTCAAGAAATTCTCTAGAATGCCATCAAGTGACAGCAATCCTCTGTCACGGACGTCAGAAAAGAGACCCAATGGCAAGTGAAATAGGATGGGTGACTCTGAGAACATGTGGGTGCACTGGGGCCCAAGTAATGTCCCATGCTCTGGGAGGAATCTCTGCTGCCTCAAGAAAGAGCCAATAAATTCCTTGAGAAACCAGCTTTAGCCTATAAAATCAGAAATCATGAAGGATGGGAACTAACAGCTAATCACTGGCTATCATTACCCTACAATGAAAGTTTTAAAGCCTTTTGTCAGATATGTCATTTGGGACAAGGAAGTACACTCATCCTAATAAATAGAATGTTCAAGGGACACAGCCTAAAAGAAATGATCCATCAGGTAGTACAAGAATGTGAGCTTTCTCATTGACATAACCCCTAACAATGGTATCTCCAGCTTCAAGCACCAAAGTCATGGCACCTACCATGAGGAAGACTGGCAAGTAGATTTAACTATATGCCTGGTGAACAAAATTCCAAATATCTCCTAGTCTTAGAAGATAACCTTTACAGGGTGGATAAGGGCTTTCATGTATGAAATAAAAAATAAAATTTAATTTAATTTTAAAAAGCACAGAGGTAGATAGAATGTTGTTCTCTAAAATAGTTAGCTAGGGTATTGTTCTCTAAAATGATTCCTAGATTTGGAATACTCAAAATTCTCCAAGGCAAGTGGTTGTGGCAAATACCTTTAATCCTAGCACTGAGGAGGCAAAGGTAGGCAGATCTCTGTGAGTTCAAGGCCAGCCTAGTCTACAGAACTAGTTCCAGGACAGTTGGGGCTCCAGAGAGAAACCCTGTCTCAAAAAACAAAAACAAAAAAGTCTCCAGAATGACAATATGTTGAGGTGATCTTTCTGTGCTCTGTGTAAAGATTTTTCTGTGTACTATTAAAATGTTGATTTCTGTGCAGCAGAGAGTTGAGTGCAGACTTTGCTATTGTTATTCATATGCTAGATCATATTTTGTAGACACTCCCTCTCTCACCTTCTGATTGGTTTTAATAAAAAGCTGATGACCCATTGCAAAAACAGTTAAGGAAGATGGGACATCCAGGAAGAGAGAAGAACTCTGAAAAAAGAGTCAGATGCAGACAAGATTTCGCCAATCAGCTGGAGGAAGAAGCAGGCTGGGATGTAACGAGTCTAACAAGACTCATGGAAGAACTTAGACTAGAATAATCGTGTTAGTAAGTCATATGAGCTACTTGGGAACTGCCTAAGCAAAGGTCTTAATCATCTATAATAAATATAAAACACTGTGTCTTGTCTCAGAGCTAGGGTAAGCATAGAAAGTCCTTACGGTTTTAAAAATGGGCCTGCTTACTTCTCAGGGTCTGACTAAATTCAGTATCATCTACATTGTGCTTGACAGCCCCAGACTTCTGGGAAAGTAAAACAAGCTAGGAATCTCCTAAAACACACCTAAGGAAGCTAGGTCAGGAAAACTGGAGTGCTATGGGTAAGATACATTGCCCTGGCCCTGCTCAAATTTATGAATGAGTTTTATTACCAAGTGTCATGCATTTGTGATCCCTGTATAGTAAAGTTTCCTCACCAATGACCTTGACCAGACTCTAAAACAGTCACTGGTGACTCATGTCATCAGCTGGCAAAATTCCAATAGATCTGTCAGCAATTGAGACAGGATTTTTCAGAGAAGGACATGAAGGACCTTCCCATTTCTGTCCAGGAAACCTCATACTAATCAAGACATCAGGTTCTAATCAAAAGCTTTATCCACCTCCTTTGGTAGAGCCAATATCTTGTTACACTAGATACCCTCAAGGCAGTTGGAGTCATAGGACTAGACACATGGCTCCAATATACCTGTGTCAACCCCTGGACTGCTTTTGGCTCTCCCAAAACAACAAAAGACCCCAAGAAACTGCCAGATCAAACTGATCCTAAAATGTCAACCCCCTCCCAAATTTGATAACTTCAGGCTATGTCTCTTAGGGAGTGATTTCTCACTGGGTCTGCCACAGTTTTTGCCACCTGACTATCGTGAGTCCGTCTACATATACTACAGTGTCACTTCTTTTGATGTGTTTTTGTGGATTTTGCAACCCCTTTCTCAATAAAACTGTGCGCCCCCCCCCCCCAATTTGGATATTTCTGAGCTAGTTTCTAGAAGATGGATCAACAAAAGCATCACTATATGACAAACAGTAACAGGAAAGTGAAAGCACACAGCAGATGGTAGGTGTAATACCTATTCAGGCTTCCTGCTCCACTCCCCCATTTGTAGGATGTCTCTGTGTTGTTTCCTGTCTGTAATCAGCACTTTTACTCTGTGTTCTGTCATCCCTGGGTTCATGGTGGTCTACACCATACACTTACAATAATTATTTTAAAGGGAAGTGTATTCGTTGGGTTTCCATTGCTGTGATAGACACCATGACCCAAAGCAACTTGGAGAAGAAAGGGTTTGTTTCAGCTTATTGTAGATCATAAGGGAAAGTCAGGGCAGAAACCCAGACGTGAGAACTAAAGCAGAGGCAATGGAGGGACACTGCTTACTAGCATGTTCCCATGGCTTGGTTAGCTTGCTTTTCTTATACATCTCAGAACCATCTGCCCACGGGTGGCACCACCCACAGGGCCTGGGGCCTCCCACATCAATTGTTAATCAAGAAAATGTCCTCCAGACTTGCCCACAAGACAAACTAATGGATGTATTTTCTCACTAGATCTTTCCATCTCCCAGATGGCTCAAACTTGTGTCAAGTTGACAAAACACTAACCAGCAAACTAAGCTTTAAAATTATCTATTTTTAACCTTAATTTCATTAGCATCAAGTCACCCAAGTATGAAGAAACAAAAAATAGACCAACAGTGGAAGTTCTCTGTAGCTAAAGTGCTATGGAAGCCAATCAATGATTTAACGAGGTCTCTTATAAAGTTAATGCATTTATT
This sequence comes from Grammomys surdaster, assembly GCF_004785775.1. Lineage (NCBI taxonomy): Eukaryota > Metazoa > Chordata > Mammalia > Rodentia > Muridae > Grammomys > Grammomys surdaster. The sequence continues at coordinate 14,956,649 of NW_021604566.1, forward strand.
CTACATGAAGCTCAAACAAGTGTGCTTCAGAGAGCACTAAAAGCATCTTTTAATGGTCTTTCTACAAAGGCTTGTTTCCTATTCCAGAAAGGAATTTATGACAAAACAGCTAAATTTTTTTTTTAGCAATTATGGTCTATTCTTTTTATAATATTGGTCTCTTTAAAATATATATTTTAAAAAAGAAACAGCCAAATATTAAGGCAATAACAAGCATGGCACATAATTAAAATACCTTCAGAAGGAGAGGGTACTTGCATATCCTTTGTATTGGTGTCACTAAGTATCCTTCCAGGGGAACATCTGTATTCTTCCGTCCACCAAGCAGCATGCAGTTCTGTGGTGAAAATAAACATAAGTACATCTTGCAAACCTGAGGTTGTGAACTATTCTGTCATAACATTTTATGCTGAACATTTGTGAAAAATATGGGCCCTTACATACCATGTTACAAGGTATAGTCAAGACCCAGTCTTTCACATTGGTTATAGAATCTAAAGTGAACCTGTATTTAGAATTTAATTTACATATACTCTTCTAAGCAAGCATGAAGAAGAAGGGTTTGAGTAGAGAAAGGGAGAGAGAGGAAAAAATAGAGAAACAGACAAAACAGATATATTTTGTTTATAGGAAGTACAATGCTGTGTTTGGAGAGATGGGTCTGCACTTAAGAGAATTAAGAACACTTGCTACTTTTTCAAACAGACCCAGGTTCAGTTGCCAGTACACAGATCAAGCAACTCACAACTGCCTGCAACTTGAGTTCCAAAGGATGTGACAGTCTCTTTTGGTCTCCACAAGCTCCTACACACATGTTGAACACATATAGACAAGCAGGCACATGTACAGGCACACATACATACACATAGAAAAAGATAAAGTAATTTTTAAAAGTGATCATGTTGGAGAAAAGCAAACACAGAGAAGTTGAGTTCTACCATGAACCTCAGGCTTCACTGCTTACTAGTGACACAACTTGAACTCATTTCTGAGTGACTCACTCTGCCAAACTGGAACACTTTAACCTGGTGATTCCAAGTCATTCTTTTGCTGCTGTGCTTATGTGGTCACACTTAAGGAATGACACTGTGGCAGCCAATCTCAGAGGAAGTCAGAGAGGATCTCCACATTGGCAATGTGAAAGGAGAAATCTCCACACTTCAGCACTCACAGGGTGGTGGGCATGAAGCTCACCAGGAGGGGTGGTAAAGAGAAAACCCACTGGAGTAAATGGCCTTCAGTCTTCTGAAAAAATGTGCAAAGAGGAAGACCTGTGTGAAACTTGTTTCTACACTGCCTATCAGGGTGGCCACACAGAAGTGCACTTTATACATCAGGTATGAAAGAGAAGCGCTTCAGATAGTCGAGGCCAGCATATTCCCTGTCACAATTTTATAATAACATTCCATATGAATTTTGAGGAGTGACCAAGAGCTAAGAGAAACAGACTGTGAAAGCACAGCACTGGTACCAAGCCCTCCACTGCAGGGGGCAGCCAAGCCTCATAGGTATAAACTATGTATACCTAGTTTGGAGTGATCACTTCATCTAGACAGCACAGGAGACAGAGGAGCCAAGATTCTTCAAAGTAAATATGGTATTTTTCCAGGGAGAAATCCCTGGACACAATTATTACATCTTATGCTCTTCCATGCCTGCTTCAGAGTTTCCTGTTCCAACGTGTGTTAGCAGTGTAGAAATGTGGGAACCCTCTTCTACAGCTCTGGCTGATGGTCCTGAAAAGTCCTAGGTAGTTTAAACTTTCCAGATGTGGTGGTAATGGGAGGTACATGTATGTATTCTTATATATTGTGGACATCTATATTGTAATGAGCATGCATATTGGTACATGTACATGTGACTCATCCATGTGGAGGGCCAAAGTTGATGTAAGAAGTCATTCTCAATCCTCTTTCACCTTATTCAATGAGACAGAGTCTCAGTGAGACAAAGCTCACCATTATGACTGGTCATTCCAGCCAGCTTGCTCTGGGGAATCCTATCTCTCCATCTTCTAAGGCTGGGGTCTAGGTGGATACTCCCTCAGTATTTGCATGAGTCCTAGAGAACAGAACATTGGGTCGTCTTCATGCTGGTACAGCAAGTACTTGTCCTGATTGGGTCTTTCAACTTGATACAAACTACAGTCACCTAAGAACAGGAAACCTCAACTGAGGAATTTCCTCCATGTGTCTGTGGGTATTTCTGCAGAGCATTTTCTGAGTTAATGATTGTTGTGGGATTGTACAGTGAGCTGTGCTGTAGTCATAAAAATAAATATGTCCACTGAATAAGTTTCAGGAAGAGAAATGACATCGAAACATTCTGAGATAACAGCATCAGCAAAGCCCCAAGATAATATCATCATCACCCCAAACTGGAGACTGTTATATAAATCCTAAAAGATAACTGTATAAATTATACCTCATTTTATGAATGAGGAAACTAACACCTGAAATATAATGAGTATCCTAATATCAACCAATAACCTATGTTCACATAGTTTCAGGATGTGAACTATCAAGACAGATTCTGTCTGCTGGAGTATGCTTTGAGTCACTTAATCCCACATTCTTGACTTGTGACTTCTCCAGTAGGACTTCACTTAGGTCACTAAGCAAACTAAACTAATTAGCATCCTAAGTGATTGCTGCTTTAGGCAGGATACACTAAACAAAAAAGTGGAGTTCTTATACTCTACAAATGGAGCTTCAGAGAGCAAAAATCTCTTATATTTTTGGTTGTGAGCCTAGCCTTTAACGGCTGAGTCATCAAAAATCTCATACCAAGGAGTGTTGGCCAAAATGCTAGCACATTCCATGTTAGCCTGAGACTACAGTTCTTTATGAGGTCTTCCAGCATACTAGCCAGTAACTTAACATAGATAACCTAAAAACATACAGATGGCAGAGAGAGAATGCATTTATCTTTGGCTGCAGAAAAGGAGGCAGGTCATCCAAGAAGGACCTGAGTGGGTACCCTGGGAAGAAGTCTGAAATCCCTTACAAATCACCTGGCCTTCGGCTGCCCTCAGACCCGTGCATGGATGCATATTCCTGAGAGGGTAGCTCTGACAAGCTGAGCACTCACAGAGGGGATCACGTTGAACAATGAAGATAAACTGAGTAGAGGTATCGTAGAGAAACAGGAAATCAGATGGAGTCTAGGCAGGTCACTATGAATAGAATAGAGTAAAAAGTGAAAAAAACCAAAAGCCCAGTTACTAATCGAGAGAAAACATGGGCTCCAGAGTTGCCATTAAGTTGTTTAAAATGTCAAGTTATTTTTTTATTTTAAAATTATGAGATACGGGCCAGAGAGATGGCTCAGTGGTTAGGAACACTGACTGTTCTTCCAGAGGTCCTGAGTCAAATCCTATCAACCACATGATGACTCACAACCATCTGTAATGGGATCCAATGCCCTCTTCTGGTATGTTTGAAGACAGCTACAGTGTACTCATACATATAAAAAAATAATTCTTTTAAAAAAATTATCAGTTACACAAAGCATCAGGCAAACTTGACTTAATCATAAACAGTAAAACCTCTTCAGTGTAGCCAGATATTATATTTAACAAAGACTTCAAAACGGCCATCATAAGTATCAGGCATTGATGGTGAGCAGAGAACAGGAACCCTCAACAGAGAGAAGCAGAGGAGCCAAATCAAACAGACATCAAATGAAAAGAGAACGTCGTTGGGCCTCAAATAAACTCATATAAATCATCCAATGCAAAGAACAGAGAATTGGAAAAATAAATAAAAAGAGTAGGGGAAAACCAACAGTTCCAAGGCAGCAGGAGAAAACACGGATGTGGTGGCTCACCAGGCCATGGCTTAAGGGCACTGGCTGCTGTTCCAGAGGACCTGGCTTTGATCCCCAACATCTGCATGGTGTCTCACAACCATCTGTAACTCAGTATCAGAAGATCTGACACCCTCTTCTGACTTTCTAAAGCACTACACAACACATACGTGGTGGTCAAAGATCCATAAAATACACACAAGATAATAAAATACTAATAATTATCATTTTCATTTTAATGTATGCACAAATGGTAATAAAGAAAAAAGAAAAAAAGTATATGATTTTTTTTCTTTTTGATGTTTCAAGACAGGATTTCTCTGTGTAGACCTTCCAGGGTATCCCGGAATTCACTTTGTAGTCCAGGCTGGTCTCGAACTCACAGTGACACACCTGCCTCTGCTGCTGAGTGCTGGGATTAAATGCATGTGCCACCACCACCTGGTTTATGGTAACTGTTTTTAATAATGCTTACAAACTTCACAATTTATGTTTTATTTTGTTCATTTTATTTTAAGTTGGAGTCTTGGAGCCTTACCACGTTTCCCAGACTAGTCTTCAGCTCCTGAGCTCAAGACCTTGCAACCTCTTCCTCCCATGTAGCTAGAAGCATGACCACATTCCACTGGGGCCATGCTAAAATGTCTCAACATTTATTAAAATACAAAAGACTTATCTACAAATGAGAAAAGCAAAGTTATTTTCCTCATCTAACACAATGTAGTTAAACTACGGAAAGACAGAGTACTAAGAGTGCCAAGAAGCAATTGAAGGAGTTTGCAAACAATATACAAAGCACAGGTCCACTCTCATCAGAAGAAGGAAAGCTGTGCAGCAGAGGAGTCCAAGTCAAAATGAGGAAAAGTAAAGACGTAATCAAGAGTTCCATCAATAGAACCACCCTTTAAAAATGAAGGCATAGACATTCCCAGATAAACTGGTAAATATGATGTATAGGAAAGATTAGGGTTAGTTGATCTTCACAAGAAAGGCTGTCAGAATCAGGGTCAAATCTGCAGGAGTTGAGGTGACAGTCTGTAGAAAATATAAAACACAGAAAGATGAGCATGCCTAGGAAAGGAAGTTCTGGCTATGTGCTGTGTACTGTAACATTTAAAAATCATAAATAGTTGCCTAATAAGAGATAAAGAGTAAATTTCAAACACCAAGAGATCTATCATAACTACCAGGAAAATAGACTTTATCAAAAAATACCATTTAAGGCAAAAGTGATTATTTTGTAATGATAAGTAGAAATATGAACATAATAATCATGGATTCATACATATATAACAAATTATAAAGAAAAATGGACAAAATTGAAGGCTATAAAGAGAATTATATTTGGACTCAATACTCCCTTTTTATGTGGATAAATGATTATGAACAATTCACAACTTCATTATTTTGTATAAACAATAACACAAATTATTCATAGTTTTACATACACACACACATATGAGTCATAGCTTTTTACATTTAAAAAAAAGAGCTAAAGGTGTAGTTCAGAAAGAGATGTGATATTGTTTAGTGGCAAAGTACTTGCCTAGCATACACAATGTCTGTACTTCAATGCCAATGTTGAGAATGACAAAAAAAGAAGACAGGAAGAGAGGGAAGAAGGAAGGAAGGAAGGGAGGGAAGAAGGAAGGGAGGGAGGGAGGGAGGGAAGAAGAAAGGAAGGAAGAAATGAAGAAAGGGTAATAACAAAAACTCTCAAAACTACTAAAGTAATAAAAACTTAAGAAAGACCATTCACATGAACAATCTACAACTTACAAAGATTTCCTCCTAAGACCCAGCAATACAGCAATAGTGCCTGTTCATAGTGTTTCTATTCAGTAATCTACAATAGGTTCTAACCTAGATAATGTAATAAGGAAAAGAAAGAGAAATAAACTACCTGAATTCAGGTAGTAAGTTGCTGCAAACAGAATACTCTGCAAAAACTACTACACCTAAAACATGAATCATTCCCAAATGATACTCAGATAAACTTAAATACAACAGCACCAACAGAATAAAACATTCAGGAAAAATCATAAAATAAGCACAACACCTAAGCAATTCTTAACTATAACAAGAAAAGCATAGCCATAATGAAAATATTAACAAATTGTATTTCATCAAATTTTAAAACTTTAGACTTTTCAAAAATTTTTTAAAAAATTGAAAAACAAAGCTGGGAAGAAATATTTCAATATTTCTGTATTCGATACAAAAATTGTTTCCAAAACTAAGAACATTTATAAGTTTCTATAATATAAACACTCCAATTCAAAAACACACAAAAGATTCAAATAAATACATCATCAAAGAAGTCATATGTATGGTTAGTGAGTACAAGCAAGCATTCTTAGATTCAAATTCAGACTACAGGGAAATACTAAATACCTAGTATCACGGCTATAATCATAGGACTAGTCATACCAAGTGTTGGCAAGGGACAGAAAACCCGAAATCTCAGCACAGGATTCTGGGAATGGCTTGACCAATGTGGAAAACAGAGCCAGTTTCTTAGTTAAATTTACCATAAAACCCACCATTTCACTCTTAGTCTCTACTCAAGGGAATGGGAATTTATGTCCCCCCAGAGAGGCTAGTGCATTAATGCTCATAATTCATGGCAAACACAATAAATAAATCACATTCAATGTTCATTAATTAATAAAACAGATTAACACAATATGGCAAATCTACACAATGCAATATTATTCAATAATAATGACTATGAAATAAGATATATGACATAAAGCTAGGTACTAAAGAAACTACTAAATAACAAAAGCCAGGCCCAATGGACTACACGGCATGTTTCTCTTTGTATAAAGTCTACAAAAGCTTCAAATCTGATCACAACACCTAAGAGGTGTATTGGGCAGAGGGGTTACAAATTTGAGGATAGTTTGCCCTAGACAATAAGACTATATAAAAGAATTGCTTTTAAGAAAAGGCCAGTCTATATAGAAAGCAAATCAGTGTTGCCTAGAGCAAATGAGGGAGAAGAGCTATGAAGAAACAGGAGGGGCTGTATAAGTACATGGAAGTGTTCTAAAGCTAGACTTTGGGGGGATGGCCTCCCAACTCATCCCACTTAATCAGACACTTACAATGACGCCTCACAGCTGTCAAAACATGCCTTTAAGTATGCTACCTTAAAGAAAGTTGACATTGAATCCTGATGCCTTCATGAAAACAGAGTAAGGAATCTGTGTAGGTAAGACCGCAACTGATCTACACTTGCTTCCTTCCTGTGACCATCCCACTTTTGATCCTCTAAGGCATAAGCAGATCTCTAGGGAGCTGATGATGTAAGGCAAAGGTGAACTCTGATCTAGGAGATCTCATATACATTACAGGTCAACCAGAAGAGGGCATTAGCAGTATTTACACACACAAGCTCATCCCAGATCTGGATATCATGGACCAACTTCAAAGTCTGCCTGTGCTAAGAAGTAACTCAGGAGAATGGGTCACATGCATTCTTACAGGCAGGGCCCTCAACCAGCCAACAGTTGAACATGTACTTACCAAAAGAAACGTCCGTATTGTTCTTATTTTATTCAGTTCAAGAAGTAATTTTTGTGCCTTTTCGTGGTTGCTGCAATATTCATCATAGATACGAAATTTGTCCTTCTGTTAATTATAGAACAGAATAAATAAGAATCACTGTAGACCACTACCTCTTATATCTCTTATATTATAATATATATATACAAAATAATGAAAAGCACAACCCTGAAGTTCAAGTTAACCAATCCTGGCAATTGTGTTTATGAAGGACATTGACAAACAAGGCCACCAACAAATAACTAAGATAACAGCAGACCTTAAAGAAATAACATCCCAGTGAATGCTTCATAGAAAGATGTTTAAGACAGAAAAGTCAAGAAGTAGTATTATAGCTTCTGTCAAACTGCCTTTATTCTGTGAGAAATGAACAAGGCTACAGAGCTTCAAAACAGAACCATTCACTGGAAATGGCCAGCCCAGTGATGGACAGAGATGTGATCCATCAAGGTCTTCTAGTCGTTTAAGCTGCCAGTAAACAACGTACACAGTCTTCAGTGTTAGAGAAATTCTTCCCCAAAATGAATAATTTTGCTATCACGATCTCTGGTCTCTCTTACCATCTGCAAGAATGTTCTCAAAGGAGTTATGATTAATAGCTATCAAAGGAGCCCAGTGAAAAACACAAATAATTTATTAATCAAATATCAGAACAGAAGGATATCCTCTGTAATTTCAAAGACACACAGAATAGTAAGCACTATTTCATATAGCCAGTGGCACATGCATCAAATTACTTGCCTCAAGAGATGATACGAGTCAGAACAAGAGTAAAGTTCATAAATAGCTGAGTGATATTTATGGGTGAGAGATTCATAATGTGGCACTAGGAAATGGCTGTCGGGGCAGAGTTCCCATGAGCATTCCTGGCCTGCGATGACAGCTTGTCCAGCTGGCAGCAGGGGTGGGGGGGTGGAGGGGTCTGATTCTTCTGTGAATGGAAACTGGCCTAAGGAAGTGGATACAAACATCACAGCTTCCAGCCATAACCAAGAAATGCATAGTGTAATCCACTCAGACCTGAGGAGCATCTCCCTTTGACAGAATTATCTCTATGAAATATAGATTACAAAAAGAGCCTGTTCATCCCATATAGATAAAGAAACTACAAGATAAATGGCAACGTAGAAAACATACACAAAGCTTCATTTGGGATATAAAACTCTCACCTACTTGTTTAAGTGAGACATTCATTGGGCAGCCATTTGATTCAGGGAAGCTGAAAATTAGCATCAAGGAATGGGATCAATCATTTTTAAAATTTGTTCTTATAATATGGATGTCCTTTAGTTCTTAAAAACAATTTTCACTAAGCAGGAGGCTTCTTATTTTGCAAATTAATTACATAATTCCAGCTATCCGGCACAAATACATGAAACTGATAACAAGGTTAATGTTCCAGACAACCAAGTTCCTGCCCCTCATACTTTCCACAACACTGCAAACAAGCTTCTGAGAAACCACCCTGAAAGAAAATCAGTCACAGGAAGCCAGGGTCTGTTCACCTCCAGGTTTGCTACCAGCCAATTAACAAGGGAACATTCTGACCAATAAAGGACTCGCAGCGCCATTATAAGAGTGAGAAGTTTCTGCCTCAAAAGAAAATGTTCTATGTTTGAGTGAAACATAAAAATCCATTCATTATGAAACAGGCTGAATATTCATTAGAATTCAAAGCTACAGAAGATGCGAAGAACTAGCTTGTCAGAAAAAAGAAAAGGCTGTTTATTCTTTGAGTGGAATGGATGATGAGAGGTTCCCTCCCCTTTTCTGGCTCTGAGGGCAAGATTTCATTGGCCTTAAAAGACCCCAAACTTCTGGTGTCCGACTTTACTTCTCATGCTGAGTTCACAAACACACACTACTCTGCCAAGATGTGACCCTTAAAATCAAGAGTTTGAAAATAAACAGGAAAAAAAATGTCCTACAAAGTGAAGGAAGCAGGTTCCCACTTCCTGCTGCGCATTGGGTTCCGGATGTAAGCATTCTTCTACAACTTTCAAGAACTCCTTATGTACAGCAAGGATCTCCTCGATATTGGAAAATAACATCTGTAAAATTAATGCACAGATAAAAACTGTAAGTGTAATTGTGAAGCAAATTTGAAAAATTAAATTAAAAAGCCCGTGAGGACACAGCATCCCAGACAGACAGCTACACCACCGCATCTCTTACTTCCACCTGGAAAGCAGAATACAGTTTTTGGACTTTTCTATTCCTACAGAACTTGGGGGATGAGGACACTATACAGACACTCTGGAAAAAGCCTAGGGGACAAACCCCAGCCAGCCAGTCCAAGCCTCTTCCCAGAATGCCTGTAAGTAAAAGTGTGGGCAGATCTGCTGACAGGCTTTCAGGAGGTCCTTGACACTGGGAAAGGTATCCTGGAATGAACCTTTCCCTCCTGCTTCTGACAGGTGCTTGTGCATAGAAGTCACAGCTGGGTCAACTGCACGGTCACTGTGCTGCACCCAGATGGCAGAGTTAGGAACTACAGAAGGCCAACAACACTGCCCACCCTGAAACACCTGCTGCACAGATGTTTTCTTCCACCTGGGGTCCCTGTCAGTGAACATGTTTGAGGCCATTTCAACCACAGGTTGGTTTTCTTTGCGCCCAAAAGTTCGTTAACTATTGTTTCCAATGGTAGAGAAGCCTGCAAGCTAGATACATAATCTAGAAGGAAATAGACTCAGAAGAATCTATAAAAACCTAGGATTTTTTATTAATCAGACAAAACAGTAAGTTAGCGTAGTCAGTAGCTACTTCAGAAACATTTTTTCATTCATCTACCAATCTTTATTTCTTTTTTCAAAACTTTCACAACTTTTCCTCTGTGTGTGTGTGTGTGTGTGTGTGTGTGTGTGTGTGTGTGTGTGTGTGTTTAAGGGGTATGGCTGGGGATGCATATGAGGGTGGGGTGGGGATGGAACCCAGACCCTCAAGCATTACATACTCTCCAGCAACCTTCTGCCACCTGGGTTATCAGCAGTGTTTCTCAGTTGACTCCTATGATGCCTGCAATGACCTTAAAATTATCCCAGAACACATACCAACACTAAGCCCCATCCCAGGACCCCTTTCCTGTTTTACAAGAAATGCTTATGGATTTACTTTTGGGTTGGCGCATTTCATTCTTTTCTGTACTCCAGTGGATCACTCAAATCTTGCTCATTAGAAATTTTAGAGATTAGAATTCCCATTTCCCCATTTCTTGCCTTCTTGAACTACTCTGACAACTCTCTGCCATTTGGCCCAACTTTCTCACAGATACTGAGGTTCTTATCTTACTTCTTATGCTTGTTTTTCTTCATCTTTCCAAATGGTTCCGTGAGCTTGGTAAGAAAAAGAATTCTTAACAACATGTAACCTGTCCTCTTCCTTTCCTTCTCCAATCCCTAGCTCCCTCTTTCAAATTATCAACACAAGTGACTGCTACAAGAACTCACAGTGGCGCTGATAATAAACTGAAGGGCCCTGCAGGAACAGCTAGTGGACACAGCATCACTTTTGTGGTACCCGAGCTTGGCTGAGGGGGCTAAAGCTGCCTGCTCACCTTCACTGTTTCCTCCGTCACATTTTTATCAACCTTTTCTGCTGCACACTGGTTCATTCGATGCAAGAAGGCCTGTGTGAAACAAGAGAAGACATTATGAGGGCAAAGCTCATGTCCTAAAATGACTCTGTACTGAGAAGAATGAGATAAAGTACCATACAAAACACCAAAGCTTACCACTGGGCATAGAAATGCACACCAGTAATGCCAGAACTTGAGTGGCAGAGGGAAGAGGATTGCTTAAAGGTCAAGACTAGCCAGCCCTCTGTAAGGACTTCTCAGCCAGCCTGTATGGTGAGACCTTGCCCCAAGCAAATAGACAACTAAAACTGAAGGTTAAAATTCTAATCTCTGAGTAGAATAGTTTTGTAGCAATGTGTGAGACTATTGGGCATTGTTTCTCCTACCTGAGAATTTTACTTCGATTACAATGCTGAGGCAGAGACAAAGTGATCAAGTCTGTATGAATTATTTTTGGTTGTGAGCCTAGCCTTTAACGGCTGAGCCATCTCTCCAGCCCCAAGTCTGTATGAATTAAATTCATCCACCCGATCGTCAGAATTCAAGGATAAACATTTAAGGTCAGGTGCTTCCTAAATTTTAAATGTTGCAGAGCACAGAAAGGCCAAAATATAATGAAAAATTACATTTCAACTAAAAAGGCAAAAGGACCTAAAATTCTAAAGTAACTCCCTTAGTACTGTGAGATGAGTGGAAAGAAGGAGGGAAGGAACAAGGGAGGGAGGGAAGGAGGGAGGGAGGGAGGCAGGGAGGGAGGGAGGGAAAGAGGGAGGGAGGGAGGCAGGGAGGGAGGGAGGGAAAGAGGGAGGGAGGGAGGGAAAGAGGGAAGGAGTGAGCGAAAGAGGGAGGGAGGGAGGGAAAGAGGGAAGGAGTGAGGGAAAGAGGGAAGGAGGGAGGGAAAGAGGGAAGGAGGGAGGGACAAGAGACATGGGTGCATCGGCTCACTCAGACACATTTGCCAATGACTGCTTTCAGGAAGGATTCTTTCCCACCTCTGTGTCACCATACTCATACTTCATAAGAAGCAAAAGATTAAGTTTCTGGGACTAGGTCAGAGTTCTTCATTGGCCTACAGTAGGCAAAAGCCTGAAACACAGGCTAAGAAGCTACTCAGTGGTAGAATAATTGCCTAGCAGGCACAAGTCCCTGGGTTTAATGCCCAGCTTTTGGGAAAGAAAAGGGCTGGGGAAGGGGTGTTGTATTTAGAATATTTTGACTGAAATTCTTAATGATAATTAGGCTTTCACCAAAGGCTGAATACAGAAGAATGTTTATATATAGTGATCCCTAAACCAAAAGGTTTAAAAAGAAAGAGAATTTTGCACTTAGCAAACTTAGCTTATGTTCTCAAGACATTATCCATAGATTACTTAGTGGCCAGATAAGATCATGTCGAAGACTGGGAATATGGTTCAATTGTAGATTCTCCAGCAGATCATCACTCCTTTGTCTGCCTTGAGAACTCTGCCCCCATGAGCCAAGTGAAAGTATGTAACTTCCCAGGGCACATAAAGCTCAGGGCGCCTCTGGCTATGTCATTCAAAAAGTGAAAATTACAGTAAAAATCGTATCTTTGGCATGTTATATTTGTACATTTATGGCTGCTGCTGCTGAAGACACTGCTCATAATGTCCCCAAATTATCACCCTCAAGGCATTGCTTGAAAGAATAATGACTGGGAAAGCAGTCCTGAAGACAATTTGATAATATATGTCACACGTAACGTGGGCTTTTCTTTAACTTAGTAATTTTACTTCTAAGAATCTGTCCTAGGAATATATTCTGACAAGAATACTCATTGGTCATAAAAGTAATAAAACTGGAAACAACCTAAAGACCCGCCCATCCAGAGATCATAAAATATACTATGGTACATTCAAATTGCAAACTTTGACGGCAAAAAGCCAAGTCAGATATGAATGAACTGAAAACAATACCCATATATATGCATATATGTATATAAATATACATACACTCATATGTATACATGAGTGATACTCATGAAAAGTTGGTAAAAGTAATTCACAAATTGGCATATTGACATGTAAATGTATATTTACATATATATGTATATATGTACAATGTGTATATGTATACATGTATATATACACATATATCATATCAAAGTTACATATATAATATCAATGTATGTTAACACTGAGAAAAAATGGTCAAAGTACTCCAAAACTGCAAACAGTAGCTACTTCTGTCTAGAGGTCAGGAATGGGACTTCTATAACATTCAACATGTTTTGAACTTTTGGCTGTGAGCATATCATCACTTCTGTTTTAAAAACAAAGCCTATTTAAATAAAATCAAACAAGGAAGCCCCTAAATCTTACCTACCGTCCAGCTTCAGCACTGTTTGTTGTTCCTGATTCATCCTGTTTATACCTCAGATTCCCTAACTACAAAATAATGACTTTCTTACAGTCATCAAATTAAATAAAACAAATACAAAATTATTGGGTATAACCTTAATTTTTATTAAAAACTATATTATAATTTTTAAACCACGTTATAGCTTTTTGATAATTTTTATAATGTGAAATTTTTTTACAGTTACACATAGTTGGCCATGGAGGAAAAACTCATTTGAATCTTGCACCTTTAAGTACTCATTTTATTAGTATTCTTCAGTTTAATTTCAGATTTATTTCTCTTAAATACTTTCCAAATCCTCATCCCAGCATAATCCTCAGCTTTTTCTTTTTAGCTTTAAAATTACAAGAATGCTGTACTTGCCTCGTTTACATTTCACACTGACCACATAGTAAACAGGTAATGTCTCGTGCAAGCAAACCTTAAACTTCACCTCTGCAGTTATAAACATTTCTTCATAAACAGGACCCAGCACATTCCTCAAGCACTAAATGAAATCCTGTAAGTTGTAAAACTGAATCAAAATAAGAGTTGGAAGAGAACATATAAACTAATAAAGCATACCACCTAGACACTGGACATTTGTATCTTCTGTCCTCAGAGATATCGGGACGTGTTGCTGAACTGCATAGGAAATGAACCAGGAACTCACTAGCAGGCCTGACCAGTCATTCCCTAAGTCCTTGTTTTATACAACAGGAAAAGCAGACTTTAAAAGGCTTGCTGGCAATGTGCAATCATGAAAACTTCGATATTTTTTTAAAGTTGTCTTCTGTCCTGAAGATCAACATGAATACATCTTTTAACAGGCTCTATCAACAGGTTCCTCAGAGTTTAATAACTGGGCATTAAGCCTTCTCAGAGCAACTAAGGAAGGAGCAGCAAGTCAGTCATGAAGGCATGCCAAGGAATTCACACAAAATTCTCTGCATTTAAAGATTTGCCCAAGTCCACAATTCCACTGTAATTACATCCTTTCTGCCTTGACACTAATATGTTTCCAAATAAGCCCTAGAAAGCAGTGTTTAATGTTTATGGTTCACATGCATTGGGTTGTGTTTAAGACATGGAGAGTCTAGATCAGGCTCCCAACTCTTCCTGGAGCCCTGAGAGAGAAGACTGGTTTCATTTGCAATATGAGCAGGACTCTGGTGGCTGTCATAAAGCAGATCCAGAGCCCACCTTCTGATAGACGCTGCCTTGTTGATCTTTCCAAAGGCTACCAATAACAGAGTTAGAGAAGTTATCAAGTGAATTGCAATGGCAACACAGATTCTCTTGTCTCATCTTTTGTTTCATCTCAACATCAAATAGTAATTTTCTCTGTGTGTTAGCCCTTTACCCAGCAACTTAGAGTTTTATAGAACCAGCTAGGACATGCCTCCCCCAAGAGTCACAATCTAGGTTTCATCAACTGTGGGAATACAAGTAGGTGTTCAGACAAGATAGACAAACCACATTTGGAGAAGGTGTGGCTTCCAGATGCTTCTCCAAGGACCTTGCAGTACAAATGTATGTCAGCATCTCATCCCTTTGCTGCATTCCAACAGTGCTTCCAAGACGTTTTCTGAGATCCCCATAGTACGGGCTATCTTTCCCCAGCTGTGAGAAAATGCTTCATTTCTCTGTATCTTTCCATGTTGTTTTCTTCTATTATGTTAGGCAAAAGCTTTTATTAAATGTCAAATTTCAAATGCTGATTGAAGTTTAATAACACTAAAATATCATAGATTTGCTACAAAGAGAAGGAAGAAACTCATTATGTATATGAGAAAAACACAAGAATCTCTTCTTTGATTCCTCAACTGTGTTGCTACTGTGCAATAGCATGCAAAGCCCACATGGCTTCCTTCTTGGCATGCATTTGTATGTGGAAATTTCAATGCTCTAATGAACCTCCTTAAGCTCATTTTTTGCATTTCCTATTATTTTCACCAACTCGACCTGCATTTCTCTCCAAAGTCCAACAGGTTTTAGTATTTTACACTTTAGGTTCTAGCTGCTCGATGTCAACCTAAATTCACAATGTTGTGTAAGAATTAAATTTTGGTACTTTCATGAATATTTCACATATAGATGTATCTCAGCATCATTAGATCATCTTGGAAACGTGGCTATGAAGAGTAAGGAAGGAATTTGCATGTATAAGTGAAACAGAAAATTTTCAAGAGGGATTGTACTATTGTAGAAAAATTACTCATGCAATAAAAATAGATGTAAAAAATATTAAGAGCAAATATTTTCCTTTTGCCTTTTAAACTTGAAACATCATATCTCAGTTCTCTGGGATAGCAATAACATTTATTTTGTTTTTCTGAGAGCATACACAAAATTTTGCTAAATCACACAAGCCTTCTTTGGCTCAAACATTTAGCTGATAATGGTGTCATTTTCAGGGAATGGAGAAAATTCAAGGGAAAAACAGATTTAAGAGTTGGAGAGTCAGTATGTTGGGGCCACATGGAGTTTGAAATGTCTACTGAACACCAAAATAGACTTCCTGATCAAGGAAATGGCTATTTTGAGGTTCTGAAAGATTCTCTTGCGCTCTCTTTGGTGATATCAGCCCTCGATGTCACTGGCCTGAAGATGTAACTTGGAAAAGGATGGAAAGAGAGGAGACCAACAGCCTCAGTTCATAAAATAAAGTATGCAGAAGAAGATGGCAAAAGGTTGACAGAAAGAATCCAGGGCTTCTTCACCATGCAAGGCATGTCAGAAAAAGGCACAGGAGACAATTAGTCCAAAAAGAGAAAAGTGAAGGTAAGAGATAGTGTCCCAAACACCAGGGCAGGAGGTTATAGACAGGGAGGGACTAACTGCTTCTGAAATACCAACCAAGCAAGCAAAATGGAGCAAACATACTTGGTTTCTGAAGAGCCTGAGCAGTCCAGTGTGGAGAACAGAAGTGAGAGGATGGAGCCAACAGATAGAGAAAAGGTCTAAAGAAGTTTTGCTGAACACAGAAGACAACTTAGAAGGTAAATTAAAAACTACCGAACCCAACAAACCTTCACAATTCACACAGAAAGTCACTTCATCTGAAATGCTTACACCCGGAAGTTCTTTACACTGGGGAGTTGGGGTTTTTTTAGATTTTTGAATATTTGCATACACACACAATGAGATACATTGGTCAAGTGACCAAACATGAACTTGATTTATGTTAAAGCACATAACTAGCAAGCACAGCCTGAATATAATTTTACATATTTTAAATTTTTTTAATTTAAATTTTTGTGCATGAAACAAGTTACAGGATTTCCCACTGTTGTGTCTTGTTAGTGTCAGAAAAGTCTCTGACTTGGAACTTTCATAATAGGAATGCTCACCTTGCAATAGGCTTCCCGAACACAGTTTCTATGGATACTTCCTGTTATCGACAGGCTCGCTTCCTGACTTCTAATCTCCGGAGGGGGCGCACTGCCTTTCCCATATGATTACATGTGATGATGTTAACACCTGCACTCTAGAAAGTACTTTAATAACGAGTTGCCCAGGAAAAGTCAGCAGTGTTTCTGCTATGTACCAGGCACTGTTCTTCGCAGCTGTTTTTCTTCATACTCAAAGACGATGGTAAATCCCAAACAGCCTTGTTCTGTATGTGTCTATCAATATCTAACATATTGCCAGTTAAAGCAGAATCAGTGCAACAATTATTCATTTAGTAAATTCATTTATTTTAAGATATTTAAAATTAACAATAAATCCATTATATATTAACATATTATATAAATAACATCTCTTCAGTTTTAGAAAGGTATTAGTTTTTTAACCAAAATAATTTCTGTGAGAAGTTTGTACCTGAAGTGCACAGGCAGTTCAGTGTTGAGAGTATGGATGGTTAGATGTCACACACAGTCTGATCATCTCACAGATTGCAACTCCACACCCACCCAAAGCATTTAAAACCCTTTCTGGACCCCATGAGCACCTATGTGTATCTACCTACACAGATAGACACACACAGCTCAGGCACACATATAAGTAAAGTCATTTTAAGTGTACATGGACTGAGATGCTTGCAATGTTTTAATTACAACCTTAATGGAAGATCAGCTGAATCTTCATGTGTGCTAAAATTGTTGTGATATACTGTTTCAGTGGAATTATCAAGAAAAAATACAACCTACTATAAATGCATATTTAAAACAGAAAGAATATGTTTCTTATAGCTTATTCAGATAATCATGGATCTTCTCCTTACACGGATTACCTAACTCAATAAACTATAATTTCTTAAAAGTTAGTAGTAATATGGAATCCAAGTCCATACATAGTGAACAAAATCACTGATACATTAAAATCCACTTTTCTACCATAAAGAGATTTTATACTCATGTGGGAATGTTTAAATTTTCAGTGTTAGTTTAATGATAGTTTTATCTATTTCTTAAATATTGACATATGTCACTATATACTATTGAAAAAAATCATGTGTGTGAATATCAGTATCTAGCTCGTCAGAAAATTCTTAAAGTATTAGGGAGCAGTCAACTCCCAGAGACGGACACCCATTGCCTAAAACTCAACACTCACTTGAAAGCATGAATTCTATTCTGCCAGCAAATACTATCAGCTGTTTCTCTAGAAGTGAGAGCCTCACTTCTTTTACTGAACAAATGGCTGCCAAATACCCAAATACTCTAGAACAGAAACCATAGTTTGTCTTAATCACTATTTCAAGTAAATATGATGTTTTCCAGCAACTCTACATTGTGAGTTCCAGAACAGACAGGGCTACACAGTGAGACCCTGTCTCACTGAGATGACAAAACAGAGAGACAGACAGACAGAGTGCTCAGTAACTTTGTGGAACAAAGACACACTTTGTTCTTAAGTAGATGACAGTCATTTTAGAACACACACTATGACCTATAAATTTCCTCAATGTGTTCTGTCTCCCAAAACATTGACAAGCCACATAGAATATAGGCTATGACACAGTACATTTGTGGATGGAAGTGTTCTCAATCTTGTTGACAGTTGGAACTGGATACTCCTTTTGTTGTGGAGAGAGGTGCTGTTCATTCCCGGGTGGTTGGTGGTATGTTTGTGTTTCCTTTTCTAATGCCCTGAATCATAACTATTAAAAATTAAAAAAACAACCTGGTTTCATGTCTTCATCCTCTAAACTGCACCTGCCTAATGAATATAAGCTGCATCTTTTCATCTTTAAAAAAGATAATCATTTGTCCCTCAGCTACCATGACAACATTCCATCCAAAGAAAACTACAAAATCTTGGAAATACTAAACCATCTGTTAAGCACTTCAGTACCATTTAAGGCTCATCCTCAAGGGTACTTATCAATCTAAAAGTCATTCAGTGAGAATATACAACACCTGGATTACTCAGATAAAAACCTAAATTGCAGTGACATCTAAACAATCAAATTCCTAAAGGACAGTCATTTATGTTTCTGCATGGTCCTAGGCTAAAAGCATTTGTTACATCACTGACAGACTTTCATGTGCTCATCTACCGAATACAACATGTTTTACTCCTGTTTCAGAGTAAATATTAATGCCAACTGAACCTCATGATCATCTCAGAGGCAGATAATTTTAATCATGTCTCTGGATTTGAAGATAATTAAGGGGCTATAGAGGTGGCCCAGCAGTTCGGAGCACAGGCTGATCTTCCAGAGGACCCAAGTTCAGTTCCCAAAACCCATATGTTGGCTCCCAAGTTTCTATAATGCCCATTCCAGGGGATCCCACACTCTCTTCTGACCTCCATGGACACTAGGCACATACCTGGTACACATGTGGACAAAACATATATACAAACATACATACATACATACATACATACATACATACATGCAATGAAATAAAAAGAAAAATGTTGATGAAGATAAAACAATTTTATCATTGTCTACTTGACTCTAACAAGTCAGAGACCTACATAAACACCATGTTTTCCTGGATGTCTCCATCACTTGTCAGCAAGTGGCTGGGACATTATGCATCAGACACAGGACTGTAGAGATGCTGCTCAGGAGACTGGCAGTAGTGAAGGTGAACCAAAAAGCAAAGAAATGAAAGTATTGCCAGTACAATTAGATAGCTTTACATTTAAATATTAAATGTAAAATAAAGGGGACTGGACGGTGGCTCACCATTTAAGAGCACTGATTACTCCTCCAGAGGGCCTGAGTTCAATTCCCAGCAACCACATGGTGGCTCACAGCCATCTGTAATTGGGTCCAATGCCCTTTTCTGGTGTGTCTGAAGACAGCAACAGTATGCTAACATATATAAAATAAATAAATCTTTTTTTTTAAAAAGCAAAATAAAATTATATTTTCTCTCTTGTACCTTTCCTTCATTTTCTATCACTTAAGCTTCTTTGTTTTTTTTTTTTTTTGAAATTTCAGTTCCTACAAATTCATTACATAGCACAGTCAGTAAAAGTTTGTTAACAAGATATTTAATTTCTACTAGCCTAGGGTGCTAATTTTTCTAATGCAGAGGTGAAAAGCACCACAGGGTATGTTTTAAGGATAGTACAATACAGTTAAAATATTCATTCAGAGCTGGGGAGGTGGCTCTGTCAGTCACATGACTTCCACACATGAATGAAGACCAGAGTCCAGATTCCACAACTCTCACAAGGCCCAGCACTGGAAAGACAGAGGCAAGAGGATTCATGGCTGTGACCAGCCAGTGAGTCCTGTGGAGCCAGCAAAGCTCCAAGGTCAGTGAGATACCCTGTCTCAAAAAACTGTGCTAAAAAGCACAAGAGAAGCAGACCAGGGTCTATCTTCCTCACGAGCACCACCACCTTGGACAGAGGGAGTCACATATTCAGTTCATTTTGTCACAAGTGTCTCTCTTCTCTACCTGTCCTTCCACTGAACCTGACAGTTAGCAGCCATACAGATTACAGTGGTCTTTTAAATTGAACCCTATTTTGCTCATTTTTGCAAACTGATCTCTGTAATTTTTGCAGTTTACACCCACAAGCTTGGAATTTCACCAAGGTATTGTTGACTCTTATAAATACTTAGTATGATCATTCCAGAGTTGTAAGTTTCAAAATGCCATTGGATTTTAAAGTGTTTAAATAAAATACTACTTTCATGAGAGAATAAAACAGAATAAATACACTGATTATTGGATGTTAGCCCAGAACCTTGAAATACCCAAGATTAAACTCGCAGGCCACATGAAGCTCATGAAGAATGAAGACCAAGTCGGGGTGCTTCAGTTCTTCTTAGAAGGAGTAACAAAATACTCAAGGGAGCAAATATGGAGACAAAGTGAGGGACAAAAACTGAAAGAGGGGCTATCTGGAGACCATTCCACCTGGGTATCCATCCCATGTGCAGTCACCAAAGGTACATTCTGATGTGGAAGTCAGGAAGTACATGCTGACAAGAGCCTGATATAGCTGTCTCCTTCGAGGTCTGTGAGAGTCTGACATATTCAGAGGCAGATGCTAACCATTGATCTGATCAAGGGGTTCCCAATGGAGGAGTCAGAGTGAAGACTGTAGAGGCTGAAATGGTTTGCAGCCCCATGAGGAGAGCAACAATGCCAACCAACCAGAGCTCCCAGGGTCTAAACCACCAGCCTGGGAGCACTTAGGGAGGGATCCATGGCTCCAGCTGTATATGTAAGGGACGATGGCCCTGTCGGGCATAGGTGGGACAAGAGATCCTTAGTCTCACGATGGCTGGACGCCCCAGTGGGTGGGAATTTGAGGGCGGGGAGGCGGGAATGGGGGAGGTAGGTAGGGGCACATCCGCAGAGAAGCAGGAGGAGGGGTGATGGGATAGGGGGGTCCCTGGGGGTGGAGGGAATAGGGTAAGGGGATAACATGAAATGTAAATAAAACATTAAAAAAAACGAAGGAAATGAAAAATATATATAACAGAGTACGTGAGCACTGAGCAGATCCCCAGGCGGCAGCTCTGCACCCAATCCCACAAAACCCAGAGGAAGCCGGGCTCCCAGGATAAGGAGGCAGTAACATCCGCTCCAAACAGGGAGTAACTGGGACCCACTGGGACCCAGGAATTCACTCCTGGCCCGGAGCACTGGTTCCTTCCTGTCTGCGCCCGAGCACTGGGCAGATGTGGGCCTCAGCTCTAACCCCAGTAGTAACAACCACCCCACACGGTTCTGTTACAATCAAGATAATAGGAAAGACAGGCTCCAGTCAGAGACAGGGCAGGTAGCACTAGAGTTAATCAGATGGTGAAAGGCAAGCACAAGAACATAAGCGTCAGCAACCCAGGGTACTTGGCATCATCAGAACCTAGTTCTCCCACACTAGAAAGTCCTGAATTCACCATATCACCAGGAAAGCAAGATTCAGATTTAAAATCACTTCTAATGATGATGATAGATGACTTTAAGAAGGACATAAATAACACTCTCAAAGAAATTGAGGAGAACACAGGTAAACAGGTAGAAGCCATTAAAGAGGAAAAACAAAAATCCCTTAAAGAATTACAAGAGAACACAACCAAACAGGTGAAGGAATTGAACAAACCCATCCAGGACATAAAAATGGAAGTAGAAACAATAAAGAAATCACAAAGGGAGACTACCCTGGAGTTAGAAAACCTAGGAAAGAAATAAGGAGTCATAGATGCAAGCATCACCAACAGAATACAAGAGATAGAAGAGAGAATCTCAGGTGCAGTAGATACCATAGAAAATATTGACACAACTATCAAAGAAAACACAAAATGCAAAAAGTTCTTAACACAAAACATCCAGGAAATCCAGGATACAATGAGAAGACCAAACCTAAGGATAATAGGTATAGAAGAGAGTGAAGATTCCCAACTTAAAGGGCCAATAAATATCATCAACAAAATTATAGAAGAAAACTTCCCTAACCTAAAGGATGAGATGCCCATAAACGTACAAGAAACCTACAGAATGCCAAATAGACTAGACCAGAAAAGAAATACCTCCCATCACATAATAATCAAAACACCAAATTCACAAAACAAAGAAAGAATATTAAATGCAGTAAAGGAAAAAGGCCAAGTAACATATAAAGGCAGACCTATCAGAATTACACCAGACTTCCCACCAGATACTATAAAAGTGAGAAGATACTGCACAGATGTCATACAGACCCTAAGAGAACACAAATGCCAGCCCAGGGTACTACACCCAGCAAAACTCTCAATTATCATAGATGGAGAAACCAAGACATTCCATGACAAATCCAAATTTACACAATATCTTTCCACAAATCCAGCACTACAAAGGATAATAGCAGGAAAGCTCCAATACAAGGAGGGAAATTATACCCTGGAAAGAGCAAGAAAGTAATCCTCTTCCAATAAATCCAAAAGAAGACAGCCATACAAACAACAACACCACTAATAACAAAAAATAACAGGAAGCAACAATCGCCCCTCCTTAATATCTCTTATCTTCAATGGACTCAATTCCCCAATAAAAAGACATAGGCTAGCAGACTGGATACATAAACAAGACCCAGCATTTTTCTGCATACAGGAAACCCATCTCAGTGACAAAGACAGACATTACCTTAGAGTAAAAGGCTGGAAAACAATTTTTCAAGCAAATGGTTCTAAGAAACAAGCTGGAGTAGCCATTCTAAAACCTCCAGCCTGAGAACACAAAGGACTCATGGCTCCACCTGAATAGGTAGTTGAGGGTGACCTTGTCAGGCATCAGTGGAAGTGGAGGGCCTTGGTGCCTCAAAGTTTGGATTCCCTAGTGTTGGGGAATTCAAGAGCAGGGAGGCAGGAATGGGAGGATGGTGGGAGCACACCCTCATAGAAATAGGAGGAGGGGGATAGGATAAGGAGTTTTTGGGGGGATGAGAGAGGCGATAACATTGAAAGGTAAATAAATATCCAATTTTTAAAAAACAGATAATGAGTCTGGCAATTGTAGTTGAACAGCTGAGACCTTTTGTCAACAATTTATTATGGGGATTTTGTATAATCCTCAAGGACAAGGTATTGTGGAAGAGGCCCATGAAACTTTAAAAAGATGGGTGAGACATACTGTTGCTAAGACAAAGAATGATGCTGACCTATGAGCTTGCTGAGTGCCCTGACAAGGGTGACTGGGGACTGTATTGGACATATGTTCCTGACCTACCTTTGCTTGACTATATCCCAGATGGGACAAGCTGCCTTGCCTCAAGTTTTTAGACCTCGTGGGATAGAGAATCAAAAAGAAGAAATTATGTCTCTTGTCTTCTTCTTAAAGGTGCCCAGCTATTAGGACTCAATCATGTACTGTTCTAGAAGTCAATCCAATATGGGAAACAACAGTCTACTTTTGGAAGACTGGATCTAGACTTTGTCAGAGACATATTTGGAAGCTCGATATGATGTTAGGATAGCAAGAGATAATGTTGGGACAGGATCTGGATTTCAAACAAAGGTTAGTGCATGTTTTAAGACTCTTTTAATTGTCAAGCTAAAATTGGTTTTGTCTCTTCTACAGCATTTATTGTAAGGTGCATTGACTGTTTAATTTCCAATTATGTTAGTGTGTTGAAACCTGGCATATCTGTTATGAGGGTCTATCAACCAGCTTTTGTCTCACTGCCCTGAGTATATGAAAACCTTGATTCTCTGAAAAAAGCTTGAAAGTACTGGGAGAAGTGAGTTAGGCTTTAAGCAGAAGCAAGAGGGTAGCAGGCTTGATTATTGCTGGTATAACAGCTTTAATTTCATTAATTGCTAGCACCACTGCTTCTGCAATAGCATTGACACAAAGAGTTAAGACAACTATTTTTGCTAACCATCTAGCAAAAAAATGTTACTAATGTATTGAGTATACACATGGATTTATATAGGTATCTGGAACAATGGATGATGCTCTATAACCCATTGAAATTATCTGAAGGAGGTTCAGGGTTCAAGAGTTATGAGCCATCCCAAGTGTCATGACAAATATCATTGGAGCAGTGTTACTTTTGAAATTCACAATGATTGTCATTATAATTAGAAAAAAAGTTTAAAGACACCTGTAGGGTATTTGGCATAATCCTAACACCTCTCTGGGTATGTTAACTTTGCATAGTGAGATTATGAATTTAAAGAATGCTGCTCTATTGACCTTTGATGCTGCAGATAATGCTGATACAATTATCCATGGCCTGAGCTCAGTATTTTCATTTTGGACAAACCTCAGGAATGGCATATATAGCTTGATCAGGCTAGCCCTTCTTGTCCTGGGAATACTTTTATTCCTGTCCATCATGTTAAAGCTTATCTTTAACAACATCAACATGTTGGCAGCCAAAGTACATGGCTTCAACCTGAAAATGGACCCTTAGACTGTTAATTAAATTAACAGGCTGGCAAGCCAAGGACAGGTAAGATTCTGCATAGAGCCTTACCAACCTAAGACATAAGTGCATTGCCTTTGATAATGCATATTCCATTATGGGTAAGGAAGGCATTCTTGTCAGAACTACCTAAGATAAGCTCAGCCTTGTTAACAAAATAAAAAGGGGGAGAGATGGATAGCCTCTGGGGCTGCTTGGCAAGAAGCTGACATGGACCAAGGACAAGGAAAGGAGCTGCTTGGCAGGAATATGGCATTGGCCAAGGATAAGAAAGTAGGCCTCAAGCAGGAATCTGACATTAGACTAGAATAAAGAAGTAATTACAGATAGGAGTCTAAATCATAGGCTACAACAAAGAAGGCATCTCAGGCAGGAATCTAAATATTAGGCCAGAACAAAGAAGTAATTTCAGACAGGAATCTAAATTTTAAGCTAGAACAAGGAAGTAGGCTTCAGACATGAAAATGAAGTTGGGCTAGGATAGGGAAGTAGGCTCAGATACTTTGGTCATCCTGATAAGCCTTTAGAAACAGTGATCATGGGAGTGTTCATGTAATTGGGTTTAATGCCTTGCTTTTTCTTTGACTATTTTTTTAATTGTATTGCTTGTTCCTCGCCTATTTGCATCTATTGCATTGCTAGACCCTCAACCTAGAACTGACCTCAATACATGCATGTAATCAAAATGGTATAAAAGCATAAAGGAAGACGGGGTATAGGATAGGGGGTTCTAGGGAGGGGAAATGGGGAAAGGGAATGATATCTGTATTGTAAATAAATAAAATATCCAATAAAAAAAAACAGAGTAAATACTCCTGAAAATGCTGTGACCTGTGTTACTTAACTCTTAGTCTCACCAGTCTAAAGTTGAGATACTAAGTCTTAGATGAGAAGCTAACAATAGTTCTGGAACCTGTCGACATAAATACCAAATAATTCCATTTTATTGACATTAGACTAGCAACTTTTGTCAATAATTCTTCTTAGCATACTTATTCCAAGAATTTGATTCCTGAAGGTACTACTTTCCTTGTATTGTTTGGGGTAAATTATGTCTCTTTCCCAGATGGATATATAAGCCAATTCTAGAGAGAAGTCAATTATAGAAATCTAAAAAAATAATAGGAGAGCGTGTGGTGTTGTGGTGGCTGCTTGGAAGCCTTTCAAATTTACTCTCTGCATACCTCCTCCAACAGATCTGGAAATGTCCAGCAAACCCACATATGACCACAGGAACCTCCTGGAGGTGAAATTGAGCTCTGTGATAAACACACATGAGAAGTCAGAGATACCAGGTGTGGGTTTCCTCATCCATTAAATCCCACTAGTGATAAATTACTCATCTTGGAGAATGTGGAGGGATTAAATGGAAGTATTACAACTGGCACTTTGTGCAGCACACAGTGAGACATTAGTAGATATTTCTGCTGCTGTCACCATTATCACTAGCAGCTATCTGTAAACCCCCCAGCCACGGTACTACTACTCCACCGCTCAGATGCTCTGGATGTGAAATGTATCTGAGCCCACGGTCCCTGGTGGGCAGGGCTACTTTGGTATTTGGAGACAAGCTGGCAGACAAGAGTTGCAAGAGCTAACTTAAAAGGTTACCAGAGGCTCAGTCTACACAAAGGGCTCAAGTCTATGGTCAGCCAACAAACTGTGAGAAACACACCCTACCGTCTCACAGCCAAGGACATGATGGTTCTCACTGCCGGGAACACCGCCATGCCCTCCATACCCTGAAAAATGTATGCTAAAACAAACCATTCTTGTCATTTGTGTCTGGCAAATAGGTTGTCCTTCTAACCAGAGAAAGCTAAAAGTAGGGTTCTGCCTGTTCCTCTCTGCACCTTTACTAACAGCGGTTCTGCCAACTCCTGGAGAATCCCTTGATATAAAGACAAACACTAAAATTTGGACTTTTTTTTTGAGAAATCATACTATTTACAAATGCTCCATGTGACACAGTAATAAACTCACTGTAAAACTGAAAAGATCATAATCCCAAAGTAGATCGAATCAACCCAAGCTAAATAGCTTTGTAGGTGAGCAATAGAGTCTGCTGTGAACTACCAGATGCTTCCTCTCATGACCATGTATGGGGCTGATTAAAGCATACCCCTTGATGCTGCCCAGCATCAGGAGATAGCAATCATCCTGTGCATCAGCAGCCAGCCCAACATATGACCCACATTCAAAATTCAAAGTAAGGTTTCCATGAAATGAATATGACTTTGGGACCAACAATTTAAGCCAAATTATCAATAAATTGGAGTCATGGATATTTTTAAGTGTTCTTGTCTCCAAATATTTGATCTTTGTGTTAAGATGCCAGCCTACCCTGACTGGTATTTTGTATTGATATTATATATACCCATAATACCCAGATATTTTGTATACATGTCAAACTTTGTACTCATGTATTTACTTTCTAGACATTCCAGAAATCTATAAACTTACCAAGAATAGAATGAGGAGGTGGGGAGAACAATCAGACATTAAAGTGCTTGCTCTGTAAGCATGACACCCAAGTTCAGCACCCATATAAAAAGCCAGACACGGGGGCTCAAGTCTGTAGGCCTAACACAGGGAAAACACATAGGCAGATCCCTGGAGCTTGCTGGCTAGCGAGTCTACTCCATCAGCAGATATTGGTTCAGTGAGGTCTCTGACTATAAAATAAAGCCAAAAGGGACCAAGGAAGATAGCCAGCATCTACCAACCTCTGACCTCCATGTGTCATATACATGCATACACACAAACACAGATACAGATATACACTACACACACAACATAGTGTACTACACACATGAAAAAGTAGGGAACAATGCAATTCATTCAGATCAAGTTACAAATCTGAGTTCTCTTTCTAGTTAACTCAATGCCACAAGTCTTTTATTATTCAAGGTATAGTAAAAGCTGTACAACCTATGTGAAGATGGACCTGCAGAGCAAGACTTTAGCTTCAAATCTGATCAAATGATTCACATCAGCTCATCATAAAACCAAAGGCCAATCTGTAGGCCTCCCTTCAGAACTGTCATAAGATGAATACTCTCAATGTGAATAACGCTTTCTAGTACTAATGAACCCTCAAAGAATGATGCCAATGGTAATTTATCGGGCTGGTCTACAATATAAAATCAAAATAGACTCCCTTAGGTATGATGAATGTTTTGATTTTTGATTTGTTTGTTTGTTTATAAAGGAGCAGAAAATAATAATAAAATTTTGATGCCATTAACAAAAAAATCCCCCCTACTATCATACTGCAGCATGCCGTGAATACTTTGTATTGTGCTAGGATGTTCAAATTTTTTTTTTTAGGATGTTCCATTTTTAAATTGCTCTTTGAATTGCTGACTTGAATTTTTTTAAAAAATCAGGTAAATTTCGGCTTATGATTAGGGCAGAATTCCCAAGAATTTCTGCAAAAGCACTAGATATGTTTGTGTTATTTTGTACTACACATTCATACAAGGCAGAGTTCTTTGCATTGATGGTCATAGAATTAAAGTTATCATTTGTCTCTGAAAACTATAATATCATGACTTAACTGTATTTAAAAATTAAGCATATCTACCTAGAATGCTGATTTCCTTTTGTATTTAAATGAAAAAATCATATGTATACCAAAATTTCTCATAGAATCAATTTCTTTATGATTATCTACCATTTTTTTGCATTGTATACCTATCTACATATCTACATACCCACAGTATTATCAAATTTTCTTGGACAAAAATGTGTCAAAAGTGGGAAAAGGTTTTGTGGGTTTATTTATCTGTTTAGATTTACTTGTATTATTTAGTGTATAAATGCTATACTTGCATGCATATCTGCATGCTGCATGCATGTTGAGTGATTGCAGAAGTCAGAAGAGTGTGTGGGATCCCCTGGAACAGGAGTTCACAGACAGTTGTGAGCCACCATACCAGGTCCAGCATGGACTTGGCGGGGACAGCATGACATGGTTCCTGCCACTGGGACAGGTCCAGTGGACATGGGCCTCCACAAGTGTTGATGGCTGCCATGGGCATAAGGTTTGTATAATGTACATATTTTCATGTTCATCTGAGGAATGTCCTCCCTGTTAATGTTAATGACTCCATGATAAGCAGACAGCACCAGTCTGGGTGGCGAAGGTGTGGCTAATGTCTCAGCAAAATGGTAACTGCTGGGACCTTCAGGACAGCCTTAAGGCTGTGGAAAAGGACTCTGAAAACATGAGTTGAAAAATATATCATTTCTCAACTATGCAAAATATAAGGATGCAATATGAGGGGCTTCAGGAATCTAAAGGAAAAATGGCAGCTACATTAATGAGCCAGCTTGTCAGAAAAATACAAAGGTAGGCAGATTTCTGAGTTCAAGGTCAGCCTGGGACAGAGGACAGTTAGGCCCAGGTGTGGTAGAAATGGTAATTCCAGGACAGAGTCCCACCCAGCTAGTTTATCATCAGTACTAAATAGAGGCAGCCAGATCTCTCAATTCTTTTGCAATTTTAAACAAAAATGTGTGCTTGTTCTCTCCTAAGAATTAGGGGGCTGGAGTCAAGGGGTGCTGATTCATAGGATAATCAAAAGGAAACCCAGAGTAAATGACTGGATTTATATGTAAAATAAAAGACTGGGTTGGGTAAGGGGATAACAATGGAAATGTAAATAAAATATCAAAAAAAACCCACAAAAACAAAAAACAAAAAAATCACAAAGATAGGAGAAAAAGAGAAAAGTATGTTTAAAATGTGCCATTGTTTTTCTGGTGACATCTTACATAAAAGTGTGTTTTAGTTTTAAGAGAATCTGATGCTTTCTTCTGGCATCTGCAGACAGTAGGTCTACATGTGGCACAAAGATACACATGAAGCAAAACACCCAAACACACAAAACATGTGTGTGTTGGGGAGGTTATCATTTGTATACAGGTATCTGTGGGAGGCACAAGATAGCATCAGATCTTCTGAAGCTCGACTTAAAGACATCCATGAGACACATGGCAGAAATGCTGGGCACCAAACTCAGAGGCTCTGCCAAAGCAGCAGTCACTCTTAACTATGCAGCCCTCTCTCCGGCCCCAGAAATGAATTTCTAAAAGCAGCTCATATGCTCATGTCAATATCTTCATGAATTTTTCCTTAATTAGGCATTGTCTAAACTGCTTTATTTTTAATACTGTACAAATATTTACACTGTGATGAAGACAAAGCATTGTGCCTTTGATATAATACTTTGCATTGTACTGCCTGGGAATTTACATCAGCAGCAGATAACTTAAATAGCACAGTACAATGAACGAAAAGGCTAAAGGGAAACACAATATAGATAATATTTTCAAGTGTAGCTTTTTCTCCGGCACAGGAAACTGGTCATTTCCTGAATTTAAAGTGCAGAACACTATTCCTGTTCAAGTCCTTATTCAAGAATCCAGTTCCCATGAAAAGGAAGTATTAGCAGTGGGGGGCGGATACAACCCTATGAACGAAGTCAGGATGCAGCAGAAGCCCTGCCCTCCTGGAACCCATGGCCTCTCTTTTCTGCCTATGATCTAACAGTGCATAATCTTATGAGGGACAGGAGGATAAGCTATCTTTATAGGAGACATTTTGTTCAATTAATAGAAAGACTTCGTTTTTTTTTCATTTTGAGATTTATGTACCTGAGAAATATAGGGGTTAACTTAACCTTTTCCTTAAAGCTAACTAAAACTAGACACCCATATCCTGGAAACCTTATAGTGCAGGTCGGTATCCACTGCTCCTTCTGACTTACCATGTCCCTTTCTCCTCTTTTCTTTTCTTTTTTTTTGTATTATTTATTTGTCTTCACTATCTTCAGTCACAAACAGCTGTTCTCTAGTTTATCATAATATCTCCTTTCCTTTCAAATTCTGCTCTCTCTCTCTCCCAAAAGCAACTGAAATACCATAACCAAACTGGCTAAGGTTAGGCCAGTTTACAGGTAAACATTCACGGTACGGAGATGACCAGAAAACAGCCCAACATCTAAATAATTCAGTATCTGAAATGAAGCATTTCTAATCTGTGGGAAAATACCATGTGTTGGAACTCCAGGCTGCCACTGCCTGCTTCAAATCAAACTCTCCCAGTTACCAGATAAGCAACTTCACCACCTGAGGCCAAGTTTCATACTTGTGAAATAAAACTCATAACAGTCTTTGTAACTTTGGGATTGCTATAGGGTAAAAAATGTGTGTGTGTGTGTGTGTGTGTGTGTGTGTGTAAGAGAGACAGAGACAGAGAGGCAGTCATAACCAAGACACCACTATATAGTTCTGTTATTTTTGTATTTTAATTTTCATCACCAAATGCACTTACCAGGTATGATTTTCATTATTTTTGTTAATAACAGCAGTCTCCTAAGGAAAACCTTCAAGAAGAAAAGTCAGCTAAGTGTGCGAACCTCTACACAGACCTATAATCCCAGCATTTGAGAGTGGAAAAATCAGGAGCTCAAGCTCATCCCTGGCTATATAGGGGGCAAAGGCCAGCCTGGGTCACTTGAGACCATGTCTCAAACAGAACAAAACAAACTAACAAATGTAAAGATGAAGAAGGAGAGGAATATCTGGGGCATGAGGAAAAGGGCAAATCAGAATAATTTGGTCACCATGACAACCACCTGTAATGACAGCATTGAGAGGTGGAGTCAAAAAGATGGCAAGTTGCAGGCCAGTGTGGGCACTGCAGTGAGAGGAGGTCTGGCTGTCCACCACAGCCACACCCTATGTGATGATCTGCAGCATCAAAAACCAGCTAAAAGAAACAGGTATCATGTGTGTACATAAATATGTACAACGTGAAACACTTTTCCAAGATACTCAATCTTTTCCCATAATTTATCTTATAACATCATTTGAAAGACCTGGAATGGGACATTTGCTTATAAATATTAAAAATATGAAAAAGGAGACTAAATAAAAACCTGAAAATTAGGGACAATAATCATCAGCAATCCTAATGTTTCAAAAATTGGGAAAATAAAATATGAAACTGTTACTAATGAGCTCATTTCCATGGATCTTGGCTTGCTGCCCTGTCAACAACTGACTATTCATGGAGCAAGTCAAACATAGGGAAACAAGAAAGCTCTTCTTCCTGGTAGAGGAAAACAATCTATGGAAACTAAAAACGTTTTCATGCATTTTTTTGGCCTGTGTTTTATTCAGTAACAAATAAAAATCTAACATTTGTCTGTAGTTTATCTATGAATTTCATTAATAACCACAAAGACATAAAAGGCTTGCACAATCACTACAAAAGGGCCACCATTTCTAAATACACCCGTTTTCTTCCCTGCTACCTGAGAAGCAAGGTTCTCTGGCAAAGGGCTGCCTGGGAGACCTTGAGGAGCTAAGGAAATGAGACTCAGAAGTGTCTGTCAAGGACCAATGGATAAAGACAGCAGCCACTGGACTGGAAGAAGTACAGCCTTGTGCATTCACCAAGGAAGAGCAGGGCACATTAGGCTCACACTTCTAGGGTCAGCAGACCGCACGAAGAGGCCAAAAGAGAAACCAAATTATGCTCAGTTTCTAAAACTGATTTTAAAAATGTCAATATCCTCACCCTTGCCTTAGAAAAGAACCTAGAAGGTCACTATTTTCCTAGACTATAGCAGAGATATTCCCAAGGCACCCTGACTGGCTGAACTAACTTTTCTACTCTCTAAATGAAAATCATGGAACTTGAATAACTTTGTATTTTTGTGACAGAAAACTACTTATGGAAGAAACTCTTGCAGAAGCCCTTCCCTCTCACCTAATTACAGCAGGTAAGTCGATGTGACCACATTCCAGCACCTACTTCAGTTACTGAGCTATAGTTGTTACAGAGCTAACTATCCCAGCTCCACCCAAAAAACTGTCTCCTCCCACCTCAATGATCTTTTGCCATCTTAAGAATCTAGACACTGAGAAGACTCATATTGCTTTAGTCAGACGCTTCTGTATTGAGAAGCTATTGTACAGAAGAATACACTGACTTATACAATAAGAACAAAAGCTAAACCTTGCAAAAAGTTTCAATAATCTTAACCATTTGACTTGATTAAATATGACACAAAGCCACTTTCTCATTGTATTTAAGGCCTGCTCTGAAAGATAAGAATGTCATAGGCCCTAAAGGAGAACCTACTATTATTCTGCTAAGTGAACACTGCCTCTGAATATTATATTCAGGTGCCTCCTAAATATTCACATTTATAGCCAGAGATCAGTGCTCTCAACCCCCAGCAGAGAAGCTCCTTCTCTGCAGTAGATGGTAACACACAACTGGTGACACAAAGGGCATGAGAGAATGTGCTGTAGTCAGCCCTAAATGGGACCTCTGTATGAGTCCTGTCCTCAAAGATCAGAGATCATTTCAGATAAGAAGATAGAAAGAGACAATGGGAGACTGCTGGGACACTGTTTTTTAGACATGACAAGACCATTGCATGCATGAACTCAAATGGCTATGATTGCATGCACAAGACCAAGCCAGTTAAAAATCCTACTGCTAGCTAGCTAAGGAGCTTTTGGACCTGATGGGAGACAGAGAAAAAAAGAGTCAGCTTTCTTCAGGAACATGGCTCCTGACTGACGGCCAATGCCGCAGTGGATGACCTTAGACCCATCTATGTACTAGTAGCACTAAGTGCACTCAGTGGATTTTACAAAGACCACATGATATTGGAAAAGATTAGTGATGAAAGAGTTATGGGCGGAGCTGAAGGGGGGTAATGAGTGGAGTTGACCAAAAGACATCAAATGCATATATGAGATTCTCAAAAAGTTAAAATAAATAAAATAATTAAAATGAAGTTTTAAAAGGAAATAGAGTTTAAAAAGTAAAGGAAATCATAAAAATTTCCCTTGAAATGAACCAATGAAGAAAATCAGTAAACCATAATTATTTCCTAAAGCACTCATCCTTCATCCATTCTCTAACAGAGCTACTTCTCCCCTATAGAACTAAAAATGTGAATTTCTGTCACAGCAGTCTTTCTGCTGTCACTGTCACATAGTTCATAATACAAGCAGCCACATAACTAAATGTCATAGTCATAAAGTAAAATATGCAACACTTTGCTCAAGCCAAGAATCAGCAAGCTGTTTCCCACTGAGCAGTGGTATTATTGGGTCACACGGACTGGGGACTTCTCTAAATGTCACCAGTGTGAGGAGCTGAATGTGTGCCTTGCAAGCTGCTTGACAGAATGGCTGCTCTAGAAAGAATCAACCTACAAAGCAAGCACACAGTGCTGTGGCTGCAACTTCAGTTTGTTTAAAAGAAGCAAAAAGCAGAAAAGAGGGGTCATTTGATCAGGGAAAGGTCACGTAGAGGGCAGGTAAAGGCAGGTAATGGAGGATGAACATGATGAAATTACACATAGGCATGTAGGAAAATGTCAGAATGAAGCCATTATTTCATTCAGTTTACAAAAAATGAATATTAGCCTAAGTAAAACAAAATAACATTTGTAAGAACCTATTTTCAACTACAGTTTTGTCCAAAACAAATCCATCAAAAACTAAATTAATAGATTTAGGTGATATAAAACACTACTTAAAAATATTGCCTGAATGTTCTCTTTCAAAAGCATATCCTAGATCTTCATGGTTCTATAAGTGGGGATGAGTATGGGTGAGGCCACAAACTAGAGAAGACTGTAAGAGGAGGAAAGCAAGAGTTTAAGGAAGGTCAGGCAGGCAACAGTTCATGTGTGATAGGACAGTAGAAAGGAGGGTACAGAGGTAGATGGATGAGGTAGAGGTATGATGTAGTGGTTTGAATATGCTTTGTGGGGGGAGTGGTCTTGTTGCAGTGGGTGTGGCCTTATTGAAGGAAGTGTATCACTGTAGGCAAGGGCTTTAAGACCCTTGAACTGGCTTCCTGGAAGCCAGTCTTCTGGCTGCCTTCGGAACAAGAACTGGAACTCTCAACTCCTCCAGCCCCACATCTGCCTGGAATTTGCTTGTTCTGGCCTTGATGATAATGGACTGAATCTCTGGACCCGTAAGCCAGCCCCAATTAAATGTTGTTCTTTATAAGAATTGCCTTGGTCGTGGTGTCTGTTCACAGCTGTAAAACCCCTAAGACAGATGAGGAGAAGATATAGGGGGAAGAATTTACAAAAGAAAATTCTATATAAAAATGGTAGAGTGAAATCTAGCACTTGGTATGCTAATTATCAATTACTTATGAACAAATGATGTCTAAATTTCCTAAGTCCACTCAGGAGATCTGGAAAAAGTCTCTGCTGGTGTGCAGAGCTAGGTAAATGACTGAGACACCATAGAGCAAGGTTACAGTAGGGCTGCAGATCAGAGTTTGATCACCATGTTGCAAAACAAAGAGGTAATCTGAGCAGCAGCAACAACTCCAATTCTGACCCCAGTAGAATAAGTCCTACCAAATATCCAAGCAAGCAGAGGACACACTCTTGAAAGACACCATTAATAAAAATTAATATTATCATTTATAAGAGCATTTACAAACATCAGAAATTAAACCATCATAAATAATATAAAGAAAGAATAAAATATCTCTACAATGCAGGTTAGACACAGGTCAGAGAGACATAAAAGGTAAAATTACAGGATAGGGAAACCCGATCATGAACTAGAAAGTCTGGTTATTTTTATTGATATGATTGATATTGCTATGAAAGAATGATATTGATATGATAAAATATGATATTTTTAAGATACAATTCTCTCAACATTGGCTTATGGATACACTACAAACCCAGACAAAATATAAAAATATCTATAGATATTTTTAAGAAATTGGGAAGTAGTTTATAAAATTTATACAAAAAAGGTAAACCTATCTTTAAGAAACAGTAGATAACTCATATTCCTTGATTTCAAGAATTATTCTAAAGCCACGGCAATTGAAACACGTTAAATAGATCTATGTATGAGAACAGAGGTAAATCCACAGAACAAAATATCTGTCACATATAAATCAAATTATTCCCAAGCTGAACTAATGCAAGTTTTCTTCTCTTAAATGCTGTTAAATAGTAGTAAATTCTCATGTATGATACCATAATAATTTAATTTATAATAATAGCAGAAAACTTAGTAGAGAAATTCAGATATAAAAAAACAGTTTTTACAATGAAGAGTATAATCATAAACTACAGCCAAAGCAAGGGTCTAGTATGAGAAATTATCATTTAAAGAAACAGCTATAGAACTCCTAGACAGAACACCCACATTGAAATACTTATGAATGTTCTTACTCTCTTACTCTCTTGCCTCTAGCTTCTCTCTGTCCCCTCACCCTCCCCCCCTTCCCTTCCCCCTCTCTCCATGTGGTCATGGCCGGCCTCTACTTCTCCTCTTTCTCCGCCATCTTCTTCTGTTTCTCTCCTACCCCTCCCCCACCTTTGCCCTCTGCCCTAAATAAACCCCCTCTCATGGAACCATCTGATCTGCTGTTATCTGTTCTAAGCTGCATGCTGAAGTCTAACATTGGTGCCGAAACCTGGGATATGAAGGCTTCAGGAACCTCAAGACCCATGCATCCTGCTGTGAGGCTGCTGAGACCATATAAGACAGATGCCATGTGGCTTGCCACAACCCCACCGCTACACCACACTACATCACTCGGACTTCATCTGCTGCTACCTGCTATCACTGACCGTGTGAATTTCCACCACTGCTGTAGACCAACCCCATCTGCCGCTGAGAGGCTCGCAAAACTTCCACCACGTGAGCTGTGCCACTGTGGCCCCAACATGGTGCTCTGCCACATGGGCTTGGCAGTCAGACAGGTCTACACAGACCTCACGGTTCCACCTTTCCTGATACCAGACTGCACAAGCCTCAAACACACACCAGTGTATTAATTGGTAAAAAGTTTCCAATTGGCAGAGGGACCCTGAACAGGTCCCAGTTAGTGCCTAGCCAGTGCTTCCTGGACTAAGGGGTTGGCTTTACATTGCCCCAGTCCATATGACTGGCCTCTAGCTGAACTACGACCTAGGACTTTGGCCATTGGGTGATTCCCCTCTCAGAAATAGCTCCCAGCCCCCCCCCACCCCCAGCTCTTGCAGCTGCCGGAAATCTTGGTACCAAGTGGGCTATTTTCTGGAGGACTAGCTCTGCAGAGGCCCCTAGATATTCACATGACAACCTGATTATCTAGCCTGAGCCTCATTTTAAGTTGCCAGCTTTTCTTTCAGGATGCCAACTGATAGCCTGGTAACAGCCACATCACCCAATGGATGGATACTACATTGTCTTCGACTGTACCCACAGACACCTCACTGGGTTGTCTACTGAAAAACCTCAAATCTCTAAAATTAATGCCTGATTTGAGGCCTTCCAAATTGATACACCTCTGCAATAAGGTCTGGATTCGATACCCTCTAGAAAATGGACTAAAGTAGCCACTTAATGGCACGCTAGACCCAATTATTTTAAGGGGTATTAACACATACTGCCAGCAGTCTGGTAAATGGAAACAAATCCCCTATGTTTGAGCATTTATCTACCTTCATTATACTCCTTCCAGGTGTTCTGCCTGTTCCCCACCCCAGGTTCTCTTAGCCATGAAACCTGCTCAACCCCACACCTCTTTCTAATTTTTCTTTTTTAATTAAACCAAAACAGGGGAATTGCTGAGACTCTAACAGATGTCTGCAGGTTTACATCAGACCAGCTAGACTTACTTCCCCATGTGCACAATTACCCGCACAAAGGGCTTGGCTGCCTGAGCATTCGAGGGAGGTGTTCCCACCCCCTCTCTGACTGGGACCTGTAAAGTGAGTGCTAGAAGTGCCTTCTGCTACAAAAACTACTAACATGAACGTTGCTGTGATATGAGACACACTAGCTTTTCCTTGCCCACTGCAAACTCTACCCACCAGAGATACTGGGCAGTGACTTCCGGCACTAGCAGGAAGTCCCGCCCTGCTGCCACTGCGGCCCAACCCCCTGTCAGCCATACGATCCAGCTTTCTTATTCTGGTCCTAGCCAAATATTTCTTTGCTAATACAAAAATGTGCTTTTCTCTACCTACACAACCTGCCAAAGTTACTTAAGACAGGATAGGAAAGACTCTGTCTTAATAGATTTTTACTACTGCTATTAAATTCTATTCAGTTACAGCCAATCCTTATGGCTCTCAATCTTGTCAGAAGTGTGCTAATAGTATATTTAAGCTTATGGCTGACAGAATTCCCAAAGCCTCTAACAGTTGACCCAAGATGGTTTCAGAAGACTTGGACACTGGACACCTAGAAGATACAGCCTGGATTGTATGTGATGATATAGTCACTAACAAATGCAGTGGGCTAGAGTGGATGCTCTGAGTCAAATGACTTAGCTAAACCAAGGTAAGTCATTTCTCATGTCACATGTATTCATTCCACAGAAAAAAGCCCTGCGTCTTCTGTGCTTGGGAGCCAGACTTTGCCCAAGAGACTATGGAGACCACGGGAACTGTTGGTTAGTGGACTCTCATTTTTAAAAATAATATGTAACTGGTAGATTATTGTTTACTCTTTCTCAGACTTCTGACTACATCGAAAGCTAAGCTTTCACAGATTATCTGTTACCTCATTACCTAAACTCAGTTGCCATCAATTAAATGCTTAATATTTCCTCTTCTTGCTCTGTCCTAATATTATCTGAGTTCCTATAAACTTACCTAACTTTAATAAAACATTCCACTATACGATTCAGCAAAGGTTCATCTTAAAGACTGCTTGTGTTGTTAACTCATGCTGTTATCTCTTTTGTAAACTTATAAGCTACAGGAAACACACTCAGATCTACCTCTCATGGACCAAATAGATGCCATCCAGACCTTGTCAAGTCCAGGCACATCCAAAACAGCTCCAGAGAAGCAACCTCCAGATGTTCCATCTCCTGTCACACACACAGCTGCTTCTACTAGACCTGTTCCTTCTGACCTATCCTCAGATGGTTCACTCCATAGACCCTGGACAGCAGGAAACAGTCAAGTCTCCTAAGACCAGACAAACATCCTCCATACCTATTCTTCTAGGTTCCTCCTAAAGACACATCGCCCCAATAGCCAGATATCTTGACGACACTATCCCTGCTTTGCTGTCACCTCTTTCTAATTTTTCTTTTTTAATTAAACCAAAATGGGGGAATGTTAGTATTCTGTCTAAACTCCACCTCCACAGTTATCTGGCAACACTCAGGTATGCTCCTCCCCACAGTTACCTGGCAACTGCCAGGTAGGCCTGCCCACTATAAAAAAGGCTGCTTGCCTCCTCCTCTCTCTCTTACTCTCTTACTCTTTTGCTTCTAGCTTCTCTCTGTCCTCTCACCCTTCCCCACTTCCCTTCCCTCTCTCCACGTGGTCATGGCCAACCTCTACTTCTCCTCTTTCTCTGCCATCTTCTTCTGTTTCTATCCCTCCACCTTTGCCCTCTTCCCTAAGTAAACCCCCTCTCGTAGAACAAAAAAAAAAAAAAGAAATACTTACAAATCTAGAATCTCTTTAAATAATTGTTTCTTTTCCATTAAAAATAATGAAAACATTCTGAAGTTTGGTTTTAACCATAACCAGAGGATGATTTGAAATGTTTCAAGTTCTGAGATAAAGTTCTCAATCTTTAAAAGCCTAATGTTTTTCCAAGTAAACACTGTAATGTATAATACTAGAATTTCCCACTGAGTGGTGGTCAGCTGAAGTTTTCCCTTGGGAGTAATGCCATAGCAATTGAAACTACTTTACTTTCTCTATCTTGGTCCAGTGCCATGTTTCACACATACACACACACACAGGCACACAGACACACAGACACACACACAGACACACACACACACACACACCACAGTCTCAGAAGAATAAAGTTTGATTCCTCCAACAAAAAGACAGCTCCTATTATATTCAGAAGTACAACCCACACCAAAGGAATCTTAACCATGGAGCATGCCACTCTGGAAAATGAACTCTTGTCTGACTTCAAGTCAAAATGCCAGCATTCAGATCCTTCAGTTATGTCTCCATTAATGACAATGTGCAATGAGACACACTGTGCTCTTTGTAGGAATGCTGAACACATTGCAGCCTGCATTAGGAGCCTGAAAGTGACCCATGTCCTGTAGGTTTTACCACTCCTTGAGAAGAAATGGTTTTGCAAAAGGAAAAATATCCAGTCAAGTCACATGTGAAATAATTCCCCCATAAAATTATGAAATGCTGTTTCTCTAAGTTTTAAAATGCTCCTCAGCCTCAGAGCTTATTAAATGAGGAAGTCTTGAAGAAACCTAAATCATGCTTCGCAGCTGAGACACACATACAAACCAGAAACTGACCCATGAGAATATAGAGCAAGACACTAACTGTATCTGCATAGCATCCAAGATGCCAAATTTATCTTAACAATTGTCTGTGACATCATTCCACCATCATTATTGCTGGACCACACCAAAGCAAGAGAACTGAACAAATACTCTGCACCTAACTTTCAGACCAACACATCATTCAATACCCCCACATTAGCTTCCCACCACTTTCCACCCCTAAAAACCACCAGTCCACACAAGTTCCAGAGGGTACAGGGGAAGATCAAATGAGTTGATGGCGAGAGCTGTCCCTCCTCAGAGCTCCAACCTTCCTTAGGTGCCTTCTCGGTGCCTCTGCTTTGGGTAGGCCCATCTTCAGAAAGAGGAAGAAAACAATATAATCTGCAACACAGGCTAAGTGGCCTCCTTGTTTTAAAAGTTAAAGATTCTTGTTTCAAATTTCAATGTTGTTAGTTTATACCTTAGAAAACCTGGGGTCCTGGCTTTATCAGTTATTACACTCCTGCCTAGGAACAATTACTAAAGTTTGATGCCGGTGGCCCTCTGGGCCAGTCCCTAGCACTAAGAGCTGCTTTGCTCAATTCTGCTTTCTGCTTGCAGTCATGAGTCACTTGAAGCATTTGAGCACAGCCATCAGGTATGCTTGGCTTAAATTTTATCATTTCCATAGTTGTGAGCTTAGTCATATCATAATCCTTCTCTGTATTCTTTTTATAAATTTATAATAATTGTGGAAACTTCTTGGAGTTGTCAAGAAAACTAAACATGGTTCTACTATCTACCAAATAGCCAATTTCCTCCAGAAATGCACCTATAGTAAGAAAAACAAAAACTAAGGTGAAATTGGGTGTCCTTCCCTGTAGTCATTGAGCAGATGGGAACCTTAGGGAGTATGCAGCCTTTGGCCAGAGTGGAAGCCTTAGATTCCAGTGGAGCTGCACCGAGGTGTGTGTGTGTGTGTGGGGGGGATTAGCTATGATTCTCCTCTAAAACCAAAACTCTTCTCACTCTTCTCACTGGCTGCACATTAAGCTACCCGTGAAAGACTTGGAAATCAAAACAATGCCTAGGGCTGACCCGACTTAGAATCTATTGACATGGATGTTATTTGTTTTCTGCTTTTTTGTTTGTTCTTGTTGTTTTGTTGCTTAAGGGAGTTTTGTATTTATTTTATGTGCCTCCATTATTCTCATGCAATGAGCCTGAGAACCACTCAGACAGCCAGGGAGCAGCCCAGGAAGATGAACATTCTGTAGTTTCACTGCAGAATTTAACACGTTTGCAGATAAGCGGCTTCAGAAGCTTAAGTCCCAGAACTTACAGTCCATCTAGCAGAAAGTATTTACTTTATAAACATGCCTTCATTTTGATCTTATCAGCTGCATATTTAAGAAACATGGGGGAAAATTGTTTATGGAATATGGTATGCCTTAAAGTGGATCCCCACAAAAGTCACTGAGGTGACTTCCACCACTTGAGATATAGTAAGTTTTAATCCAAGAATGTCCTGACATTAGCTATGCTACATGGGGTAATGAGGCAATAACAGATAAAGCTATTTGTACTTACTACTGAGGCAACTTTACATCACCCCCAGCAAGTTTTTTTTGTTATTTAAAAATGACAAAGTCATGATGAAATGCAGAGCAGTATTATTTTAAAAGCACTAATATGTGTGTTGGTCTGATCTGTGTACCAGCTTGACCAATCTTCTCAAGTACTTAACAAGCAACAAGCCTCTCCAGGATGCTTATAACACCCATCAGCCAAATGATTTTCAGTTTAATAAGACAAAACATTATCATTCTTTAGTAATCTGGTATTTCCTTTACTCAGGAGCAGATTCTTTAATTTTTTTGGTATTTTGAGAAGACAACTATTTTAAGGAAATCTAGTACTCTTTTAGAGCTCTAAGTTAAAACTCTTTGTATTTAAATATAAATTTATATTCTACAAATCTTAGCATGACTGCTTTTAATGAAGTATTAGCTTTCTTTCCTTGTCTTTTTCACATCTTTATCCTATTCCTCTAAATCAGGAATTGCATAGTCATCTGTCCACAGAGGCAAAGCTGCTTTTCTGGGCAAAGGTAACAAAGCTGTGGCTGATGAGCCTGACCCATAGACCATCTGCTCTTAAAATATTGGAAAACTCAAGTACAAACCCTGAATTCTAACTAATTTTGAAAAAGAAAGAATTGGGGAACACTGGTACATAGTGTCTCTCAGTAATTGCTGGGTGGAGCCCTGTCACCAGCACAGGGAAGGCAGAGAAGTGACCCAAACATGTCCAAGAGAGCAACTCCATTACACTCCACACATTCAGTCCACACTCCAGCTGTGCTACTTCCGGAGCCAGGCTGCACGCCAAACTCTCAGAATGTCAGTTCCCAATTTGTAAGTGAGAGAATAATGGTGCTGCCTTCTGGGATCACAGAAGGTATTAAAATAATTTAATAAAAAATGTACCTCACACTATGCCTTGCAAACCACAGCATTTTCATCTGTATGGTCTGGCAGCCCAAAACAGATAGTGGAAAACATGGTCCAAGTTAGGTTTCTGTCGCCATAATGAAACAGTGACCAAAACCAATGTTGGGGAGGAAAGGATTTGTTTCACCTTAAACTTTATTGTCCTTTACTAGGAAGCTAGTGAAGGAGCTCAAGAATCCAGAGGCAGAAATTAACCAAATCATTAATGAAATTAATCAAACCACTAATCAAATCATTACCCCAGAGATATGCCCACAGGCCAATCTGATGGAGGTGATTCCTCAACTGAAATGTCGATTTCCCAGCTATATGTAGGTAAGTGTCCAGTTGACAAAACCTAGCCGGTACAGTCACCTTTCCCCCAATTTTCCTGTCTCAAACAAAAAGAAACATGAATATGAACTTTTCACTCAAAACGTTTTGCCAAATAAAATTAACCTTGATCTTTCATCTGCCAAGTGGTATCTGGCCTGAAGTCTGTAAACTGCACTACGTGGCTTCCTACCACAAAGGTTCCAAAAGACCTCTGTCAGAACTGTGTACTCTGCTGGAAACCTCATGGTCCTAATAACCATGGTCCTAATAAGTATCAGAGGAATGCCATCCTGGGTAGGCAGCTCTGATAAGTACCACTGCTTGTCAGCAAGGATGAAGCATCCCTACACAGATGAAACAACTGCTCCAAGGAACCATCCAGAAGAACAGAACACCCTAAAAATCACTTTTACATCTAAAAATCTGTTTAGCCATCCGGAGAAGAGAATCACTGCCCTAAATCCCTTTTGTCTCCCAAACTCAACACCCCCACCCCCAGGGATCCTCACTCTGGCTTTCAAATTCATTGGCTGCCCTCTAACCACTAACTAAAATTTTGATATTTTAATGCCAATGGTTGTTTTCTATCTTTGACAATAAAAAAAGGTAAATAAACCAGGCTTTATTATTGGTGCTCACAGTCATTGACACATCAATTAACTGTTCTACTCTTGACACACAGATTCAAAGCCAGCCACCTGTTCAATAATCAATCAGATTTTATAAAAGAAAACCTAGTTATGATCTAGTAGATTAAAATCAATATTGAGTATAGTCTAAAAATAGCCTGAATTAAGAATAAATCTTGGCCAGTGAAGTGAATTAAGATTTATAATATTTCAGCCAAAATTAGGAATTATCCTAAAATAAAGGGAAAAAATTAAAATTTCCAAGGATATTTCCAAAAGTATTTTATTTCATCCTGTTAAATTGCAATGTGTTAATTAGCTTGACAGGAAAGCCTACCAAATGCTGGCAAGTATTTACAATGCTATTGTGTTTGGCTTTAAAAAACGGGTCATGATTAGGAAATCAACATGGGACACTTGCTTCAAACATCCAAAGGCATTTGCTCTGCCTAGCAACTGGCGGGAACGTGGTGTGTTTTGTCTGCTTCTATGCCGAGTGGCTCTAGTTACTGGAACAATGTAGTCAGTGCAGAAGGAAATGCCTCTGTATTCCTGCACAGCCCAAAAGTCTGAGTGAGGACCTGTGTCACAAG
Source organism: Grammomys surdaster (assembly GCF_004785775.1). Taxonomy (NCBI): domain Eukaryota; kingdom Metazoa; phylum Chordata; class Mammalia; order Rodentia; family Muridae; genus Grammomys; species Grammomys surdaster. The sequence continues at coordinate 15,000,628 of NW_021604566.1, forward strand.
TGAGTTTCTGTCTCATTACACTGCAAAGAGCGAGGCAGGGAGGACCTCCCCTCCTCTCCACCCTTTGTTTCCTCTTCACTCCACATGGCAGCTAGGGACCTTCAGCATTTCCTCTTTGGGGAAGGCTGGGAATTGGCTGTTTTCATGAAATGAACATGACCCAGAAAAGCACTCAGCGTGCTCAGGCTGTGCACTTGAAAGCACCCTCAGCTGGATTTCCCATCATATAGTGAGTGCCTATTTACCAAAGCATGGCTTGAACCAACGGACACAGTGTCCAAGCGGACAGTAACAGATCTTTGGCACCAACTCATCACAACTCCTAGCTTATAGGTCTACATAGGAAGTCAGAGAAATTCATTTCCTATAAACTACCAGGAGTCCTTGAATAAATGAGTGATTCCCAGTGGGTATTTATTTAATCAGGCACATTCTTATCAAGTCTTTCTCACTCACAGGAGAGAGGGGGAGGCGGGGAGATGCATATATGCATGTGTAGAAAGAGTTGAGTGCTCTGGATTTGAATCCTAGAACTCGGATTCAGTGTCATCACTTTAACTCATAACGTGTTTTACTGTTCAATTAAGAAAACAAACTATTCAACAGTTATTTATTTAGTACTATATACCAGGCATGAATAAAGCTTCCTGGAAAGAACATGAAGAAATGACAACCTTTGTACACATGAACTTATTCCCCAATAGACACAGTGACACCTACAGAAACACTGGTATAGAAGTGGATTATGCACATATATCATTTTGTCATCAGAAGCAGGACAGAAACACACTGCTCTGTGACTCGGTGATAATGGGAAAGCTTTACAAAACAGCCTGTACTTCTGAAAAATAGACATTCAAGTTAACAGGGTAAAGATGCACCTAATACATGGAGAACACAGGATGAAAAAAGGTCCAGATCACCAGAGCAGCACTGCAGCACAGGGTGAAGGACACATGCCTAGACAGTGCCAGGTGCCAGCCTCTGCTCTCCATGGCATCCCAGATGTGAGCACTGAGATACAGAGCAGGAATCGTTCCAAGGGCCACACAGCTTTGATCTGGTCACCTGGATGGAGAGCTCACATTACAATTACAAATCAGGACATGTTCTCTGAGGATGAGTGAACAAATGGAAGCGGGAAACTAACTTTCTGGATCACCAGGGCAATGAGTCTGCCATATGGGAGAGAGTAAGAAGATGCGGTCAGAAACTGTAAAGAAGAGAGATGGTGGAGGGCCCTCAGGGAAGGCTACACTGTTCCAGATAAGTCAGGTAAGCCCTCTGACCACCTAGGTGAGGGAAAGTGATCATCCTGCATGGACAGTTGCCTATCAATAGAGAAGGGAACGTCTCTGTATTAAGAATGCAGCCAGGGGGATCAGAATATAATTTAGACTCAGAGTGCTCACCTACCATGCATGGGCCCTGGGTTAATCTCTAGCACTGAGGAAAATAGAGTTCAGGGGGACCTCAAGTGCGGACTCTAACTGGTTAAGAACCTCAGAGGATGGAGAGACAGTAGAAATTAAAGCACATAGCTGGGCAATATATAGACAAAGACCTACACCTGCTGGCCTATGAAGCTGGGTCAGCTACACAGAGCATTTGAGCATTTAATCTTTTCTATGAAAAGTCTTCATGGAAGGTCCAAAATGAAGCCAATCATCACAATGCAGATACTAAATAAAGACTCGAAATCTGTTTCCATTAAAAGTCATATTTCTTTGGTTTTGAGAAAGTACCCAAACTTAACATTTTAGCAGCCAATATTGCTGTTTAAATGAAATGCCACACCATGGTCTACACAAAATAATTACCCTGTAAATATCTTTCAATACTGTCAAAAGGGTTTAGGGGGAAAGGATAAAAAATAAAGTTTAATAATGTGGTTTTTTGCAATCAAATAAAGTTTGTGGTCCTAGCTTACTTAAACATAATCATTCAAAAAAATTCCACCTGGGACAGTAAGGGAAGGTGATGTCCTGACAAAATTAAGCTTCATTTGATAAGATTTGTTAAAACCCAGTAAGACAAATGAAGATGATGTTAGGCCATAAGTAAGGAGAAAGAACACTCTGTGATTTAAAGGAAAAAATCTATTCCATTTTGAGTGTGAAGATAAAAAGGTGCACTGAGTGGGTAGCATTTTAGACTGGCTTAGTGACAGTACCTGCAGCAGGGAGGAGATGCAGAGATACAAGGCCATCCGTTCTTCCACAGAAAAAAGTCCATGTGTTTGTCAGCTCCAATGCTCTCTACCAAAACCCCAAAGGCAATGAATATCTTTAAAAATATTTCTCTGAAAGGATTCTAGTATTTATCCATATCATTTCAATAAGTCACCTCACTCCCTTCTCTCCATCACTACTTGGGGTAAAGCATGGTGTTGTTGTGAAGAAAACAAAATGATTTGTGAAGCCATTTTAAAAAGCATTAAAATATGACATGCTTAATTAAACATCCACTACATGGCAAAAACACTTAAATGTCAGGGCACTGGCCAGAAAGATTCACAGCAGTTTAGAGACTATCTTCTCTTTCAGAAGACCAGGGTTCAGTTCCCAGCACCAACATTGGGAACACAGCTGCCTAATTCCAGGTCCAGGAAGACCCAATGCCTGTGGCCACCAAGGGTTCTCTTGTATACCATCTACACACAAATACACAAATACTAAAAATAAATATTTTTTTAAAAAGTAACAAATCATTTGTGTGTAAGCATAGTTATTATTATTCGGATTTTACATGGGAGAAAGGAGAATAGAGGCAATATTTAACCTTCATTAAGTTATTCAGCTAACAAATGCCTTAACTTGTCTCAGGTTGTTTAACCTCTATTGTTCACTGGGAAAGGGATTACAATGAACTCCCCTCCCCTGCTTATCACTCACTTTTACCAGAACCAGTGAAGCGGCTGACATCCACACAGTGTGCAGCTGAGCACCAGGCAGGGACAACACTCAATCCAATCTCTAGTAGCTGTGATTATTACAGAGGCATAGAGTTTAGCCATCAAGTCACCCCTCTCCCATAAATCCGCCAATAAAACTTCTTAGCACATGGCCCTACTCAAGCAGAGGGCTTCCTGGCTTCAGGACTCCTAAGTACATGCAGCTGAGCCCATCTGCTTCCTGCAGATCTTAAGGAGCAAGACTGCGTTTTATACTTCCAGAGATCTAGTGACATGAAATCGATCTTGGCTGACACTCCCTCCATGGAGATGTCCTCTGTCCTCCACTGGTCACAGAAAGGTCACCAGGGCAGAGGTGTCCATCCCGGTGTTGTTTAGTTTGATATTCACTATGAAAATCATCTAAAAGGAATGCTTCCATTCCTTTTAGAAGGAAACCTCCCTCTGTAGAGTTGTAGCTTATTTGCTGGCAGGTTTCTCCTCTCCAGACAATTCGTGTCCAGGCCACTTGTCTAGCTGCTGTAACTCAATTAAGGCATAAACAGTCTGTTCCATGATGTTTTGCCTGCAATATTGTTCCCAGATTTTTTTAGTGTCCCAGTTACCTACCACTGGCAACTGGGAGATGGCATCCAGAACTAAATGAAGAGTCTTGATTGAAAGTGGGGAAGCCCCACCACATCCTGGTACAGGGCTCCTGGTGAGACCATCTATGACCCACGTATAATGCCTTTCCCTTAGATTAGACATACATATACAACACTGCATGTCTTTTTCACAGAGACTGGGAATGAGAGAATTCAGGACTGGTGCCTTTAAATTTCAAGTTCATTTTTTCTTTTCCCCTCTTGGGCATAAAGGGGTATGGTAAGACCAGATGTCACTTTATAATTGTGGCTCACCTAGAATTCACTACATAGACTAGGCTAGCCCCAAATGTGTGGCAATCTTCCTGGGTCTGCCTCTGGAGCGCTAGGAATGTAGGTATGCTCTCACATGACTTACTTTATCTTCAAGCTGTTCTATCTTCCTCTTCAATGACAAGTTTGTTTTCTGATACAATGATGTGATGGTTTGTATATGCTTGGTCCAGGGAGTGGCACTATTGAGTGTAGCCCTGTTGGAGTAGATGTGTCACTGTGGATGCAGGCTTAAAGGTCCTTATCCTGGCTGCCTGGAAGCCAGTATTCTGCTAGCAGCCTTCAGATGAAGATGTAGACCTCTCAGCTTCTCCTGCACCATGCATGCTGGGACACTGCCATGTTCCTTCCTTGATGATAATGGACTGAACCACTGAACCTGTAAGCCAGTCCCAATTAAATGTTGTCCTTATAAGAGTTGCCTTGGTCATGGTGTCTGTTCACAGCAGTAAAACCCTAACTAAGACACATGACTTACCATTTTAGCACATCTGTTTGTCTTGTATGATTTCACCTATGAATAAAGAGAAACAGGTAAGGAAATCCAGTTCCAGTGACCTCATAAAACTGCAGAATACTCCTTCAAGTTTCGGCCCACACTTCTCTAAGGCATACCTCTTTCAGCTTGGCTCACTGGTCTAATATTCTTTTTCAGATTTACTTATTTTATTTTATGTGCATGAGTATTTTGCCTACACAAATGTATGTGGACTACACACCATGTCTGATACTCTTGGAGGCCAGAAGAGGGTATTGGAGTCCCAGAAACTAGAGTTAAAAGTGGTTGTGAATCACCACATGGATTCTTAAGACAGAATGCAAGTCCTCTGCAAGAAAGCAAGTGCCCTGAACCTCTGGTCTTATTGCTGTGACAACATGCATCCTCCATTCTCAGCTATAGACACTCCCATGCCTGCTTCTGTGGCTCACTACTGCTTAAATTCCTATACTTACTTTACATCTCAGTTCAATCTTCTCTGGTCTACAGAACTTCCTGGACACTCACATGCAGGGTAAACTGACCCTACTCTGTACATACTTCTAGAAGACAGCATCATAAGTATCTGTCACAACTTTACCACTTCTAGTAAACTGGAGGGTCTGCCAGGAGAAAGTGCTGTCCACCCCATGTGGTGTTCACCGTGGGAAATTCTCAGTAACTGCTAAATAAACCAGTGGATGGAAAATGGATGACATCTCATGTAATATTTTAAAAGCACACTACAAGAAAAGGGGATCAGGCTACATAGAACATTCATGGCATTTGTTTGTTTGTAAACAGATATATTTTAAGCTTTTTTAAATGGAAAGACTCTTTAATCTTTGTATGTATCCTGATTTTTCACAGTTAATGATCACAAGCACAGGCCATGGGCTTTGAGAACATCTGCTGCTCATTTAAATCTCCTTGTCATTCATTTCTCGGGGACCAGAACTATACTACCAAAAATGAAAGAAGGAAAAACAGGCAATGTGGTGGCAAGCTTTTCCATATGGCTGTACAGGCTTGTAAGTATGTGTGTGGGGATGGAACATAACCAAGCCTGGCTCACTTGGAATAGTTATACTATTGAAACAGTTCTTAGAAGAAATGGTGCAAATATTACACAAAAGAAAAGAAGGACAAAGAAATTCCTAAAGTTGATTAGACGTAAGACACAATTATAATGTTAGGAGCTATTAATTTTCCTTGAAGTAAATCATACAAGGTAACACATGCTTCATCCAAGTAGAGAACACACTCTCCAGACTGTTCTGTTACACACCCCCGTGTGTTTTATTAGTTGTAGCCTAACAAGCTTAGAGCTCTCAACTATGTTCATGTACATAGAAACTTCAATGCGCTATTAGAGCCCTTTCTTGTATCATTATAGGAAACAAAGTGATTTTCTTTCTCACGCTGTTTGCAAAACAAAAGTTAAAAGAAACAATAGCTCTGAGGAGATGAAATGTTTCCAATGTGCTGTTATTAATTTAGAAAGTATGTTTAATTAAAAGGACATTTCCCCCTTTTTTCTGGACTTAAAATACTGAAACATAAATCTCGCAATTAATTCAGAACTTTTGGAAGGAGTCAGGCCTTAAAACTTCTAAAGGATCAATCAAAATCTACGTCTTCAATAGCCACTTTACACTACAAAGTTTGCTAACTGGGCAGCTGATGAGAAAGAGAACATATGCAAGCCAGCAACTAGACTCTAGTCTGGTTTATAGGCTACTTATAGAAATAAAAATAACAAGTACAGAGGAACCAGAAAACTGTTCAAAGCACTCAAATGAGATGTGCAAGTGTTCACCAAAACACAAAGAATGTTAGTAGCAAAGCATAAAACAGAAAATGACTCAGTCAAATAGCCACTAGCAATTGGGTGTTGAAGTAACGGCATTCATAAAGGTGACTGTGTAGCAATAAGGATGCTTTGACAGGATACACTCAATATTATGAAGAAATGGTAAAGGACAAGTGAAAACACGTGGATAACAATGTGCAAGGGTAGCTCAGTTGTGCTCACTTAACATGTATAAAGCCCCACATTTCAACCCAGGTTGGGAAAGAAAGGATTGTAGAATAGAGAAGTCTACATAAAACCCAAAACAGAAGAAATTTATCTACAGTGCAAAGGTATAGCAATGTAACTGTCAGTCTTGGAGAAAGCCATCACTCCCTGAGGACATGAACATGGCTTGTGGGATACTGGCAAGACTCTTATCCTTTCCCTGGGCTCTGTATGTGTGCACTATAAAATGCACTGGTGGCTTCTGTGTGTTATATTTGCTACCCACTTCTGTCTCTGTTTAGTCCTCTGTAACAGAATGCCTCACACTGGGCAGTTTAGTTGTCATGGTTCTGGAAGCTACAAGTCCAGAATCAGGTTCCAGCATGGTGAGGACCCTCCAGTAGGGTATGTACTAATTACTTCTGCTTGTAGCATCACATAGTAGAAAGTTTATGAGAGCTTTATCAGGCTCCTTCTATATGAGTACCAATCCCATTCATGACCTAATTACCTCCCAGTGGTGTAACTAATACCAAGAATTCAAGATATGCTGTGTGTTCCTTGGATAATCCCTTTCCAGATCAGGAAGGCTGGCGATGATGGACATGAAGCCAGAAGCTGTCCATGAGATCTGGAGAGACATGTGGGCCACGCTGAGAAAGAGGTATGAGAAGCAGAGAGCTCAGGAACTGAATCTTGTTAGAACATACAGAGTACAGAAAACATGAGAGATGGGGAGGAATTTACCCAGTTTTTCTGCTTAATTTTCATAACTAGATGTCAAATTGTTGCTGTCCTGATATGAAAGCTACAAAAATGAAAGCAATCAATCAATAATCTTAAAATATAATTTGAAAAGTACATTCTGATCATGTCTGGGTCAGAAGAACCCAACCATGAGCACTCACTGCAGAAAATGTTAAGTAACTTCTTCTTGGTATTACTTCTGTACAGTCCGTTCAAAACAGATTCTTAGAATTTGCATGATAAATAGTGGGAAATTTTCTCATACCCACATTTGACCAGACCACACTACTGGAATCTAGCAAAAACAATAAAGATGTCAGTCCTCTTTTATATGTCTTATTGTTAGACATTCTAACAATAGAAAAATTAGCTCTAAAACTTAATAAGCTAGGATACCTCTGGGTAGCATTTTAGCTAAACACTAATCCATACTATTGACCAAGTATAGTACCGCCTAAGATTTATTTTCAGGAAGAAAACACTGACAAGTTTTCACGTTTAGAATCAGCCTCAGGAAAATGATTTTCAAACTCCACAACAGTTCTGTGATAGCTCACTAGCCCAGCACACATGAGGCTCTATGTTGATCTTCAAGACCAAAAAACAATTCAACATAAAACACCACACACATACTACATACCACCACTACCAACGACAACATGAAAATACAACAACAATAAGAGAGAACAAGAAATCCCTAGAGCTGGGCATGAGGCTAAGTGGAAGGGCATGCATGAAGCCCAGGCCCTGAGTTTGGCTCTAAGCACTGTCAGAAAAGAAGAAAAAAGAGGGAAACTCTACATTTACTTCTTCCTCCCTCCCTCATGCCATCTGTCCCTCCCTCTCTCTCTCCTTCCTTCCCTTTCTTCATAACTCCCTTCATTTTCTTTTGTTTTCAATCTTAATCAGAATACTGGAAAATACTGTATTTTTATTAGTTAAATCCACAGTAGTATTGTCCAAGAGAGTGGACATTTCAGACACCAGAAACCTATGACTTCAATAATCTAAAAAAAAAAAAAATTTACATAGCACAACAGACAAATTTCTGGCAGTAATCCACCTTTTTATTTTTAAACTAATTTTCAGTACATTCTAAATGGGTAGCTGACTATCTGCTTAATTACTTAAAGTATATATACTACTCAAAACACTTTACATGGTCAACAAAATCCTTCATATTATTGTCAACAAAAAATCATATCTTATAGAAAATATCACAAAGAAATATGAACAAAGTTTTATAATAAATGAAATCACCTTGACAATTGAAATAATTACAATAATATTACTTTAATAAGGATAACTTTCGGCTTCTATTTTCACATCATATATTTAACTCTGTGTCTATGTATTCTAATTACAAATACATCTATTTCAAGTCTATGTTTGCTGGCTAGCCATACTAGACACAGATAGAATAATGCTTTGTGAGGTTCTAAAATCTGTGCTGCTAACAATAAAACATACAGGAAGTCGTAGGAGGGTAGTGTGGTGTGGGGGGATTTACTAAGGGACATCATTATGATGTTGGGTCATGAAGGTCAAGTAGAATATGGATAGCCATGAGGAAGAGAAAGGCTTGCCCAGCAGAATGAACAGCTCAGGTGGATGCAGAAATACCAGCAATGTATTTCACTGGCTTACATGAGAACCGAACCAACCCTCCAGAGAGGATTCTCCCAGGGTATGTGCAACACACAGGTGTGCAGCATAGATGTGGAAAGATACAGATGAGAACCTTTTCATGAAGTTCTACCTTGCCAGGCTGAAACCAGGGATGGTTGACCATCAAGCAGGTGAAGTCCCTAATAAAATTCTACACAGTATAGAACCCTACTGAGCTAAATTTAACCAATTACAGATGGAAATCTTTAAAGAAACCCAATTAAATATTTACTGAGCATACACAAACTGTTTTCTTGTCATTACTCCTGAGATAATATATAACATCTATTTACATTGCATTGGTTATTTGAAGCACGTAGAAAGCATACTGCATAATATCAAGATTCCATTTAGGCTACTCAAGAACTTGACCTTCTGTGGAATCCTGGAACCAGTGCCCAGTTAGCACAGGTGGACCATCTCTTGCTGTGTTTCCTCCTTTATGCCTTGCCATGTTGCTACATAGTACTCCAGAGTTCAACTGCCCTTCTTTGTTTTATGCCTCCCTTCTATAATATGCTTATACTCTGAGGTATTGTTGGATGATGTTTACCTGTGCATGCAAGCCACTATTGTGACTAGGCATCTGATGAGTTACTGACAAGCAGACAACATCTATACCATAGATGTGCTGGATACAGGGATTAATATCCTAAAGAGCATGGAGTTGGACAGTGGAGATTTCATCACTGACTCAGAACACTGCTCAATGCCAAAGTTATTGTCTACATTCTACAATTTCCCAGTTAATATTTGCAGAGACCACACACAGCTGGTGGCAGGGGATGAAAACCGAGGAAAACAAAGCCTTAAGAAAAAGGCAATGACAGAAAAATAAATCCTGCTGTGTTTCTGGAATGAGGATCACTTGTCTGCCAAACTGATTCACAGAATAAATGGTGGAGGTGTGGGGACAGAGGATACATCCAGAAATGTTTTAGAGAAGGGATCAATAGAACAAATGCCTTGCTGGGTATTGGGTGAAAAATAAGACAACTGTGACAAGTTTCCCAGTCTGGGGAGACCTGAGAGAATTATAGAAAAGAAGACAGGGGTCTAGAGATGGCTAACATCTAAGAGTGCTTACTACTCTCACAAAAAGACCCAGGTTCTGTTCCCAGCACACCTGTGGAGTCTCATGAACATCTGTAACTCCAATTCTAGGGAAAACAGTGCCCTCTACTGTTCTCTGTAGTACCACACACACACACATACACACACACACACACGTGTGCACATATATACACACAGGCAGAACACTAGTCTACTCATACATATAACTTAAAAATGAATTTAACCAAAGAAAACAGTGGCATAGGTAAGGAGCAAGAGGACGAGTGTGTCTGAGGGGAACGCTTTCCACATTCACAGGTAGCAATGCATCACCCTATTGTAGAAGCCATGGGACCCACTGTCCTTGCTGGGATGCTCTAACTGAACTTCAGCTGTGTATAGATAACTACAGAATCCATGATGAGTTGATAAACCCAAAGGAAGGACTAGAAGTTATGTGAAAAGGGAATCTGAGAGTTGGAAGGAAAGAAGGAAACAGCAGAGTCCCATCGTGGGTCTAAGAGAATCCCAGAAAAGCAAAAAGGAGATGAAGGTGGTGGTCCAGAGTTGAGAAACACTGAAAAGATGGGCACAGAAACTCCAGGAACCTTCTCTCAAAAGAGAAAGGTCAGAAAGCCAGATAAGGTGACAGTGGAGAGGGATGAAAAAGCCATACAAAAGCCACGTGGGTAAAGAGTCAGCTGGGAGGAGAACATCACAACAGTGCCCCAGAGGCTCAGACACAGCTTTATTCACAGGTCTTAACATGACATACATGGCTACCTGGTGGCATGACAATGAAATTACATCATACTTTTGTTCCTCATTTACGTATAAGAGTGTGCGCTGGGGAGATCACAGTGGCATGGATTTCTTTATGACAAGAATTCCAGGAAATACAAGGCAAGATCTATTACACTCATATCCAAGTAACGTCATTTGACTCTTTCCCAGCTGGGAACTTGACTTAAACCTCTGGATACAAGAGGTGAGCACTCCAAAACACAGGAATATTAAGGACATGGAATGTAGAACGAATTTAGCACAAATCAGTGCCTTTCATTTTAAATCTTGGTTAGGCATGCTCCTGATTACAAATTGATACTTAGAAAACTATTTCATAGCCATCAGAACAAAGAACTTAGGAAAACACATCAGTGTCCCATGGGAAGCCTCGGGATAATTCAGGACACTAATTTCTACAACATCCTTATTTCCCAAAGTAGCTTACTTCCTTTCCCAGATCAAGGCTGCTTCCCACTAACTGCTGTTGTGCTTTGTGAAAAGCCATTAGTGACTGCTTAAACTGGATTCAGATCTTAACAATATCCTTTGCACTACCAAAGCTGCTCATTACTATTGGAAAGTACACTCCTGTGTGACCAGTAGGTTCAAAATCCCCTTCAAAATGTGGTCTCCTAGCTAAATTCAGTTTTCTTTAGCTTCTTTTACAATGTTTACTTACTTTGAAGTTTTAGCACTTTTTGTCAATATTTGTCTGATCATTCAATTATCAATATCATATACTTCACATTTAGCAATTTAATACATTCATGATCTTTTTACATCTCTAATTCATTTCCAATATATGAGTGCTACAGACTTTTTCCAAGCAAAGAGGGTTTTTTTAATTATTATTTGTATATTTCCCTTACTGTTATAATAGTCTAAATAAACTCACACAAAGTAATACAAGCTGTTAGGTCTGAGCAAAGAGCAACCTAACATGAATCTCTTCCCTAGTGAACTCATCATCTAGGAAGTGGGGAGAAGCAGACACAAACAAACAGAATGATTAAGGTCAGCAGTGTATCTGCAAACGCTATACTGACATTAAAGCTGGAAAGCAGGGATGTGGGTAGTGAAGTCAGCAAAGTGGAAGCAGAGGTGCAGAGCTCATGGCCTGAAAGTCCACCAGAAGGACACTGGTTTTTACTGCACTCAAAGCAAGCCTACTCAGCCCTCTCCATCTGAGGGTTCTGCATGTCGATTCAACTAATGACAAATTTAAAACATTCAAAAGAAAACATGCATCTGGATTGAACATACACAGGCAATTTTTGTTATTATTCCCTAAATGATATAAGCATAAGGGCTGTTTACCCAGCACGTTCGCTGCTTTGAGCACTGAAGTAATCTAGAGACGACTAAAAGAAAACTGGAAGACATGCTTAAGCTACATGCAAATGTGTCACTTGGACATCTGGATTTTAGTATCTGTGGGAGATCCTGAAGCCAGTTCCCTATGGATAACAAGGGACAACTGTACTTGGAACCTCAAATGGTCTGAAAAGTCTTTAAAGAAGTATTTAAGCTACTATCAAAGCTATAGCTACAGGAATGAAAGAAAAGGGACAAGAAACCAGGTAAGCTGTAAATCAGCAGCTGGCCTGGGCTACATAGTAAATTATATGCCTGCATGAAACTCTCAAAAAAATCTACACAATTGATGAATAAGTGGATAGAAATGGCTCAAGGGGGTTAAAGTCTGGGTAGTGTTTAATGGTAGCGTTAGATGGACTTATTAACATCATAAACAGAAATTGAGACAAAGATCAAGTTCCTTACTGCCCAGCTAAGATTTCAGAAGTCACTTGACTGGGGAAAAGTGGTACTGGGAGAAAGTTCGTGAGTTAGCATTGACCTTGGTCAGTCTGAACTCCCCATTAACTTTGCAGTGGAGGAGCTTACAGACCAAAAAGAATCTTAAGATAGCTGCTGCCATGTCAGTCATTAGAATGATTGCCAGGGCTTCCCAACACTACAGGACATGGAAAATCAACCAGAGTGAAAAGACCTGTAGGAAGAGAGCTGTAGGGGGCATGTCCTGGAGGAGGTGACTGGGGACATACAGTCTGACATTCTGTTGGACCGAATAAACCAGGATTAGGCAACACCACTCTTAGTGCACTCAAGTGCATTTTCTGGAAAAGTAACAGGCTGAAAGCTAGTGGGAGTTCAGAGGGAATGTGAGGGGAAATGTCATCCAGCTTGCTTCTCTGTCTCTTGCCTTGGTTCCTGAGGGTGACACCCATCTGGGCTTTCTCCACCATCACTAATGATGAGAGTCCATTCGTTTCTAACACGCCCTCCATGTCTGTCACCACTATTTCTCATCTGTACTGAGACAGGCTTAGAGCAAAACCAGGTGTATGCTGTCTTTGAGTCTCCATTTATTTCTTAAAAACTTGGGAAGTTAGTTTTTATACCACAGTTTCTCTCCTTTCCTAGGAAGTACAGGGAAAGCTAAAAGTCACTTTCCCTGCCTCAAGCACCCCACCTTGCTCCTAGGGTTTTTTTGTTTTGCTTGTTTGTTTTTGTTTTATTTTATTTAAGAAGGGATCCTGGAGTTAGGGAGACAGTCCAGCAGGCAAAGTGCTGCTAAAACATGAGAACTCAATTTTTAAGTGCCAGAACTCACTTAAAAAGCTACACATGGCAGTATGCAGTATATATCTGTAACACCACCTCCGGGGCATACACAGGTAGACTCCAGGGGATGAGTGGCCACTTTAGGCAAATGGGAGCTCTAGGCTCAGTGAGAGCCCCTATCTTAAAACATAAGGCAGAAAGCAACAGGAAAAGACAGCCAAAGTTGACCTCTGGCTTCTACCTACACATGTAAAGGCAGGTACACACACACACACACACACGCAGAGAGAGAGAGAGAGAGAGAGAGAGAGAGAGAGAGAGAGAGAGAGAGAGAGAGAGAAATGGGAAAAGAAAACCTCTTCCATAGGTTTATGTATGTGGAGAGTTGTGCTGAAGTTAGAAAAAGAGAATCACAAAGCCCATCAATGCACTGATCTGCAGGGAAAGCCTGTCTGCTCTGGCTGGAGCTGTGCTGCTCCATTTCTGGCTCTTCTGGCCCTTCACCCCTCTTTCTAGCTATTGGGCATCTTTTGTCTTTTGGTTGGTTGGTTGGTTGGTTGGTTGGTTGGTTGGTTGGTTGGTTG
>NW_021604566.1:15014393-15020746 GCF_004785775.1 Grammomys surdaster
TTGGTTGGTTGGTTGGTTGGTTGGTTGGTTGGTTGGTTGGTTGGTTGGTTGGTTGGTTTTGTTTCAAGACAGGGTTTCTCTGTGTAGCCCTGACTGTCCTGGAACTTGTTCTGTAGACCAGGCTGTCCTCAAACTCAGAGTTCTTCCCACCTCTGTCTCCAATTGTTGGGATTAAAGGCATGCACCACCATTGCTTGGCTTCTATTGATTATTTTTAAAGCATTCCATCAACATGTCCCAATTCTCAACTCCATCTTACTCTCTGCCATCACGAATCTCTGTAACTTTTTAAGAAAGTAGGCATGCAAATAAAATCATCTAATCAACTTTGAAGGCACTGGGACCCTGATTTGTCTCAACTCTTTATTGACATAGATGTAAATTCTCTACCACTTTTCTTCTGTGTTTCATATCACCACGTACAAATTAAAATTACCTGGAGATATTCTGAAAATATTGAATCTTCTCATTTGTGAGTGTGTGTGTGTGTATTTAAAAAGAGCCAATCTCACTGTAGAGAAGAGGCTAGTGGTTACCAGCAGTAGAGGAATAAGATTTTAATGAATTAAAAGAAAAATCACATAGAAGGAATATGCTCTACTCTCCTTCTGTACAATACGGCATCATACATAGTCACCAACAATTTGCTGCATATTGCATAATAGCTAGCGAATATTATATCATAACAAATTGGTAAGTTTGTGAGGTGATCAGTATGTCACATATGATGCAATATGACATATATATACTGCATATGTATATTTGTGAAAATATCACACATATATGCCCCATAAATTTGTACAATTATGCTAAGTAAAGCGATCGAAATTCCCATTTCTCCCATTCCCTCAATGAACATGTCCCTTAAGGCCCATGGATCACCTGTTCCTCAGAGGGTCAGTTGGTTGGTCTCACCTGTTAGACTTCAGTGGCTACCTTTCTCCAGTCCCAGTTGGGCCCAACAGAGGTGTTCTAATGGCAGGACTGAAAGACTCCTCACTAAAAGTCTCATCCTTATCAGCTCTGTGACTCCCTTCCTCAAAACCCTTTCCTACCTCCCCACTGTCAACTGCTACATATAGCAGTCCTTGTCATCTACACTCTAGTTCCAGGGTCACTAAGGTACTCCTGATCCTCACTCTACTGCTCCTTATCGATGTCCTATACCGACTTTAACCAGACTATTTTAATCAGTGTACTATACAAGCAAGACCTTCAGGAGACAATCTTTCTAACAATTCCTAGTGTCAGGAGAAATCCTGGAAAGAAGCTGTGTCTAAAGAGATTGATTGGCTGAACAGAACTACAATGGTATGGGAGGTTGGAATGTTGCAGGTCCTAAGGCTAATTACCTTGTCTCTGGCTAGCTAAAGCTCATGAACAGTCATTCTCTATCCACTTGTGTGTCAGAACTAACAACCTGCAACTAATAAATAGGATACACGTATTCATGGAATAATAATTAGTGAAACTGAAGGAGAGCAGGAAGAGGTACATGGGAAGGTTTGGAGGGAGGAAAAAGAAGAGAGAGATGATGTAATTAAATTATAATCTTAAAAAATATTTTTTAAAAATTGAAATCTATTAACTTAGCAGACTACTACCTTCCACCAACACAAAGCTCAGAATGTATCATACAGCATCTGATGCCTGAAGAAGAGCTTCACCATCTTGAGTTAAACTCCCCCCAGTAAACTCACCAATGCATTTTAAAATTGCCTTTAACTTTCTTCATTTTGCAAAACTATAAAACTTTAGAATTTGAAGTGCCCTAAGTCTGTATTCCTGGGCCATAGTCACTCAAATTTGGCTCTAGAATCTGGAAAGAGCTGTAAGGAAGGGGTAGTGGTTGGTGTTTATTTGGTCTGGGGGGGTGTTTTGACTTCTTTGATTTTCTTTTTTATTACACCAAAGTATAATCTACAAAAAAACATAGGCTGGACTCTGTAACCACCACTGACCTATCACTGTCTGGGCTTAATGTGGTCTGAGGAGTTAGTAGAAACTATGAAATCTTTCCCCAGAGACAAGCGCTCCCCTCTGGCTGGGTCCTTTTCCTTCTCCCAGCATGAGATGCCTGGGGAAACTCCCATTTCTTTAGTGAACACTGTTTGGTGAGTCTGACAGTCACTTTGAGAGATAATGGTATCTCTTTAGAGCCCTGTTACAGCATAAAATGGTGATACTACTGTGAGAACTCAAACTCTAAGAATAGTTGGTAGATTTTCTCAAACTAGCCAGCCCCATCTCGGTAGGAGGTTGGCTGAGAACTATAGAGCAAGATGTCAGCCTTTATGTGCAAGTTGGTTCCATCAGAGACACAGAGTTATGAAAATAGATTAGGAGTGTGCTGTTTTTGCTGGGATAATGCATCCCATGTTGTTGAAAGGCTGATGCTCATTACAGTATTCCTTTCTATGAATTGGAAAGCTTTCATTTGAGGTTTGGAGGCTTGAGGTTTTCTATTCATTTGTGGTATGGGATGTGGGGTGGAAATTTGATGACTAAACTGCATTATGGATCGTAGACTGCTTTCCATGAAATGTAGAGCCTGCAGGAAACATCCATTAAGTTCAGTGACAACAAGTGCTTCTCAGATGCACACATCAGGTTAATTAACAAGGCAGCCCACTTTGAACTTTGGTCTTCTAAAGTGAGGATAATGGGTTTCCATATATATAATTTTTTTCTCCAGAATTACTAAATAAATCCTAACAACAGTATTGCCAATCAAGGAAGGAACTATTCAAGGTGCTGGAATTTGAACAAATTAAGTAACAGAAATTTTAATAACACGGTAAGACCAAAGTTGGGCTCACAGGACAGGCAAGAGACTCCAGCTCTCTTCCTCTTCCTTGAGCTCCTTCCTCTTGCACACACCTGCATATGCACATGAGCTGGAGGAAGACCTTCCCAAATAGTGGGAGCCAAATAGACCTGCTGACCAAAAGAAGGAGCAGCCTTCAAGCAACCTGACAGGTTCCCAAGCCTTACTTAATGGCTTCATCTCCAAATGAGACCAGATTTGATTTATTAATGGAAGTCCCATGGGTGGTAAATATTCTTCTAAATTACTCAATAATCATAAAAATTAGTAAGCCTCCCTGGGTGAAAAATGACCTAGGAAGAGCAACTATAAAACAGCTACTTCAAATAATTACTTTAATCTCCTATGAAAGCAACTATAGCACAATCACACTGCATCCCTGTGTGAGTTACAGTTAGTAGGTCTGAGCCCTATCATCAGGAGATAGTCAGTCCCTTGGACTTTTCACAAGCCGAAAGTCCAACTCCAAGCTACCCAGGCACTCCAGAAAACTGTCTACCCAGGCTCTTCTCTTTGGAGGAAAGGGGTGTGGGGGAAGGGGTAGCAAACCAGAACAAGCCAAGGCAGGCTGAGCAATAGGAGTACATGCCCTAAGTCTAAAAGGTGGCAGAGATCTACAAATCTTTTGCTTTGTCTGGATAATTCTAGATCACAGACCCCGAGCTGGGTTAACCACTAACCCCTGTTCCTTTCATGACCCCCAGGCAGGAACAGATATTACCTTAGAATCTGAGACCTAAACTCTTAGCCCAGCCTGACTTCTCAGTGATCATACACAGTGCACTCTGCTCTGAGAGCTAATGAGCCTTTAGTACTCAGGAGTCTAGTTATCCAACTCTGGCAGGAGTGACACCAAGTGACAGTGCAAATGACCCAGATGAGCACTAAGGAATACAGCAGAAAATCACAAAGCCTCCAAGTCGAAGCGACACATGGGCTTAGACATTTTCTTAAAGAACTAAAGGGATGCTGTATATCTGATTTCTGATACTCCAATGTTTCATTAGGCAAGCATTGCCTTAAAGTCATGGGTATCTACAGGCTAGCCTGTTGTAACAAGTTTGATACACTGGCAGTCATGCTGAGTTTAGTTCCCATTTGTCAGGTTCACACCACAGTCAATAGCGGTTTCCTTGATTAATGTGTGGATAAGAAACCCAAGTTTTTCCTTACTTTGAAAGAATCAGGCAGACAAGTCACAAATAGCACAAAAGAGAGGGGGCTGGAAAGGACTGCAACTCTCTGGGCTAATTGTGTTAGCACTTCCTTTTAACTTGTATGATGTATGAGCCGTAGAAAGGTCTCCTCAGAGTAAAAACGGAAGAGGAAAGCACAAAACCTTATCAAAAAAGCACAGACAATGAAACCGCTTCCCCTCAGTGGTACTTTTAAAAACTCAGTACAATCACTCACCAATACCCATTCTTAAGTTGGTAATGATGATCCTAATAAGCCTACCCATCCTTCTGTGTGAACTGAAGCACAAAACCCTACAAACGACCGCTTTTAAGACATCATTTACAGAACTAACTGCAGAAGTTTTTCTGATCCAATCAATCACCCAAGCTCCCAGCCTCTGAAAAATTCAGCAGGAATCAAGGACCCAGGATTTGGAGCTTAAAGGGAATGTTTTTCACACTACTTAAGTGGCCTTTCCCTCAGCTCGCCTCTGGCAGCTACTCCTAGTGACAGTTTGTAGGACCCAGAGGACTGCATACAGATGCCTATCATCCCAAGAGAGTGACTTTCATAGGGCCATCAGCAGACAACAACCTAAAAATCAGGAGAGAGCTTGCAAACCTCTCCTTCCTCTTTCCTATCAGAAAAAAAACATTAAATAGTTGGAATAAAAGCATTTCACATACTGGTTTGGGACTGTTTGGCGAGGATCCTGGGTAATGTTCAGAATACAGCCTTCAGGTTCTGCAACATGTTCAAGACAAGCCTCCACCCTCACCCCACTCATTCAAGGCCGAGATACTCACTTGCTGGACACTTCCCTTCCTCATAGAAGCTTCTCAGCCAACCAGGCATGTGTTCCTGAGTTCACACCAAGGGAATTTGAACAGTGGCTTCAGTTCCCACAAGGCAGAGAGCTGCTAGGGTGTGAAACTGATGAGCAAAGCTGTCCACCAAAAAGGGTCCTGGCCAGAGGTGGTGGTGGACATGCCTCGGCATCCAGGAGACAGAGAGGTAGAGATAGGCAGAGCTCCGTGAGTTCAAGTGGTCTACACAGTGAGTTCAAAGCTAGCCAACATAGTCTACATAGTGAGACCCTGTCCCAAATTTTGCTCCTTTATGGTATAAATCTATAGCAGAGTAAGAAAGCATATTTATAGTTTACACCTCTAAAAACTATGCATCTGCCCCTTATATTGAGTCAAGCTAACAAAGAAATAAAAAGAAAAAAAGAAAGAAAGAAAAGAGAATTAAGGAATTATCCACATACAGCCTTAAAGTCCAGAGGTAGCAGGCTCTTCCTAGACTGCCCTATTAACTGTATAGCTGGAATGTAGCTGGAGTTTATCTCACATCTGCCTCATAATCATACTGAAGCCTTAAGAGGTTAAAGTAGTATCTTCCTCCAGAATACTGCTTGTTACAGTTAACTAAGAAAAGAAAAATTACTTTCATATATAAGTGTGTGTGTGTGTCTGTGTATGGAGAGAGAGAGAGAGAGAGAGAGAGAGAGAGAGAGAGAGAGAGAGAGAGAGAGAGAGATTTTGACAGAAAAAAATCACTGTGTGCCTTCTTGCCTTACATGAAATATCAACACACACACACACACACACACACACACACACACCTCTAATCATTTTATTTGCTTGATTTACTCTTGTAGGCACTTAGAATATCTAAACATATTATATGTTTTATTTATTTATCTTGTTTCATCTGGTGTTCTATGGAACAGGAATTTTTAGTTTACTTATCATTCATATTTTAGGCTAGGATACAAAGTAATGGGTAAATAGAAATGTTTTCATTCTTGCCAGCCATATGCTCTTCAAGTCTACAGCAATAATAAATACCTACTGCTGTGCTCAAAAAATATGTTATAGAACATTAAGAATCAGGATCCAGCTGAGTGGTATATGCCAAATGTGTAATCTCAGAATTTGGGAGGCTGAAGCATGAGAATAATGTATTTGTATTTTGAGATTCATTATTTCATTATAACATGTACATAAGGGGGTTTGTCTATGCCATATCCACACTGTGATGGCAGAGGTTGGACAAGGTTGTCAGACTCCCTAGAATTGGACTTACTACAGACAGATGTAAGCTACCATGTTCCTTACAGACAGATTTGAGGCACCATGCTAGTGCTAGGAGCAAATCTTAGTTCTCTGGAAGGGCAGTCAGTGCATTTAACTGTGGAGCCATCTCCCCAGCCCCAAAATAAAGAGTTTAAAGCCAGCCAGCTGTATCTACATTAATGACTCTGTCAAAAAAAAAAGAATAGAGTAGAATAGAATAGAATAGAATAGAATAGAATAGAATAGAATAGAATAGAATAGAATAG
>NW_021604566.1:15020756-15030089 GCF_004785775.1 Grammomys surdaster
AGAATAGAATAGAATAGAATAGAATAGAATAGAATAGAATAGAATAGGAGAAAAGAAAAAATAGGACATATGCGTTTTAAAATCTAAAAAAGAATCATACTATGAACATATGTATGTTTTTAGACATTATTTTAATTGCCTTGTCTATAAACTATTAAATACTGAAAATAAGATTCCCTTCCCATAAACCAATAGAGTTGATTTGGACATGATTCCATTTTGTGGCTTTTTTAAAAACAGAATTTTAAAGTTTCATATTATT
Organism: Grammomys surdaster; assembly: GCF_004785775.1. NCBI lineage: Eukaryota > Metazoa > Chordata > Mammalia > Rodentia > Muridae > Grammomys > Grammomys surdaster. The sequence continues at coordinate 15,021,019 of NW_021604566.1, forward strand.
TATTTTTAAAACTACTGTAAACTTTACTATCATAAAGTACTTACACCATTGAATTATGATAGTCTGGATAAGAAATATTTGTAGGAAAAACATATAGTAAAAAATAGGAAGTGTGTGTGCCTTTTTTTAAAGTTCAATAAGCAAGCTGTTTCTTGTTTTAATAAAAGTACCCATATATACTAGCTGACATTGTATATCTCTCAGAAAAGTTTGCCTCAATTTCCAAACAAAGTGTCAGGAAACTAAATCTCATCCAAATATCTAGTTACAGAAACATATGTTGTAAACTGAGTTTAAACATCAAAGTACTAAATTCTGAACTCTTTATCCCAGTGACCATGTTCCTTACACCTGCCTCAGCCTTATGGAAAAACAGTGTAAAACTCTTAAATCCCACAGCTAAGGAGTAGAGCTCTTGCCCACCATGGCTTTATCTAGCACCATTTGAAAGAATCTTAAATCTGAAAGGATTATCTATGTGATAATTTGAATTCGAATAGTCCCATAGGCTCATATATTTGAATATTTGGTTCCCAGTTGGTAGATTCTTTAGAAAGGAGTAGGAGGTATGGCATTGTTGAAGGAGATGTGTCACTAAGGGTGGCTTTTCAGGTTTCAAAAGCCCATGTCAGGCCCAGTCTCTCTCCATCTCTACCTATTGCTTGTGGATACAATATAAGTTCTCAGCTACTTCTCCTGTGCCATGCCAGCCTGCCTGCTGCCATGCTTCCTCCATAATGATTATGGACTAACCCTCCGAAGCTATCAGCTAGCACCTATTAAATGTTTTCTTTCTTTTGTAAGTTGCCTTGGTCATGGTGTATCTTCACAGCAAAAGAAAACTCACTAGGACAACCTGCTACCTTCAAAGACTTTTACTACATTGGGCTGATGAGACGGCCCTTGCCACCAAACCCAAATGCCTGAGCTTTGCTCCCAGACCAGCAGGATGGAGAAAGAGAATTTATTCCCAACAGTTGTCCTTTGACCTCCACATATGTCCCAGCGCATGAGCATTCTGATATACATACATACTACATACATACATACATACATACATACATACATACCACACACAGCATTTTAAATATTTTAATTTCAGCATATAGAAACAATCCTATTTACACACAGAGGAAACATTAACTTCTCATGTTATAACCAGAATCTATGCTCACCCATTTCACAACATCTTTCAGACACTCTGATTATATACTCATGCTACTTTTGACTAGAAACTAAAGAATTAGTCTTAGCTGACCTGTTTATCAAGCCATCCTATGGCTGTAATGCCAATTATTTTCCCCTCATTCAGCCTATCAAGAAATACAGGCTACCTGGCATAGAGGACACTTTGGAACATAATGGTCATCTTAACAATGGCCTTCATGTTTAAATAACTTTTTAAATTTCTGCTAAAGCAACATATGGAATATTGACCAAATGAATATGTATACAAATTTTACTTCATGATTTAATTATATGTAGGCTAAAGACAAGAGTTATATTCAAAACCAAAGACTCAACCCTGTTAAGAAACACTAAGTACACGGAAATCTAAACTTGACCCAAGAATAATTAAACAGAAACCAGCCATCTTAATGATGTGTATTAACAGATATTAAACAGGAGAACCAAGATCATCTATTTTTAGAAGGCTCACTGTGTTTTCTTATTTCCATGAGGCCAGCACATACTGACTTCAGGGTCATGACTGGGTGGTTGCCTGGTCCTGACAGTCTCAGACCAACCAGCAGCTGCTTGCTCCTGAGAGTTTGCCTGACATGAACCACCTTCAATCCTCCCCTCTCCAATCACCTCTGCACTTCCCAAGTCAACAAGTTCTGCCCCCCATCCTGACATCTGCCTTCTTTTTCCCCCAGTCCAGATTTAAAAAAAAAAACAAACCTGGAAATCATGGGCAAAACGCTCTGGGAGAGAGAGCCACAAAGGGGATCTATTTAAAATTCTTTTGACCCCTAAAATGTTTCTCTGATTTTTAATTCTTGTATTTCTACACTCTAAGAAATTACTATGAAAACTTAATTATTTCTCTTTGTATCACCCACACAGACATTCATCTACTATTTACTAATATTTATGCATGTTGTGAGTTGCAATACAGGACACACAACAAACGTAATACCTGATGATGATAACTATCCTGGGTCATATTCTCTGGAGATGCCAGAACATTCTAAGAATTACAAAAAAAAAAAAATCTCCAAATGTCCCAAGGTTTTTCCAGGGAAGTTTTCCATTTGGTTTGTGTTGCTCTGATAAATATCATGACCAAATCAAGTTGGAGGAAAAGAATTTACTTAGCTTACAAATTTCAGGCTAACACAGAAGGAACCCAAGGCAGGAGCCTAAAGCAGAAACCATGGAGGAGCGTCACTAACTGGTCCACTCCCTCTAACATGCCTCAGCTCACTTTGTAGTCCAGTCCAGTCTAGCCTGTCAGGGGATCTACTACTCAACAGTGGGCTAGGTTTTCCTCTGTTAATTAAGCACAGGACATACCTACAGACCAGTCTCTCAGCCTAAGTCCCTCTTCACAAGAGTATCAAGTTGAACCAAGAGTAGCCATCACATAAGGCAAACTGATGAAAACCCTTATATAAGAAATAGATATTAAATAAATGTCTGCATGGGTCAGAAGTGAGGGGAGAAATAGTTATATTTTCACAGTAAATTCTTAGAGTATAGAAATCTAAGTTTAAAATTAATCAATTTTCTAAGGGTCTGAGACTAAACTGTCACTGGGCACTAGATGCTCCCTTCTGTATTTATTCTCTGTCTCCTTCTTTAGTGCAGATTCTCCAAGATTCTAGCAGGGCATAAGGCTATCTGATTACTCAACATATTTCCCTGTTTCCCTCATAGCTACTTTGGCCATGTTACTGTACACAAGAATAACAGTCAAAGTGGCATGTGTGATTTCTGGGTCACATCCTTAGAGGGAGCTTGTGCCCTCCGCTTTGTCTCCTACCTTCCATCCCCTGAGGGTCAGGATGTGAAAGGGATCTTGACAAGCAAGACAATTTCAACCATGTAAATGATTCCAAAACCCAGTGTTCTGCTTTCCCCATCTTTTCTGTACACTGGAATCGCCTGAAGAAACCATGTGAACAGGGATATTTGGTTCGAATTCTACACTGTGGCTTCACTAGCCCTTGGGAGCCAGCAGAGCAGTAAGATAGAGAGAACCAAGATCTATGTGTAATTTGGTGCAGCTGAGCATCTCATGCTCACTATAGGCATAGCATCAAAATATTCACCAGACCCCAAAGGATGCAGACCGTCCATAATGACAATATATGGCTTTTCCATTCACAAGCGCCTTCGCACTATTCGACCTGATGGTATTTGGTCTAGGTCAAAGCAGCTGACTAAATATCCTTACAAATATTCACAATAAATACAACATCCTGGTAGTCTGAGAAAAAATAAGTATATACAAACTTTATAATTTAAGCACTATTCTTTTTCTTAAGATAAATCTCTAAAGTATATCTGTAGAAAAACATGCAAGCATTCAGTTTGAGTACAATCCATGAAAACCAGGACTAAAGATGATTCTATTAAAAATAAACTAAAAATATGATAGACATTCAAATATGCCATGCTTGGTTGATATCCCTTTAAGGTCTGCTCTTTTCTAAAAAGAAATGGAGGAGTGGATCTGTGGGAAGTGAGACTGGGAGGAGAGGTGGGAGGGGGTATTCAATCAGAATGCATTGTATGAGAGAAGAATTTTTAAAAATTCAGTTAAACAAGAATTAGAAGATACATCAAGTTGGATCAATTCACAGATGATCTGAACAACTCAAGGAAAACTCAGAATCCGAATGTGATGATTTTACAGCAGTTACAGAAATACTGATTCATTTCATCTGACACCAGTGAGCTGGCCTTCTCTTCCTCTGCCATTTTCAACATGTGTCTTACATTTCATGGTCCAAAGTGGCTGCCTCAATGCCTGCCACCACATCCTCATACCAGCCAGGAAGAAATTAGAAAGAAAAGGAAAAGAAAGAAAATTCCCCACCCCTCACTATATATTTAGAAACTACCTATTGTTACTTCTGTTCACAATACCCTGCCACAACCTCAAAGAAAAAAAAATCCTTTCTCATATGTACAAGGAAATCTGCAGAATGAGATAAGGCCTTCAGATATTTAAATCTTGCATAGAGGTAAAAGTGTTCACCACTAAAGAAAAGAAGAACGAGTGTTAGGCAGTCAGAAGGCATTTCCAGGGTTTTGTGGTTTTTTGTTTTTTGTTTTTTGTAAGAGGTTCAAGGATATATGGAGTGGGACCCATGTCTATATAGTCAAAATAGACTGTGTAAAAATATAAAAACAGGTTTCTAGGTAAGAAAAAAACATACATTAAAGCCATATACTAAATGAAAGTCCTCCCTACCCTTAGAATTGACTCTGAGGTATGGTGAATGAATATGATAATCTTGGAATACTGGCAAGAACCAGCACATGAGTGAATGAATACGGTAAGATCGTGTCTTTCCCTAGACCTCACCCTTGTCATGATTAACAGAAAGACAGCGGTACAAAACAAGGTGCCATTTCTGGAATCCCAAGAACTCCTTCTCTGGGGCAACAGTCACAAATAAAGAAAGCTGAAATTCCAAGGGAACATGGAAAGAAGGCCAATGTGAAGCATTACACGGCATTAAAGAAAACATCCTCATTTCTTGCACAACTTCTGAAAATGTGTCGCCATCTACAAAGTCTCTGGTTCTGGCAAGAAGACAACTCCCAGGGATATTTCAAATGGCTATAGTGGCAGCTAAGCTGGATCTCAGTCCATCCTAGACTAAAGGAGATGACATTATTAAAGTGTAAAAATGCATGGCGCCAGCATTCCATCTTGCTAAACTTTTGCTATAAACCAAGAGAATGTCTCATATCAGCATTCTAAATTTAACCCACTGGAATCCTATCGTCAGAATTAGATGATTTAACCTTTTCAAATGAAGGGTTTGCCTTTAGTGAGAAAACACAATGTCCTTGGCATAGACTGTCTCCAGCAAAATGGGCCCTGTTTGTGCATCATGCTGAGCTACATGGTAAGGCAGGAAGACAATAAACTTACCCAAGAGAACCCAAGTCTCAAAACAAAAATTCCATTTAAATGATCAGTTTTCTAACGTTACCTTTTTATTGAATTTCTAGGTAGAAATTGTTCACACGAGTGAAAGGAAAGAAAAGAGATTCACATTATATGTCTCAGAATTCACTGTTAAGCACAGTGCCATGGGGAATGTGAGTTGCCAGCAGTGTTAAGCAGTAAAACATTCCTAGGAATATATTCCTGGGATTACCATGGTAATTTTCTAAATCAAAGATATTAATTTTCATATAGCAAATATAATTCTAATAATGTAAAAAATTTTGAATTGGTAAACCTCTTGGAAATTAATATAATTTCTTTACTACCAAAATTCAATACATAATAAATATAACATAGAAGAATTTATGCAGATTAAAACAAGTTTTAAGTCAAACTAATGTGTAAAAACACAGACATAAGATTTTATTTGCTATCAATACTAAGTATATGGTAAAAGAGCCCTCCACAATACATTGATAGAAGTATGAGAGACAATTAATCATATCAATTGTCAGATAACCCATGTGTGTGTGTGTGTGTGTCCCCTATATGATACTTTCTATTGACATGATAAGACACTATATCTAAGGCAATTTATAGAAGAAAGCCTGCATTAGGGCTCATGGTTCCAGAGTATTAGAGTCCAAGATCAGCATGCCAGGAAGCATGGCAGCAGACAGGAAGGCAGCAGGCATGACATCCTTCCCACACATACTGTTAGAAAAATCACTCCAAGATTCCAGGTGTGAGCAAGGAGTCTCAGCCAGGGAGAACCATCTCAAAGTGTAGGAGCAAAACAGGGCAGGAGTACAGACCCCATGAGCAGCCCAGCCTCAGCAGGAGCCCTAATCTCTGTCTGGCATAAGCAAGACTACACTTATGTTTTATGTAACCTCTGCGATTACTGACCAGCATTCTCCCTCAGCAAACAGTACCAACTCAGCTAAACTTCTAACCTGTGCCACACTAAAAGGAATAAGGGGCAGCCTGCTGCCATGATTCTGAGACTAACAAGTTGGGCAGAGTGGTAAAAGGGAAGAAGCAACCAAATCTACAAGTGAAATCCTGTCCCTTGTCCACGCCCTGGCATTCCCTGAACTGCAGATTAATATCACAACTGCTGTCCCTTCACACTCAACCCCTAATACCTGGAGTTAAAGTAAGGTTCCTTATGAGTAGAACTTTCCTCAAATTGAACCAACTTATTTCATCTCCATCAATACCAAAAAACATGAAAGAATTTATTTCCTTCTAGTACAAGGAAAGTTTCAGCATTGCCAGTGCCAAGTTTATCCACACCAATGCCACAACACACATGCTACTCTTGGAAGACAATTTCCTACTAATCTAGCAAAGTGTCCCTCATCCTTCAGGGGCCAGCTCTGGCACCACTTGTAACTCCCCTTACTCCCAGACTGAGTGTGTCCCTCGGTGGACCCTTTGCATATGGCTCTAATATTTCAGGTACAACACACAATTGTAACTATCTATACATTTATCTTTTTACTCCAATAAAGTATGCCTAACTTCTGTTTATATTTCCAGTACCTAATATAAGCAATATTTGTCTTCTAAAATAGTTTTGACTGTTGTAAGAGGCAGAGGAAGCTCAGAGTGAATGTGTATTTTGACACTGGAAACCCATGTCAAGGACTCAAAGACCTATTGGCCCATGAGAAACTGGAAAAGCCATCGCCCGAATGTCCAATCTTAAGAGAAATGGCAAAACTTTTGTCAAGTGCCCCAGTATGAGTGCCTGTGAAGGATTGATCAATATGTTCAAAATCAGTAACTATAGCTTCCTCCTCTTGGACCATTCATAGCCTGAGACTTCTGGCCTCCAAGACCTCCCACTGAGACAAACTAACCCCTCCTCCTATGTTATGCCTAATAAACAGGAAGAGGTTCCTGGTTTCAGTGATCAGAGTAGTAGAGGGTAGAGAACCCCATCTGCCCCCACCCCCACCCCTCTTCACTAGGAATGTGTCCGTTCTTCATTCCTTCAGTGACCAAGCTCCACAGGACCAGGCAGGCTGCTCACACAAAACATCAGACTGATAGTTTACATCAAATCATATTGCCTCACATAAAACCTTAAAGTAAGAACCTTTCCTTGGTTTGCAAATAGCCACCTTCTCTCTGTGTCTTCTCTTGGTCTGGCCCCTGTGCACTTGCATGCATCCCTGGTATCTCCGTATGTGCTCAAATCACTGTTTCTGAGAACCCCAATCACACTGATCAGGACTTACCTGACAGAGTCATTTAAACTTATTTCCATCTTTTAAAGATGCTGTCTGTAAGTTCAGCATGATTTTGTAACAGGGTTAAGACTTCAACATATGATGACTTTGGGGGAAGAAGATAATTCAGTCCATAACACAGGGTTAGGAACAATATGGCCAATCAATGAGTATTTGCTTGGAAGAACCAGTCAGGACAAGAAAAGACTGTTTTCAGGTGCTTTTTCATTCTGCTTTACTTTTGCTTGGTCTTTCATGAGTGCCTGCACTGGCAAAGCTCACAGAGGAAGTAAAGGAACTCTCCTCTCTCTTTAAGAGTGGATCACCTAAATAAAAATGGATTCTCTAACTGTTTTTTACAAAGATATAAATATGAACACCAGGAACAGCCAGGGAATGAGCCTGAAGCCATAAAATTTAGCTCCCTTTACCTCCAGAGCTCTAGAGAACACCACTGCAAGAAGCTAAGAGACTAAATCAGATACAGGAAATGTAAATGCTTAGTGAGAGCTGTAAGGCACCATGTAAATGATGAATTTTGTAATGTCATAGCCACCAAGTAATGATGGCTGCCACATGAAATACAAAATCTTCTCACCACCTTCAAGTTACCTGAGTGGCCACACAGAATACCATGAATAAGGTCACTGGTGAGATGGTTCAGCAGGTGAAGGCTCTGGCAACCAAGCCTGATGCCTTGGAAAGGCAGAATTAGATGCCCAAAACCTCCATCAAAGAAAGACACAACCAACTCCCTCAAGCTGTCTTCTGACCCCTGCAAGAATATCAGCAATGGCTACACACATACATATAAAAACAAATAGATAAATGCAACTTTAAAAAAGAACACATGCTAGAAGATCTAGAAAAATGGGAAAAAATGGAGAAGAGAGTAAGAGAAGAAAAAAATTAAATCTGATGAGGACCCATCTGCCTGGCTGTTTATAACATCAGCAGAAAGAAAATAAACCACTTAACACAGCCTTCATATGAGCCAGATCATGGACAAATCTAATATACTTTGTGTCCTCTGCACGACACCCTTGAGAAATGCTGTTATTCTTAAAATATATACTGGAGAAGAAAAATAAGCCTAAAAATTTTAGAAATTATTAAAGTAACACAGACAGGACTCACATTTTAGGGTATCGAAGCCTGAACAGACAACAAATATCAAAGTCATTTATTCCCATAAGATTCAATGCTCAAAAGTCTTTGCCTGATAAGCCTATAATCTGGCATGGTTGTGCCTAACAACATGCCAGGAACAATTCCAGCTCACATCTGCTTCTCACTGTGATTAGAAATGACATTCTTTTTGGCCCTTATAAGCATCCTGACTTATACCATAAATTACGTGGTCACCCTGCAGAAATTCCACAAGCTCACTGAGAAACAGCTATACAATGTTACAAGACCAGTGAAAAATAAAAGTGAGAGCCCTTGTTCAAAATGTTGAGAGGAAAAATCTAGTAAAGGTATGGAAACATAAGACTTGTTCTCTTTCATGTACCTGCCTGCTGGGCTTTTGCTTTCTGGTTCCATCTGACATCACTTTCAAAACCTAATTTGAAAGATAAAATTGTTAAGAATTTCAAGATGGTAGAGTCCAAGCATTAAACCAAGTAGGGGCCTTTTTGAGCCACAAGGAGATACACACACACACACACACACACACACACACACACACACACACA
>NW_021604566.1:15035089-15056848 GCF_004785775.1 Grammomys surdaster
ACACATTCACATACACATTCACATACACATACACATTCACATACACATACACATACACATTCACATACACATACACATACACATACACATACACATACACATACACATACACATACACATACACACAGGTGTATACACAGGGTACACACTTCCAGAAGCCATATGTCTCCCTTCACAGTCCACTCAAATGGTCTACAATCCTATACTGTGGCATGAACTGAAAAAAGAAAGCAAGCCACCAATTATTGTTCAGACTAGGATATTAACTACTGGTTATTATTTCTATGAAGTCATGTATCTAGAAATGTTTTCTAGTATTTCTAATGAGGCACAAAATTTCACTTCCCAAGCAAAAGTAAAAATAAAAATGCAAACAGATTAGGGCACTCTCTACCATCTTATCTACATCTTATCTAATGTAAATAATGTAACTTAGCAATGATCAAAATGAAAATTCAGGTCACATTATAGGAAATGATAGTGCAGAACCAAGTAAACTCAAGTTTAAGGACGAATGAAGAATTGTCATTTATAAAACAGAATGGAGAGACAGAGATAAAGGACTCATCAGTTTATATAGTTATTCATTCATTCAGTAAACATAGATTTATCACATAGAACATTAGAAGAACTGGCCAAATCGGGGGTCGGGGGAGGCAACCAAGTAATAGTCTGGTCTGCTGGGAGCTTATGATCAGTCTGCTAGAATAAAACCCAAGGAAACACATGAATGTACCAACTACTTCAGCTATTAGAAGAATGGGTATAAAGCAGGAAATACCCAAGGGAAAGAGATAATGGAGCCCTGAAGCCCAACAGGACACGACCAAATATAGAAGAAAAGCCCCTCCCAAGTACAAAGGTGTGGTGGCACACTCCAGTAACCCCAGGAAGGATGAGAGGCTAACCATCCTTAGGATGGACCCACCTGAGGTACCCAGGAAAACCTGCTCTCAAAGAACTACAAAGGTTTACATAAGCCTGAGAAAGCATAGCACACTCATACAAAGGCCTGTCACTCTAAATGACAGACACCTGAAAGCAAACAATGTGTTCCTGAATAGTAACTAAAGAGAAATGCATACAAAATGATACTATGTTATTATACAGGAAAAAGGCAGTGATAGAAACTGTTTGGGGCCTCTGGGAGGATGGAGAAAAGTGCTCTCCCCTCAAAAAGCCAAAAGGTCCAACTGGGGATACAGGACTAGAAAGATCTGGTAAGATCTGGTAAGATCTGCTGCTGTGACTTTTCTTTAAGGAAATACCGTTTTGTTTGCTAACTTGTTGGAATGTATAAACACATTTTTTGTTGTTGTTGTTAAAGCTAAATGTGTGTTTCTACCTCTTCCTCCTCTTCATAATAAAGATAGGAGTCACCCTTTAACTATGTCGGCTGAAAACTAAGGCAGAGATGTAAACCAAAGAACTCTGGGTAAATCTGTAAATATGACTTTAGGAAGGAACTGTCAGTTTGGGTTTTATTTTTCTGCCTTGACAATGAGTTTATCAGTCAATTTGTTCAAAACTATGATCAATTTTTGAACCTTTTATTGGTTGTCTCCATTTCTTATCTTTCCTTTAGAATAGGTTCCTGAAAGGGAAATTTTCAGCCCAAACAATAGGAATATTTTTAAACTTTTGACACAAATGAGCATAGTGTAATCTGAAAATTAAATTGAGCACATCAACTACAGATAACCAAGCAAAGCTCAAAGGAGACGTAATGCTGCTGCAACCATTCCCTGAAGAGGAAACTGAACAGTGTGCTATGAATAGACTTTACATTTTGAGTAGTTATGACAAAAAAGAGGCCAGAGTTAGTTTTTAAAATCACATCCAGGGTACTAAGCACGGAGTTCATACCTCCAGTACCAGCAAGTCTGAGGCTAGTCTGAGCTGCATGGTTTGTGTCAGGCCAGCTCGGGCCACAGAATGAGGCTGTTTCTTAAAAAAAAAAACAGGAATGAAGGGAGGAAGGGAGAAAGAGAGAGAGGGAGGGAGAGAGGGAAGGAAGGAGGAGGAAGGGAAGAGGAAGAAGGGAGGGGGAAGGAAAGAAAGACATTGAGGCCAGTAAGTGCATTTGCATAAAAAGACGCAAATACACATAATGGACAGAAGCAGAGCTCATCATTTCTAAATAAAGAGCAAACTACTATTTCTAAAAAGAAAATGCAATTGATTTTTATAATTCTATTATCTCTTGCTTCACTATTGCAGCAATAATGAGATTCTAAATCTAAGAATCAGGTGTTCGGATAAAAGGGAAAACAAACATTTGTATTTAGGTTTTGTTTTGTTTGTTTGTTTTTTGTTTGTTTGTTTGTTTGTTTGATTCAAGACAGGTTTTCTCTGTGTAGCCATGGCTATACTGGAACTCACTTGGTATACCAGGTTGACCTCGAACTCAGAGATCTGCTATCTCTGCTGAGATTGAGGACATGTGCCAGGATAACATTAACATCTTAAACAAAGATCAACAAGTTGGGCTGTGAGATGGCGGCCTGCTTCTGCAACTTAGCCTTGGCAGTTCCAGTTTTCATCTATTTTCAGAAAGGCTCTCTAAGAATGACTCAGACCCTTCAAATCCAAAGACTTAACTCCCAACAAAGTTTCATGAAAGTCAAATGTGAAGCCATTAAAAGTTTTATCTCCTTAAAAACATGCTCTTTTGTCAGTAACTGCTACATGACCACGTACAATAATCCTATCACTGGTTACCAGGGTATTCTCCCAACTTGTGACCTTCTCAAGGAACATGAGCCCCAGGCTTGGGTAAACTGAATTTGAGAAGCCAACTTGTGTGTTATGCATCTCCTGAAACGTTGTTCTTCCTGCCACAGCCAAGTGAATTTCTACAGGGTCCTGACAGCACAAATTTTACAGACTGAAGGAAACTCAGGAGGAAGTTCTGTGTTTGAAACATTTCCCTTCAAACCAGGGGTTGGGGGCAGTACAGGGCAGAGGTGGAGGCTCTGGGTGGGGTTTAACTCCTTCTCTGAAGGATGCTCTCACATGTGTCAGGATGGACAAGGGCCGACTGTAAATTCTTTGTATTTTTTCGCAGCGAGGAAAATTCCATCCTTAGGTGATGTCTCAGGAGTTCGTTTTCCCAGTTTCTCCTTTCCTGCTCTGAAATGAAAAGCTTTTGGGGCAGAATTCCAGTGAGTCAAACTGGGACCTGGAAACAGCTCCTGCCCAGTCTATGAAATCCTGAAGTTGTTGGACAGGAGGCAAGTTTTATGACATCGCTCTCAAGTGTTCGGTGTGCACAGGAGACCAGGACCCAAGTGGAGGGCAGATTTAAATCAGGAGAAAGAAGACTGTGGAGCTGGGAGGGAGGCGCATACATGTGGCTTTAATATGCAACAGCTGCCAGAGATGGTGACCCCGCTGCTCCTTCTCCTCCGCCCCCACCCTCAGAATCCACCGTTTCAATGGTTATACCTAAAGGGACTTCACTGCTGTTGATCTAATAACCAACTCTGGCTGCACCACATTCAAGGACTTTTTAAACACTGTATGTACCTGAAAGTAGCAAAATGAGGAACAAAATCAAAGCTTTTAAACAAAATATGAGCCGAGAGAAAGGGGATAAGGAAAATGACACAATGAAATTTGCCCTGTGAGATGGATGAAGAAAATTAAGCGCAGATGGGACAGGCAGAATGGCCGCAGGTTAACTTCTCCCACGCGAGTTCTTCAAGGCCCTGGCCAGTCTGCGCCGGTTCAGCCACAAGCCGGTCCCCCGTGTCCCCGACGTCCCCGCGGTCCCCGCGTCACCCTTTCGGATGCCGGGTGCTGGCGCAGACAATGCTCCGGACTTGGTGCCCTGCGCGGGGGCCGGCCACTCACCGACACCAGGAACTCCAGCGTGCCCACGTAGTCGCGCTCGGTCTTCTGCAGCTCGCTGAGCACGCACACGCGCAGGCGAAGCTGCTTGTCCGCGTCCCTGGAGCTCTCGTCGCTCATGGTGGCCAGCGGGGCGCGGGGCTGGAGGCAAGTGCGCTGCCCCGCTCCTGCTGCCGCCACAGCCGCCCACAAAGTTGCCGCCTCTGCGGAGTCCCAGCCGCAACCCGCAGCTTCACATGCTGGCCCGAGACCGGGGCGTGGGCAGAGGACGGTGCTCAGGCTGCGGCGCGCGCGCGGGACGCGCGGGACGCGCGGGACTCAGAGCAGGACAGTCCCGGGAGAGCGGGAGCCCGGCCCGACCCGCTGCTCTGGCCTCACGCGGCCCCAGTCCGAGGGGAGGCGGCTCCAGCCACAGCGGTGACTTGGACATCAATCAAATGCTTTCAATCCATGTGACTCCGACCCTTTACCCTTAGCCAAATCTCAGGAAAAAGGAAACACAACCCCGGGGAAGTGTATCATGCCAGCTAACTAAACACACACACACACACACACACACACACACACACACACACACAGAGGATGGAACTAATCCGAGGTTCTCAAACTAGAAGGACACTTGTGAGGGCTGCTCTTGGGAATCCCGCCCATTGTTTAGCTTTAATGTGTTTTGCACCAAATCTGAAAGCAAAGAAACAAGTCCCCGCGGTTACATAACTGCTGGGAACAAAAACAACCACAGCATTGACCCTCCCACGTTTGACAAGGAACACACTGATTTTGAGTTTTCATCTAGTACGAAACAGGTTCAGTTTTTTTTTTTACAAAACAAAAACAAACAAACAAACAAAAACAACAATGTTATTTCACAGGGCAGACAACTTTCTGTTAAAGCTTGAAATGTCAATTAATATGATAAATGAGGACATTAGAGAAAAGTGGCAGCCTTACCTATGGACTGGTTCACACAGAATAAGCATCACCCTGGCTGAGTACTTTTTAACACCTTATGTGTCTAAACATTTTTTCAGTCTCACTATAGTATTTCAGTATCTGTATAAATTCAAGGATATTTGTTCTCAGCTGTTTCCAAGAATTGTGATTTTTAAAAAGATACTAATGTTGAATGATGATATGTAGTAGATGATTGACAGATGATGCCTGGAAGACAGGATGATTGACAGATGATGCCTGGAAGATAGGATGATTGACAGATGATGCCTGGAAGACAGGATGATCGCTGATTGACAGATGACACACAGAAGCTAGATAATAGATGATAAGTTATAATCTTCAGTTTTGAAAATGGATTTGATTTTAATGTTTAGGTTTATTGAAGTGTCACTTGGAAACAGAACCAAGACCAATGAACCTAACAAACCATGTGATCCAGCTGCATTTCTATCTAGATATTATCCGCACAGACTTTCAGAGCTATGTTTTTTCTTAAAACACACTTAGATAGTGTACAGCTAATGACATTTAAATAAATGAGATGAGCACTTGTGCGGCCAGGAAGAGGCAGCCAAACTTGTTCCAAGACTCCGCAGCCTGAGATAAACTAAAGATGCTTTCCTCGGTATTTACACTAATATAATCTCCAGTTTCCCATACATCTTTTCAAAATGTGATTGTGACTTCCATGAAACAAGGAGGAATCGTACCTTCTCATATTAAAGATTCAATATTTGAATAATATGAATTGATGAGAAAGGTGGCTTTTCTGTTTCACTTGCATCTGGCTATTTATAGGCAGCCAGGAGCAAAGGGCAAATAGTGTGAGAGCTTCACACAGTAGCAGAAAAACAGAGGACAAGGCTCACAAAAGCCAGACCTCACAGAACCTGGTAAACAAGAAACAAAAGAAACCAGAAGACACTGGAAATGCACCCAGCAGCCAGTGAGAAACTCAAACAGGACCAAACAGATAGTGGTGACTGAGTTGTATTTCTTGTTCCCAAGAGAAAAATATGAAGCAAACAAGACAACGTTCCATCTAGGGGTCTGAATGAAATAGAACGTTTCCCCTTGCCATTTGTTCCCAATTAGAAAGTCACATTTCTTTCTGTCAAGACATTTTGTCTATGTATAGACCCCTAGAGTGAGCATCTCACACTGAGAGTAAGGTACTTAAATCTGAATTGCCAGTGAGGCTTTACCCATCCAGAACCTTTGCCTGTGTTCTACAAGCATGTCTGGGAGGCCACTAAGAAAACCATGAAGTGCTAGCTAGGGTCTGAGCATCATGAAGACCATGGGTCCTAGGAAATTATTTCAGAGCACAAGTCATAGACCACTGCATTACAGTCAGTGGAGGTCTTATTAAAATGAACATTCCTTTGCCTACTCTCCATGATTTTTTTCTTTATCTCAAACATTATACCCTATATTCTTTCGACAGAGTCCTCAGATTCTCAAACTCACTAACATTTGAAATCCACCCTCTAAAGACTTACAGTTGAGCTAGGAAGAGGGTCAGGCACTTAAATAATTCCATTAAAAGACATGCTTCAGTAATTGCTTTGGTGAGAAAAAAGCAAACGGAAGCTAGCAGAAATACAGCCAGTTTAAGTTGTAAAATTTTTATTTCTCTCACAAGTGCCCATACAGAAATTACTATACTGTTTGTGGTTCCTGCCCTCTTTTCTCCTCCTCCATCTATGCCCCCGTGTCATTTGTAATTAATGAACAACTCCAGGACACCTTGTAGTTGACCCTGCCAAGTCTTCTCGAAGAGAGGACTCACAGAGACCTCTGTAGCCCTGACTGGAGTCCTTAACTCCTCATCAAAGACTTACAGCATAAGAAAACAGGGCTGGAGTATCTGGAAACTTTCACTTTGATGGTAAATAAGGTCTTTCATGGGCTCTGAATGTGTTGTGTCCCTTCCCACTTCCTCTATTGAAACTTCAGGCTGTGCCTGCCAGGAAAAGGAAGGCAACAAGCAAGATTATGGAGAAGAGCCAGGGTTTTTTTTTTTTCCCTTGAAATACTAATGAGGTTAAAGCCTCCAGTAAAAAAGCGATGGGGGGAATAGAAGGGAGAAATGGCTGAGTTCTGGACTAGTTCAGCCGTTAACCTTATTTCATATGCATCAACTTGGTGCAGTTAGAATCAGTTCTAAGGTTCAAGGGACCCAATCAATGGCAGAGCAAAGTGACCTTCTTTTGGTCCAGCCCAGAGAAGGACTACTCTGGCCTGAGAGGCCAAAGAGTGCAAAGGCACTTAGCAGGAAGAGAAGTCTCCACATGCATTTCAGAGAGTAATTGTAGTTGTCTCTTGGACATTTCAGTGCCACTATCAGCTCAGGGAAAGTTACAGATTAAGTCTGATGCCAGTTTAGTTAAAGGATTGACAACTTAAAAACAAAAGACAAGATTGCTTTACTGCACGACCATTCTCATTTAATAGAAACTGGTCTTCATTGTCTCATTGAAGGCTGTGATCTCTAGAAGATGACTCCATGCCATCTTGATAGACAAAAATAGGTAAAATAATGGAATTACACTAACGTACACAGAGCAGACCCGAGCAAGAGGTGATCTCTAAGACTACTTATAACTGTAGGTTTCAGTTCCTGCTTAATTTCCCAGTTGCTTGCGCTTCAATTTGTTTACAATTTAATCAGTTCAAGTACAGCGAGTTCTGAAGCAAGTCACTAGTTCTATCTTACTCTTACAGGGTGAATAGCTTAAATAGCAAACTATACTACTCCTAAGTCACATTTTAACTACTGATGTGATATTGCAGGACATAAAAAACAAACCAAAAGATTGAATGGGACTACTTCAGTGAGAGGCTAGACTTCTCTCCAGATGAACTTGATTAAGAGCAAGCCACTCTGATACCCCTAATCTAATGATGTCATGGGAAATCATGTTCTCATTATAAAAACTTAACGTATTAATATCCCAGTAAAACAACCAACCATGAGTCTACTATTGATTTCAGAAAAACATCTTCCTTGCATTGTCCATCTTCCTGCAGAGCCCATTGGTTGCTTTCACAGACTAGGTCTCTGTGACCTTACAGATCTTCAAACCCCCAAGCCATTTCCTCCCATGGGGAAAAAAAAAACGTCTGAAGCTTTATTCACAATGTCTTTAGTTGAGAAACTAACAAGGCTCAACATAAATACACCTGCAGTCACATTATCAGTAACTGAGACTGTTACTTTGAAGGTGAAAGGTCATTTCCACAGGTGTGATCAAGATAGGCCAATCGCAGTGAGGTCTTTGCTTACATTATAAAGTAGGAGGGATTATAGGTGTGCCATGCTGTGTTCTGTATACTCAAACTAGTAAAAGGAGAAAACCTCTCCAGGTGTTATTACAGTGGGAAATAACAGCTATGGAGAAATGACACAAGATGCAACAGGGCTGGCTTTACAGGTAGATAAATGGGGTTACAAGCCAAGGACCATGGGGGAGATTCTAGGATCTGGGAGAAGCAAGGATCTTACAAAACCCAAGGGAACATAGCCTTGTTATGATCTTGATTTTAACCCAGTATAATTTACATTGTCCCTCTAGTGCTAAGAACTGTGTAAGGATAAATGTAAATTTAATCAGTCACTGAGTTTGTGCCAATGACTCATTTTCTTCATTCCTTTGCTCTCCAATCTTTCTTCAGCCCTTCTAATGTGGGTCATTACTACCATGGCTGATCTTTAACTGTCACTTAATGTTTCTGTTTCTACTATCACTGAAAGCTGGTCATTCCTTGCATCACGTGACTTTTCCCGGACTTTTTACTGTGTTGACTGTCACTCAGCCAAGCCAAGTCTCTTTTGCTGCTCTGTGTGATGGTTTGAATAGGACTGGCCCTCATAGGCTCATATGATTGAATGTTTAGTCGTCAGGGAGTGGCACTATTTGAGAGGGATTAAGAGGTGTAACCTTATTGGAGCATCTGTAGCTTTGTTAGAAGTATGACACTGGGTTTGAGGTTTCAAAAGCCCAACCAGGCTCTGCTGTATGTGGATCCAGATGTAGAACTCTCAGCTCCTCCAGCATCATGAATGCCTGCATGCTGCCTTGTTTTCTGCTATGTTGAAAGTAGACTAAACCTCTGAAACTGTAAGCAAGCTTCAGTTAAATGCTTTTCTTTATAAGAGTTGCCTTGATCATGGTGCCTCTTACAGCAATAGAACATTAAGAGATTCTGCTTCTGTGACCTTGTCATTGTCCCAGCTTCCCTTAGAGTCTCCAGTCCATCCATGCCAAGTTCCCCATGCCCCATTTCTAAAAGCTGATGTTCTCTAGAGTTTGGCCCAAGGCCTTTCTCAAATTATTCTTCCCTGGCCATTCATCCTTTATCTCCTGGACAAAGGTTGCCCCACTAAGAATTACTTGGTCCCTCTGTTGCCATCTTTCTCACACATGAGTATTGACTGATTTTCCCAGATGAGATTTGAGCCAGGAAGCCAGAAAAAAAAGAAGGTCAACCTTGAACTGTTTCTTTACCAAGCTGATCTGAGCATGTAAAGAACTGGTTCTGTGGTCACTGGATTACACAAAATAAAGAGTTTTTCATAGAATAGGATAGGACAGAACAGGACAGGACAGATAGGATAGGATAGCATTTTTCACTATTTTCAAATTGAAGGTAAATGTCAATTATGACCTATGACTACACCTTGTGTCCCTCCTACTTTGCAATGTGTATCCCAGTCAGACTAGAATTCCAGACTAAAGCACCAAGCTTCATGGTAAATTACAGCTCTTCTATATAATGGATTCCATAACTCTATTGCAATTGTAGATCCACTTACAAGATGAACTAGAGTCTTAGTCAATGTGACCAATACCCTATTCAGATTCTGGCCTGAAATTGCCAGTCAACAAACATTTGCTTGCTGAATATATGATAGAAAGGACAGAAAGGGGGTGTTCACTGGAATGCTTGTGGTTTCCCAGGGCTTCATCATCACACTTCTAAATAAGGATGAGTCCAGTCTGGTTTTCCTTTCTGCTTCTCCGTTATCTATTCTTCAATAGGAGAAGCAAATATAAATCTTCCCTAGAAGATAAAAATATATCTGTTAAGCATCCTCATTGCAGATTGTGAGCCTGCTTAAGAAAAAAGAATAAATGAAAAATGCACTTATTTCACTGTTTTATCAAAGAAGTATCATTCATCTTGCTAATGACTTAATCAAACCAACCAATCTATTCTATTCTCAAGCCAACAATAAAACACAAGAAATGCCTGATGGCAATTAGCAAAAAACAATCACAGTTTCAAAAGCACAAAGATAATTTCACCATAATAGTTATTTAATAAGCCAGGTATCCCTTAGACATGGAAAAGAATCTTCCAAAATATTTCAGGAATAATGTCATTATAAAACAAAAACACATTAAACAGCTTATGACACTGTTTATAAAAAGGATATTAGATTTTATTCTTTAACCATTTACAGAACAATCAAATGGTTAATAGAATTTCCATATATCTTCTCCTATACTTCTCCTTAGGGCCTGTTATTAACACTTTGTATTAACATACCCTTTTTACTTTTGATTTTTCAGTTTTGTGTTACTATAACAAAATACCTGAGGAGACCTAACTATTTTTTTAATAATTGTCCCCACTAACAAGTTTGAAAACTGGAAATTCAAAAGGTTCTTGTGAGGGGAGCATTTGGCTACTGTATGACATCATATTGGGAATCTACATGTATCTTTGTATTCTCTCTCTGTCTCTCTCTCCCTTCCCCTCCCTCTTCCTTCCCCCTCCCCCTTCCCTCTCCCTCTTCTTTTCCCTCTCCCCCTCATTCCCTCCCTCCCTCTGTCCTTTCCTTCTTCCCTTTCTCCTTCCCTCTAAAACCACCAAGATTTTATCTAATGACCTACACTAATTTAATTATTTCTCATAGGTCCCTCCTCTACTCAACATAGTTGAACCAACCCCCTATCTTCTTGTTACTAGCAGCTGAAGATTTTAGGTACTAAACTACTGAGTGAGTTTGGGGATTCAAGCTATGCTCAAATCACAACAATGATCAGTCTTGTTACATGCTGTTCACTAACATCCATGGTTCATATCAGGAGCCCCTCTGTGGGTTTTGATATAGTGTGACTCCTTTATAATTGCACCCATGTTCTACCTATCCAGTCTTTCCTGCCTCCCTTGCTCTACAATCCTCAAAAACTTTGATCTTACAATTTCCCTTCCTTTGCTTTCTTCAGTGTCACATAGTAGGAACCATATAGTAAGTAACTTCTTTAGATGTGAAAGGCATGTCTGTCTTTGCCTTGGATTCACATTCGTTCTTTCCTTGAACATAAATAAACTGGCATTTCAGCCCCATTTGTATATCAGTGGGTTTGTTTCTAGCTCTCTATTCTGTTCCATTGATTTATTTAGTCTTCCGTGGATATCACATCCAGTTTCACACCATTAGTGAATCCTAGATAGAAACTTCTCATAAATATTCCTTAGCAAATTGTAGAGAGTTGTATCATTTATTAGAATTGTAATGTTAATTTTTACACTGTTAACTTTGAACTAGACATACAATTAAAGCTTCTATTTGTTATCTTGAGGAATTAGGAAATGTTTCTGGACTACTATATGGACTGGAAAAGAATATCAAAATTCTACCCTTCTTTTTGCTCTCAACTCTTATAACATCTAACTTCTGAGCTTTGTTTTTATTAGTTTTATATTTAAGATTTGGTGATACTTACCATATTTTGTATAACCACAAGTAAGTCACTGTGTTTCTTCTTGAAGTCACACTAATAAAATAGGCTGTGTGACTTATTGGGCTTTATGGTTATAAAGAGACACCATGAACAAGGCAACTCTTATAAAGGAAAACATTTCATTGGGGTTGGCTGACAGTTTCAGAGGTTTAGTCCATTATTGTCATGGCAGGAAGCATGGCAGCATACAGGCAGACATGGTATTAGAGACAGAGAGGAGATTCTACATCTTGATCCAAAGGCAACAGAATGAAGCTGTGTCTAGACAGAGCTTGAGTATCAGGGACCTCAAAGCCAACCCCCACAGTTCCTCCAACAAGGCCAAATCTACTCCAACAAGGCCACACCTCCTAATACTGCCACTCCCTATGGGCCAAACATTCAAACACATGAATTTATCGGGGCCAAACCTATTTAAATCACCACAGTGTGTGTTGTGAAGTTATTTTAACATGGGACAATATTGCATCTCATTTTCACTTGTTCATAATTGTTGTAACTCCTAAAAGACCATTTGAAGGATAACTGAAATCTGGTTCATAACACACATCAACTGCTAAAAAGCAGACATCATCATTTGATGATTTCCCTTTTTTAATTTTTTTTTTATTTTTTGGTGGATCCTAAATGGAAAGGAGAAATATAACCTTTCTTTTTATAAAGACAATGTTCAAAACGTTGTCTCATCCCCTAGGCTAGATTTTATTTGTATTGCTTCTATTAAAATTTTTAGTCTTTTTGGAGCCTTTTGATTCCACTCTGAATCAAAGACTGATGGCTTCAGGATCTAATACATATGATTATCCTGGTATTGTTCCCCCAAGGCCTCAGGATGAGTGAATTCAATCATTTCGTGTATCAGAAAAGTTTCCTGTTGATGTTCATTGTCTAGGGCTGCCATAGCCAAGTACCAGCAATTTAGATCAAGATCGAGAGGTCTTCACAGTTAGCACCTTCTAAAGAGTGTAAGAAAGATTCTGTCCACACATCTTGCAACTTCTCATAGCCTCAGATATGCTTTGCTTTAGTCAGAGTACCTTCCCCATGTCCTCACCTCACCCTCAATGTTATTCAAATTTTTCCTTTTTGTGAGGGCACTGACATTTGAACTTGGACACATCTCAACGATCTGAACCCAGCTTGACATCTTCACAGACTTTCTGAGTTCACAGGCACTGGGATTTGGGTCTCCAGAACTTTTTTCAATTACACACAACTGAAGAATTTAAACTGAAAATCTTTGACATCTTTCTCTCTCTTTCTGAAATAAGATCCTTAGAAAGGGTCTTTAGAAACAAATGTTCTGGCTTCTGATGTTTCTCAAATGTAATTTGTGGCTGAATATGTAATTCAATGACTTCTTATCTAGAATACCTGGAATCTAGATTTCATTTAAAAAAAAAAACAAATTACAGTTATTTTATTCTCAAGTTCTGTTGATATTCTTGTTTTGTTAAGCTTTGTTAAGCTAATTTATCACACATTAAAATTTTGAATCTATTGCTTATTTAGTGTTGTGGTCAGAATCATTGCTACCTAAGTCTTGTATCCTGTGTAGAGGCTGCTTTGTCTATTGGAAACTGTTTAGGAATGTTGTCTTTATTTGTGGTTCTGAAAAACCAGATTTCAAGACAGAGTGTGTGTGAATATGTGTGTGTGTGTGTGCGCGCGTGCATGTGTGGTGTGTATATGATTGTATAATATATATGACATCATATCTATTTGATAGATAATATTTTGCTAAGAGAGACTTTTTTCAGAGAGCACTTGTGACATCTAACCCTGACCTCTGGATTATTTTTTGTATTATTTCTTTTAAACATCTCTGTGTGTCATAATATGCCCATTTTTATAGACTTTCTATTTCTTTTTTCTTTTCTTTTTCTTTTTCTTTTTTTTTTTTTTTTTTGGTTTTTTGAGATAGGGTTTCTCTGTGTAGCCCTGGCTGTCCTGGAACTCACTCTGTAGACCAGGCTGGCCTCGAACTCAGAAATCTGCCTGCCTCTGCCTCCCAAGTGCTGGGACTAAAGGTGTGTGCTACCACCGCCTGGCGACTTTCTCTTTCTTGAATGAAGAATCATTCTTTGTTGGACATACTGACACACACCTTTATTCCAAACATTGAGCAAAGGCAGATTGATCTCTGTGAGTTCTAGGCCAGTCATAACTACATAGTAAGCATGGTCTCAATATATCTGTATCTACACCAAGTTATATATAGATATACATAAATATATACTTATATATAGGTACCTATATCTAGATATTGAGATATCTAGATAGTTTTATAGATAAATAGCTATAGATATCTATTTATCCTTACCTATATATCTATATAGATGCTTCTTTTAAATTCTTTTAAAGAATTAGTTTCTATCACTATTCCAAATATATATAGATATAGATAAATAGGTATAGACTTCAATATTTCTATCTCTCTACATAGATATCTATATAGACAGATATAGATCACATATTTATACATAGTTATATAGAGATAGAAAAAGACAGGATATATATATATGTATATATATATATATATATATATATAGAGAGAGAGAGAGAGAGAGAGAGAGAGAGAAACATAGATTACAGATATATTCTCTTATCTCTCAAGTGTTCAATCATTGCAAAATTTTGGTTGTTATATTTGTTTCAATCAATTCTTTGCCATTTTTATTAATATTGTGAGAGACTTAGTTTATATTCTAATCTTTCTGTGATTTCTCCTGTGTTTTATAGTGATGTGTATAATAATAGATTGTGTCTGGAATGTTCCCCATAGAATCAGCACATGTTCTCTCTCTCGTGTGCCCCAGCACAGTGTGCTGCTCCCGACAGGCCTCTGAGCAGCATGGTCAAGCATTACAAATTGAAACCTTCAAAACAGTGAGCAGAACAAGAGCTACTTCTTCTGTGCTCATTCATCTCTGATATTTGGGATAGTGACTGAAACCAAATAACACAACCCAGCTGTTCTTCTCCAGAGATGCTGCTCTTCTACTTTGGAAAGAAGACGTTCTAAAATCTTTCTCTGATGTATCTTTGTTTTTGTTTATCTGTTCGGGTTTTTTTGACAGTCATTTTGTTGTTGTTTTCTTAATTGTGTCTTTTCTTTCAAATGATGGTTATTTTTGAAAATTCACTTTATTTAATAATAGAAACTTGCATAATTTCCATGTGCAGCACGTATGTTTCTGTTGTGGTTTGGATATAAAGATCATCTCAAAAGACAGCTTGTTAAGGGCTTGCTGGCTAGCAGGCAGGCCTTGCTAGGGGGAAAGCCTCACTGTAGGCATTAGCACCTGTGGATCATGTAAATATTATATTTGATTCTGCTAAAGAGAGTTCCCTAGGTATTTTTAGATTTTTCTACATGTAATATCAGGAAACACAGACAAAGGGAGCAAATAAATAAGCATGCCAGGAAGCTGTGGATCATTTTACAGATAAACTCCATCTTGTCACTTTGACATCCCCAATAGTCTCCTGCTGTGGCCTCCTTCTGTCTCCCTAGTGAAACATATCCTTGCTCGCTCCTCTATGTTGAGAACATTCTAGCTTCTTTGTGTCTTGCAAAAAATTGTTGCAGTAATAGTTCATTCTCTTCATGATAATGGTGTTAGTTTTGTTTCTGTTTTACAGAAGTGTCTCTTTGTGAGATATCTTAAGATTAAGGAAAAAATCCTCAGCCAATCATCTTCAAGTATCTTTAACCAAAAGTTTCTAGTGCATTACAACACAGCTTCTAGTAGAACATTTATGTGACAGTAATTATGACTACAAGCAGGGCAGCACTGGAACCAACCATGTCTTCCCATCTTGCTTACTGATGTATGCACAGTTAAGTTTTAAACCCAGGACAAGCTGCTGAGATGCCTACCTAACACACCAAAGCAGGCCTGGCCTCCAGGTTCTCCCAGCATCCTTCAGTCCCTATCTGTTACAGGGTATGGCTGGCATACCCCGCCCTTTACCCGGAACTTACCAGCCTAGGGCTGGGCTGCCCATTCCCCCAGAGGTTCTTGCTGTATATAATCCAGATATTTTGGTCACTTACTTTTTTTGTCCTTCTCTGACTCTTTTGCTCCTTTTTAACCTTTGGCCTCCCAGTAGCTGCCCTTTGTCCCCTCTCTTCTTTGACCTCTTCCTCTCCCAACATGGTTCATGGTCATGATGACTCTGGACTCTCCCAGATGTGTCTGCCTCTGGCTATGCTCTCCCACATGTCTATAATAAACTTTCCCTCCACCATATCTAGAAACAGCCATGTCCTTTCCTTTTTATTTCTTTTTCTCATTCATGCACATATATTTAAACATCTATATAGGGACATAGACATGCTACGAGAGAGCACCAGATCTAAGGGTAATTATATGAATACTGGAAAACATATGCTAATATTTGAAGATAATATAAGACCATGAATTAGGCAACATCTATTATTTTCACTTGTATAAATTATTTGTGTCCCTATAGCATGCAGCTTGACAAATCAGTTGCTCGTATTAAGAGGAAATGAGATTTTATTTTTTACTTAACTCTTAGCTGGCCTTGTTCAGTGCCTTTACTAACAGAACATAATGAGAACACCTAGGACATGCTAGACAGAAGTCTGGTGTAGCCATGACAGGGGGAGGAGCCATGTAGAGGCAAGTCAATGCACTCCAACCAAGTTTATATCACGTACAGAACATGAGAATAAGGTCAGCTGGGACCCCACAGTCCTTGTGAAGCTTCCAAATATTACATCTGAGAGAATGACCCTGGTTAGGTCAGAAGAAGAACCATACACATGACAAGTTCACAAAACCACAGAGAGATTTCTCTCCGCTCCCACCCTCTCTTGTTTCATTTAAAGTCTTCTGTTTGGGTTATATTTTAGTTTTAAAATATGGCCACAACCTCATGAATTTACTTTGCTGACTTTCTGTGTTACATCTGTATTCATAGGAATAGTAAATGGATAGCTTTCTGTGCATTCTTTCACAAGTGATGATGGATGCCAGATGTCACTGGCTCTTGAAAGTGCTCCCACGCCCTCTGTGAATCCCTTCACCCTGTCTACACTACTGAAAACAATCCATCTGCTGTACCTTTCTCTTTAACAATTCCAGCTGATCGGGTCATCTGCTTTATCCTAGGCCCTTGACTAAGATATCTAGAATGCAAACATTGTTCTAATGAGATTTGTGGATTTGTAAGATAGAAATCCCATTTTCATTTGGAGATTGAACCACATCATAAGTGCTATGAATATGCATAATTAACATTGATTGTCAGCTTGACAAGATAGAAACTCACCAAGAAGACAAACCATCGAGGGCTTATTAGTGAGATATTATCTAGATTAGGTTGATTGAAAAATACCTACTATGATATGGGCAACACAATTCCAAAGAATAGGGTCCCAGGCTTAAAAAAAAAAAAAAGGAGAAAATTAGTCTGACGAAAGCATAAGCATTAGTCTTCTCTGGATTCCTGACTGTGGAGATCATGTGGCCAACTGCCTCACACTATGTTGCCCTGACCACACTGGACTGTATTCCCTCAAACTGTGAGCCAAACCCAAACTCTTCCTCCTTAAGCTTGCTTCTTGTCAGTTATTTTGTCACAGAAATATGATAACTAATGTTACGTGTGACATGTGCGTGGGCACACTCCCCAATTCTTAATTCAGATATTGAAACCTGCCCTTAGGTGGTGCTGTTGAGGAGTTGGAGTCTTTAGAAGGGAATTAGGACATGAGAACTCTACCCTCATGAATAGGATTACTGCTCTGATAAAGGAAGGCCAGATAAGTTTGTCTGCTTCCTCCATGCGAGCATATAGTCTGAAAGTTCTATATAAGCAGGGATCTCACTAGGTTCCAAAACTACTGACATCTAGAAGTGTAAGAAACCAATGTATGCTATTTTAAAACGGATTAAGGTGTTTTGTTACAGTAATTTCAAATGTCTAAGACAGGAAAGTCAGTAAATACTGAGCATAGAAGAATGAATTAAATTAAATTAAATTGTTTTGCTGTATAATTGTACTCTATAATTAAGGAGGTTTGTTTATGTTTTTAAAAACTTGCAAAAGTGCTTGATTGTATGCTAGAAATAAGAAATTGAGATAGAAAATATATTCTAATTTTAATGTGGTTGAAAATTATGGCATATATTTATTCAAGCTAAGTATTAATTAATCTATAATCATAAGCTATTTAGAGATGGCATTAAAAATGTAAAATGGGAAATCTTTATTTGCTAAAACATATCTGATAGTCCTTAATCCTCATGAAAAGAACAGAAAAGCCAGATACAGTGGTCCACACATGTGAGCCCAGCTCTGCCCAGCCAGAGGCAGGAGGATTGTGAGAGTCTTGTTTACATTAAAATATCACACAACATCTCTTAATAAAAAGAGTACAATATTGATACCAGAGTGGGTGACTACAAAGGAGGAAACAAATAGATAGCTACTAGATATTTTAATACATGGGGAAACTGAATATCTAACACAAGCAGTATGCACAGAGATCTGATTTCCTTTGCTGGCACAACACAGACTGGTATTAGCCTCTCATTTTAAATAATTAGAAATGCAGCCACAGACCAGACTTAGGTGATACAGTTCCATAATCCGAGCCTCTCAGGGAGCTGGGGCCACATGATTCAGGGCCTGCCTAGTAAGTGAGGCTCTGGGTTTGATACCCAATATCATGTGAAAAGAGAAGACAAGTAAACAAAAGGAACAGATAGAAAGGGAAGGGAAGGAAAAAGAACAGAGAAAATGAAAAGCCTGATAAAGGAAACTACAGTATTCAGAACTGGCTTACAGGCAGCTTACCACAGTGATTCCTGAGAAAGAAGAAACAAGCAAGATAAAGACCAATAAGGTATTGAATGAGCCAGAGTCAAGTTCCCTAAACGATTATCTAATTCCAAGAGATCAGCCCTAAAAAGGAAATGTAGAAGTAACATACACAAACACACACACACACACACACACGTACACACGTACACACGCACATGCACCTGTGCACAAGCACAGATTCATGGACGAATGTACTCACAAATGCACTGATGAGGAGAGAAATCCAGCAATTCAGATGTTACAATAATTCCAGAAACCTTAGATCTTTACAACTAGACCCAAGAAGTGATCTGAATGTCCTTACTTCTGTGGTAAGCATCATGATGGGGACGATCCAGGCAGTACCACATACCTGCTAGACATCCCACCCAGATGTGGAGGATATCAAAGAAGGCTTCATGAAATACGTATCTGAGTGATGAAGAGACTTAAGGAAGGAAAAGGATTGTGTGGGAGGAATGGCCTGGCCAGGGGCAGCATTGTAGAAAAAAAGGCTAAGGGGCCTGGGGTCTATATAAAGGGAGACTCAGAAATAGGTACCAAAACTCAATTACGTAGAATAAATGACCTCAGGTATGTCACAACTTGAAATCTTAACAGAAAAGAACTCAAAAGCTCCTCAAACAAGGAAATAATAACAAGCAATAAAAGCTAGTTATCCTGCTTTGATCATGGTACATAAACTATAACAGTAAATCACATTAACATATACAATTAATGCACATCAGTCTACTAAACCAGACCTGGAGAGCCAGCTTAGTGGCTGAATGAGGCCTAAGGTTACAACTTTAGCACCAGAAAGTAAAGAAAAATGTAATTTAGAAACAATATATGCAATGGAAAATCTCGCTCTACTTTAAGCAGTTGGCATGCAAAGAGTGAGTATTTTCCTCCTTAGCATCCAACAATAAATTTATGATTGAAAAATATAAGAAAGAAGCTGTTTGGTATATTCAGATTAAAAATAAGGTTTGTATCCAGGTACAGTAGCACATAATTGTATCCAGCCCTTGAAATGCAAGGCAGGAAAACCAGAGCATCAAGGCTAGCCTACACTACATGAGACACTGTCTCAAAAGACAAAACAAAAGAAAAGTGAAGTATGTTATACGTTGATAGAAGAAATTAGAGGAAGAAAAGTCAAGGAGACAGAAATCCCACAGAAAATTTGCTAGGCAGAATGAGGCCAGAGAGCCAAAACACAGACAGGGTTTGCAGACCGTAAACATGAACACATCGTCTGTGGTATCGGGAGAAAGTACCAAGCTGGTTGGACATGCCTCTGTGGGGACAGATTTCTCCCGGTGCCGATTTTATCTATAAAATAGAATGGGAAGGTTTATGGAGACTGCTGAGGGCCCAAAGGAGTTTCGAAATGCACCTGAGAGGCTCCACTATGATGTGTATAGTTGCTCCTGGAATTCCCTGATGAGTCTCAAGAGTATATCAAACCTGGGTATAGTATCAGGAAGTCTAAATTCCTAAATACTTCCTTCATTTTCTTGTTTTCGTGGAACAGTTCCTCTCACTCTGGAGCCTCAAACCTACCACAGTCCCTGACACCAGAGGGCTGGAATACAAGCGTGGGCCACTTCATCCAATTTCAAGTTCTCTAAGAAGGAGAAGCCATTTGGGTCGACGAGTAAAGAGCCAGTGTGTAATTGCTCTGAAATCAGAACCGATTCTACAGGAAAGAATATCAAACAAAGCAATTGGTACTCTGAGCAGTTCTGAAAACTCCGGTAGGGAAGAAACACCCTCTACCACCACCTCTTTTCAGATACCAACTGTCAACGTTTCTGTCTTCAGGTGTCAAGTAACACTCAGGGCTTTTCTAAGTGCTCTGAATATTCCAGAAAAGAAGACAATCAGTAATTCAGTAGGTTTTCACATGCAAAAAGCAAAAACCAATTTAAAAACAAAAACAAAAATACAGAAACAAAGATCCATTTACAGTAGTAGATTGGCAGGACACATCACTTCTCATTTATCTCTCTTTCCTGGAAAGATGTATATGTATATATGTATATATGTATGTGTATATATGTATGTATATAATATGTACATATATATATGTATATATATATAAACTCATAGAGATTCTTCTGCCTCTGTCTCTGCCACCACCCCAAGCGCTAGATTAAAAGCATGCTCTACCTTGTCCAGCTGCTTCCTTAATCTGGACTGGAAGTTTCTAGTGTACCAGTTTCCATAGCTGATATTGCCCTCACCATGAAAAGATTCTCAAATGTTCCTTCTAGAAGAACTACTATTCTCACTGGTCTGTAAGAACACTGTTGGCTGGAACACGCCTGAGGTTTTCTAGTTTGTTTGTTTGCTTTTAACCAAAAGTGAAGATGACTTACATGACTGCCCTTGGGCTTTTTTCCTGGGCTTCTTATGAAGGCAGAGATGAAAGCCCACTTGGGGAGTCCAGATGCTTCTAATTCCTCAACAATGAATAGCTAGGCATGTAAGTCTCTTAGCTAAGAAAACAACTCAGCTCTTGATGCTCAAATTTGCTGTGTATTTCTCCCCCACTTTCCATGTCATCCTCAGAATAATCAGAATTTCTGTCAATCACAGCCCTCTCTCCACCCACTGCTTTGGTGCTGGCTGCTGACTTTTCTCCATTTTATAACCTGACAAGTGGTCCTGGTTTTAGGCAGGTCCCGACATTTTCTCCCTCACCCCATTTACTGTCTGTAAGCACCCTTGCTACTGGTAGCTCTCCTCAATACTCCTATCCCCACTCATACCACCCGACAGGGGCCTCTCAGCTTTCAATCCTTTTAGGACAAGAGAAGCTTTTAGATTACTTGGAGGATGTGTAAAAAAAGACAAAACAATATCTTCTCCCCAAACCAAGCCAAATGTATTCGTGGTGATTATGACACCACAAAAGACCACTGGACAAAATAAGTGACGTGAAACCCGGCTTGTCACTCAAATCCTGAAAGACTCTCTGGACAAAGATGTAGTAATATACATATGTAAAACCATTAATGTGGTTAATCATTCAGGTAGGTTCAGCATGTCATCTGCAATAGTGAGAGTGCTTTACGTACGATGACCTCATTTCATAACTGTAGCTAAATCAGAAGCATACTCTTCTTTAGAAAGGATCAAACATCATTTTATTTATTTTATTTGGGATTCTATGAATTGTGCACATATGTGTTTATGACTTATAGATAAAACTGTGACCAAAGGTACAGAACCAAGTAAATAAACTTTATCATCTAATATGCACATAAGGAAACACTGATGTCAACAATGCACAGAGAGAGAGAGAGAGAGAGAGAGAGAGAGAGAGAGAGAGAGAGAGAGAGAG
>NW_021604566.1:15056858-15057687 GCF_004785775.1 Grammomys surdaster
GAGAGAGAGAGAGAGAGAGAGAGAGAGAGAGAGAGAGAGAGAGAGAGCATAGAATAACCTCTGTTGTTCCTCAGCTATTATTCACCTTATTCCTTAAAACAGGGCTCAGGGCTCTCATTGGTCTGGAGCTCAAATGGGCTAGACTAGTGGCTGACCTACTGAGTGCAAGTTCCACCTATCTTGACCTTCTCACCACTGGTTGTGCAAGATGTTTTTCTTTGCTTTTTGAGACAGGGTGTGGTGGTTTGAATAGGAATTGAATAGGAACAGTCCCATCAGACTCATATGTTTGAATGCTTGGCCCATACAGAATGGCACTTTTAGGAGGTATAGCCTTGTTGGAGTGGACATGGCCTTGTTGGAGGAGTTGTGTCATGGTGGGGGGGGGGCAGGCTTTGAGGTCTCGGAGGCTTAAGCCTAAGCCTAGTGGCATACAGTTCTCTTCCTGCTGCCTGAAGATCAAAATGTAGACTTCTCAGCTCTTCCGCCCAGCACCATGTCTGCATGGATGCTGCCATATTTCCTGCCATGATGATAATGGACTAAATTTCTGAACTGTAATCCAGCCCCAATTAAATGTTTTCCTTTATAAGAGCTACATGGTCATGGTATCTCTTCAGGGCAATAGAAACTCTAATTAAGGGATGGGTTTTTCTATTTAACCCTACCTGTCCTGGAACTAGCTATATAGACAAGATTGGCCTCAACCTCTTCTGCCACTGCCTCCTGAGAACTGGGACCTCAGACACAAGCTACCAGGCCTGGATCCATCCTTCCTTCCTTCCTTCCTTCCTTCCTTCCTTCCTTCCTTCCTTCCTTCCTTCCTTCC
>NW_021604566.1:15057697-15070090 GCF_004785775.1 Grammomys surdaster
TCCTTCCTTCCTTCCTTCCTTCCTTCCTTCCTTCCTTCCTTCCTTCCCTTCCTTCCTTCCTTCCTTATTTATTTATTTAACATGGATTCTGGGGATAAAACTCAGAAATCTAGGTTCTCAGGTCTTCATGCCTCCCAGATAAGCATTTTACCAACCACGTGACTGTCCCAGCCCTCCTGGCATTTTTTCCCTATAAACTTTGAGCAGTATCTTTCTTGTCACGAATAATGACAAATCTGTCACTTCTCTTCCAAAACATTTGCATAGTAATCACGTCTTCATTGTAACATAAATCTAGTTTATTCAAACCTCAAATGATTGGAATTATTTAGAGAAGCTGAATTTAGACAGTCTGCATTCCTCTAGATCAATAGCTTATATCTAGACTTTAGCTAAATGGAAGTCCCCAGACTCTAAAAGTTGAGAAGGTTGGTTGCAGAGAAAGAAATGTTATATTGCTTTCTCCAGTTAAAGTCTAAACTTGCTTCTCTAAACAATGTGTTAAGAATAAAATAAAAACATTTATAGACAACAGCTCACAGTGAGTAACCTAATTTGCAAATGTAACAGATAGGACCAAGAATAAAATTTCATCTGCATGGATGCCTACAACATCAGGGAAATAAGTATAGTAAAATTATAATATCATTTTGTAGAAACGAGTTTCTCTGAACCAGCAAGTATATTGTTCAAAGAAAATATTTCAAAGGCATTTTTCCTATGTGATTAAGATTCTTTACACTTACAAAATACAGCCTTAAAATAGTATTCAACTTCAAAGACATTGCTGGTCATGAAATCACCCTGAGCTACTTGGCGGCACTTCTCGCTCTTTATTCCGTCATAAGAAATTACAATACCAAAAATGCTACAGAAGCCACACATTCGTGTACCTTCTTTGCAGGAAATACTGAACTGAAAGCAGCTGTGTCCCTTAGAATGTGGGGAGAGAGCACAAAGGAAGAGGGCTGCGATCTGAAGCCGCAACTGGAGGCAGAGATGGCAGGAGCAACGAGAACTGTCACGGTTCTAGTTTATTTACTTCAACACACGTGTGTCTATGAATGTGTTTTTCTGTATGGGTATTCTTCATCTGAGCACAGATATCCAATATGGCTGACCAGTTTCCTTCCTCTCTCTCTTCTGGGATTCTGAGTCTGCCTGTGTTCTTGCTACTGTCTCACAGCAACTGGATGCTCTCATCCACACCTTTTTCTTTCTTCTATGTTTCAATCTGAATAATTTCTGTTGAACTACCTTCAAGTTCACTACTTCTCCTCTAGGATATCAGATATACCAATAAGACGAGTAATGCCCTTTGCATCCTTTTACTATTTTGACATGTAAAATGCCATTTGAGCCTTTCTTACCCTTTCCAAATTGCTTTTCTGGCATATTTCTCTCTCATTGGACCCTTTAATAGACTAACGACAGTGTCTCTAAATTCATGTTAGAAGTTCTACCACCTTGCATCAGATCTAAGTCTACTTATGGAGACAATCGTGTCTCTTCAAATCAGCTTTCCTTTCCCATTGTAGATACTCCAAAAAGATTTTTGTTTTATAGGATACTATAGATTACCAAGAAAACAACTGGGGGGTGGGGGGAGGTGATCAGGATTTGCAAACACATATGTCTTTCCTTCTGCCTGGCTTGTAGGCTGAGATTGGTGTTAGTCTAATCAGAAACTGGACTGCACTGAGAGTTTACTGTGGCCATGATTACCACCAGTGAACTAGGCCTTTAGTTTCCTCAGTGATGAGTTGGGCCAAGGATCCATGTTCTAGCGAGTTTTTATATTATAACACCTGCACCTTGCTTAGTGTTGGCTTCTCTGTACTGCTTGTCTCTGTTTGCTCCGTGATTTGTTCTTAGTGCTTGGAGTCATTCGCAGGAAAGAATCCATTTCAGGTGTTCATTAAGCCTCTATCATAAACCTGGATCTCAGGTGTCTGCCTCTCTTTGCATATAATGTTGGATCTAGTACACATCTCCTGCTTCCCCATGAAGAAAGCTTTTTTGTTTTTCCTTTCCCTGGCTATGATAAACTTCCAACAATATTCTCAATCTAGTCTCTGTGTTTTTCCTACAAATTAAGGCCTTTTATTTCTCTTTACAGTGAGAGTAGGCAGAGATATCTTGGCAGATTTGTGTAACCTTTATTTGCCTGATGTAATTGTCATCTCAGAAGCTAATCTAGACCTGGTCCTGGAAGCTTCTAGCTTCTATGTCAACTAATCTAGGTTTAGAATGTTTTCAGCTTGTTTTCTCTCTGCAACCTGTCTCTCTATAACTGTCCTGGCAACTAACTCTCTCTCTCTCTCTCTCTCTCTCTCTCTCTCTCTCTCTCTCTCCCTCCCTCCCTCCCTCTCTCTCTCTCTCCCTCCTCCCTCCCCCCTTCTTCTCTTTCTTCCAGTACTGCCCCTCAAGTAGCTTCCCTTTCCTCTCATGAGAGCTGGACATATTCTATTCTGTCAGTTCTTTCTCTGATTTGTCATTTTGTCTGTCTCTCAATTGGATATCACTTTCAAACATGGGTGCTTCCTTCTACAAACTAACTGTACCTTTATGGTTTAGAATTGACAGTGTGTACTAAGGACCTGTTTGTATTTTAGCCATGGGAGATTAAATGTATATGCTATGTAAATGTGTCTGTATTTCAGCCAGAGGGATTAACGTTGTGTGCCAAGGATGAGTCACACCACAACTAGAAACAGGGTTTTCCAGTAGACAACACAATCCTGGGGTTCACAGTGTGATCAAATACCCTGCAACAGCTCTGTGGCAATGAGTGATGTTCCATACCCTGGATGCTGCCTTGAGAGGCATTTCTCAGGCTTCCCTGCAAACGCCTTCTAGAAGGCTTATGGGGTATACTACAGTCTCTTACACTGCAGTCTCTAACTTGATTTATACTCTTACTCTGGCACATACTTGGCTGCTAGAAGTTTTGGGTTTTTTTTTAAAGCTGCTAGCTGGCACTTTGTCACTCTGTGTGGAACTTGGTTATGAGTGCACCCAGAAACAAATTGTAAGATCAAATGTTGTCTACAGGTACTTATTTCTCTTCAGGCTTTAAATATTTGTCTGCTTTGAGACACTGGTTCCTTTAAGGATTCAGCAAATGCCACTGGCTTTCATCTTGTGCTGTAAGTGTGGAAGACATGTTTCATCCTATTCTCTAAGATGAAATATTTCTTGTCCAATTTTAAAATCATTTAAAAAATGGCCATATTGGGTGGTTACTTTTGACCAACACAGCACAGTGGACAGAGACATCATGGAACATTTTTTCAACCAGACTTAAAAAAAGAATAGCACCTCTATTCTGTCTGTTAGATATTGGAACCACAGTAAAAAAAAAAAAAAGTTAGCACCTCAATGAATAAAAAGGCTGAATCTGGGAGCCCAAAGGAGCATGATAGGTCAATAAAGAAACCATTTTGCATGACATAGCATTATTAGCCACTAGACTGGTCTCAAGCAATGCCAACAGAACAACCACACTGAGCCGAACAAAACTTCAGAAACCTAAGAAACAATGAAAACCACTGTTTAGAGACACTAAATTTTATGTGACTTGATAATAAGTAATAAACAATTGAGTCAATGGTCCATAAGTATAGACTGCCAAAATGGCTCACCAGGTAATGGTGATTGCTGACAAGCTTGGGAACCTGAGTTCAATCCCTGGAACCCACATGAGAAAAAAAGACCAACTTCCATAAATGGTCCTATGATCTCCACATGTGTACATATGCCCATACAGAATAGCTAGTTACCTAGCTAGGTGACAGATAAATAAAACATAAAAGAAACAGATAAATATTTGTGATAAATAAAAATATTGGACATGTTACGAAAACCATAATTCATGAAATAGCATAATGCTTATCTTCTAAGAGTGTTAGGCAGACAAGAATACAAGGCAAAGAACTATAGGAAAATGTCAAATTAGTTTGCATGGAATGGGGAAACTACTCTACTTGAATACAATAACATAAACCCAGATACAATTTTCCCAGATCATGATTAAAATAATATCTAAGAAAGCATCCTTATTCTCAGAAAATCACCCTCAAAGTATGTGCAATATTCAAAAGATATCACTATGTTTGATCCAATTGTAGAATTATTCAATTTACTTTTAAAAAGCTTAACGTTTTAACCGCTCAGAAGGCAGGCAAATAATGACCAAAATACAAACATTTCCAACTCAGGAAATAAATTATACAACACTGTCTTTAGTGCTGTTCCCTAACCATGGCCTCTTTTAAAACTTATTAAAGCTTAACAAAGACAGGCTAATGAAATACATGAGTCAACAGCTGCCCAGCACAAAGCAAAAATAAATTCCAGAAATTTAGATAAACAGGGCAAGTTCACAATTGGGATAAATTTAGAAATCATTCTGAAGTATAGTCCTATCAAGATTTTCTTAAAACAATTCCTTTTTCAAGTATTCTAATAATACTGACGATAAGAAGAAAATCATGGCTATTATGCTATTAATTTTCTATGATGGCAGTCTCTGGGCTCCAGGCCTGATTACAGTTAATGACGTGGGCCTGGCTAATTTCTGGAAAAAAAAATCACTTTAAATTTAATTTCCTAAATGTAATCTCTAAGCTCCCAGTTTCCCTAGCTGAAATCAGACTCACAGAAGAACAAGTATCATGGTCAACAAGCCTGGTGTGCAGGCACAGGGCTGTGCTTTAAGGAGGATAACAACACCTGGAATGGTGGCTCTGCCTGTGCCACCATTAAAACAATGGTCAAAGCCCAAATAAGGAGGAATTAAGCCCAGTGAGAATTTTGGCTTGGCATTTCCTGTGGTGGTGTAACATGTTTTCTTTTTCTTTTCTTCTGTTCTCCTTTGGGAAGGGAGTCTATGACTAAGACGATAGTATTTCCTACACAGGTGTAGCTAGGAATTCCTATTGGAACCGGAAGAGGAAGATGACCCTCCTGTTTGCCTTATTGTGAAAAAGTGTGTGTGAGTCTGTGTGTGTGTGTGTGTGTGTGTGTGTGTGTGCACGTGTTGTGACTGTGATTTTAAATTCTTTCTCAAAGAGAACAATGTGAAAGAGAACAATGTCAATCCAAGTTGGATATACAAATCATCTAAGGGCTACAAGCGATTTTTAAAAGAGATGAAACAGTAGCATAGAATATTAACTGAAGGTTTACTATTTGCTAACCATTGTATATAATCTAACTCTTCTAAACCTCACACACGTCTCTCAAAACAATCTTGCTCCATATATAGATGTAAAAAGATAAAACTTAGAAGTAAACTTATGTAAGGCTCTAGTAAAAAATTCAGTAAGATAATACTAAGGTACTGGTTACTTTTAGCTTATGTGTCATCCTGGGATGTAGTGGGGCAAATAGGGGCCTGTCATAACTCAATTGCTCATTCATTCACAGAATGAGAAAAATTCATATTTATTTCATGCCCACTATGTCATAGGCACTTTGCAAAGCTGTGAGTAGGGAGTTGAGAATTACTTGAAACTTACTTTTTCCTTAAGAATCTTCAATGATACATTTTGTGATGGTCAATCCTCACTCTTCTGTTCATTCAAGAAAACTATAAATTTGGTCACAATCTGTTTTAAATATTTATAAGCAGAAAATAAAACAAAATAATAAAGTATATTGGTATTCTCATAACTCATATTTCCTAACAGAAAAAGCAATCAACTAGATGAAAAGTAAAATATATGCTGTATAGTTTATTAATAATTACTGAAGGGAAATAAATGGAAGGGGAAGAAATGGGGAGATTGCAATAACAGAAAAAATGGCTGGCAAAGTCCCCAGTGAAGGGATGACTGCTGTAGGGAAAGCATTAGGAAGAGAGGAATGAGTATATCCAGGAAAAGGAGAGCCCTGGGACAGAGAGTAGAGTCCAGGGTAGAAGATGGGGAAGAGCCAAGGATGAGGTCAGGGAAGAAAACAAGGCCACAGAACGGAGTCTTGTAGACCAGTGGAAGCTTGGCTGTGGTGGGATGCTATTGGCAGGCCAAGCAGTGGAATGCCGTGTTCTGGCTTGCACTTCCTACCTGACTCAACAGCATACATTGTTCTAAGATCCAACACAAAAAAAATATACTCCTTTTCACCTAAGACCCAACTGCTACTGTATGATATGAAGACCTTTAAGAATGATTTCAATTTAGCACAGATGGGGCTGCCCAAAGAAAAGATAAATGAACACATCTGGAAAAGGGGTTTACTGTATCATTTTCAATCTGCCTGTAGCAAGTTGGAGGCTTTGGGCAGAGGAATATGACTATAAGTACAATGTTTTGACAACTGCCTTAGGAAATTTCTATAGATCTATGAATCTAAGTGGTTTTTAAACTTTTAAAAACCTAATCCTTTCAGCACCTTTCTCTCTTCCCTGGAAACCTATTCTTAAAAAATGAATCACTCGAAAAATAATGACTGTGCCATACTGTTCCCAGTAGGACTAGGCCAACCTGAAAATGGGAGTTATCACTGGAAGGCACACCCCATTAGGTAAGAGCTTCACCACCCCTTACCAGGAAGACTCTAGACTTCTGGCCAATAGTAATGACACATCCTCATAGGTGGCTTCCTTAAGTTGCACATGAAATTCCAGGGATGGTAGAGAGAGCCCTGAGATAACTAACAATACCTTTCATGGATGAGCATCCTTATCAGACTAGGCACTACGCCAGGACTTCCAACATGTGAAGAGGGTTGTCCAAGCACAGAGAGTAAAATCTCCCTTTGTCTTTATGTTTGTTCAGATTCTGCATAGATTAGATGGCACTTGCTAATACTGGGAACAGAGGCACTTCAGTCTACTGATTCGAATGTTAGTGTCTTGCAGACATATCTAGTAATATGCTTTACTAGTAGTGTGGACATGACTTAGCTCAAGACAAAGAGAACTTCAAGTCATGTCTGAAGCAGAATTCTAAAAAACTGTTGCTTAAAATGAACTCTGACTCGGCTCATCTGCTGTCCTTTCTGAGCCTAATTCTGGACGTTGTTAAGACATATTAACAATGTTACGTCCTCGTTCGTTACTCTTTCAGTTTGCCATGTATGCTACTGAGGGTAGACATATTTTTAAGAGATAATATGCTCATGCGAGGTAATTTATTACATCTTGATTACTTGTCAAGATTTAAACTCTGGAATAAAACATTTAATTCTATGAAAAGATATCAGAGATGTCAATGGAAGAACACATTTTCAAATTCTAGAGAATTGTCTAGTCTAGTTTCCATGCCAAACTATAAGAGCCATTAAATACGGGCCATCAACATGTTAACCCACATCAGCAAAAATTCATAAAGAAGTCACTTAAAGAGCACCTACTTGCAGACCCCACCTGCCCCACGTGTTCCTCTGTGTTCTGAGCGAAATCACAGCATCAAGCATTTATGGTCATGTCACTTCATGTAACGCTTTCAAATGAAATTTCAGGTGCCAAAGATTGTGGAGTGGGCCAACCTGAAAAGAATGACTCTCACCTTTAAGGATTTTTTAAAACAAATAATT
The DNA here is from genome assembly GCF_004785775.1 of Grammomys surdaster. Taxonomy (NCBI): domain Eukaryota; kingdom Metazoa; phylum Chordata; class Mammalia; order Rodentia; family Muridae; genus Grammomys; species Grammomys surdaster. Next base: position 15,065,240 of record NW_021604566.1, read on the forward strand.
ATTCTCAAAATAGAACCTGAGGTTACAGCCCAGTCATAGAGCACTTGCATAACACGCACGGGACTTGGGTTCAATAGATACTCAGAGCTGGGAAACACACCCTCCATGTACCCCTCCCTACTCACCTTCAAACTCATGGCCTCTTTATTAATTGTGTTTTGCATGCATGTACATATATGCAGATACATATATATTCCTAAATATAACCTGCTCAGTTTGTACAGTGTTGCTGTACACATGGTTACATTTTGTACTGCACAGCACATTAAGGGGATTTTTCTCAGCTATTTTGTCAGAAAGCTGACTAAGACAACATTGCTGCGGCCAACATTCTAGTGAAAAACCAGAGGTGATATAAAATACAGGCAACATTTATTCAATAAATATTTATCTCACACTTACTGGCCAGTTTTGTTCCAGGCATTTGCTCAGTCAAGATAAAAGAAATAGAGTGAAATATTAAGTGTTGGCCTGCTTACAATCATAGCAAGAGAGTGAGTAACTGGGAAAATGAGGGCCCTTTATGGAGCAAGGACTAGCTTATGGAAGCAAAGAGTTGATGTGAAGCCACAAGAGATGGGATGCCAGATCTAGCTTTAGAATTTACAGAAGACAGGGAGCAAATACAGGGAGCAGGTCAAGAGCATGATATGGAAGAGGGGAATCCACAGCGAGTGTTTAGGTGGCAATAATGAACACTCTCCAGCTTCAACCTTCCCCAGTCCGTGGGGAGCTCGTGAAAGTGCACCTGTTGGGTTCAGTTCCTAGTTTCCTGTTCAGGTCTGGGGTATCAATATCAGCAATTTGCAAAGCTGAGTCCTGGACTCTAGGACAGGGCTGTAATCAGATCATCCAGTTGGCCATTCCAAGAATAAAGGGCTAAGAGAGGTAGCAGAGAGTGTGCATGGGCTCTGTAAAGAATTTGAGTAGCCATGTTTGCACCTTTCCCCATTTAAATGGAAACAGCAAAAAAGCATGGAGAAATTCTTAGGAGCCGCTCCTTAAGGAGGTGGCACTTTTGGGGCACTGATAGTCAGTCTATAGCTGATTGATATGTAAATACCTCTGAGTTCCAAATAGAGTAAAAGGGACCAAGATTAATAAGGAAGCCAAGAGAAAGCAAGATGAAAAGCTGGCTGTACTGTGTCTTTTTAGCTGTCTCCACAGGGACACTTTATGATCAGAATACTCTATTCAAATTCTGACATAGTCATTGTTAGAGCTGGGGGTTTTTGTTTTATTTTGTATTACATGCATTGAAACATTTAACCAAAACTCAGGAGCAAAGTGATTAACAGCATATAATTATTAGGAATGTCAAGGAACTGTCATTCTCATTAATCATGCTAAAATAATTGAAGTCTATAAAAAAGAAACAATGGCCAAAGATCCTTTCCATTTAAAGACTGACTAGTAGTTAGAGGAAGCATGCTTTGTTATTCTGCATTGCTTTACAAGCAAGGACAATTGCAATTATTCTAAAATAGTCCTGAGTCTATAACAGACTCAGAAGAGCATTAAACACACATACTCAAACGAATTTGTTGCAAATGCATTTTTTCTTTTAAAATGTTTATTATTTTTTGAGATTTCCATATGTGAGGACTATGTCTATATTATTCCCTCTCTTTTTCCTCCTCCAGTTCCCCATGTTACCCTTCCCTACCCTGCTCCCTTTTAAACTTATGGCTTCTTTTTCCTTAATTATTATACGTATATATATGTAATTATTATACATATAATAATTATATATGTGTACAATGCATATATATACATATAATATATATGTATATAATATATACAATGTGTATAATATGTGTATATATTATACGTAGAAATAGATAAATATAGCTTGCTTTGCATTTAGTATTGCTCCTGTCTGTCTATCTGTATGTATGCATGTCTGTATGTATGTATGAGTGTGTGTTTAAAGCTGAACACTTGGTATTGGATACCCATTTAGGAGCCTCATCCCTGGGGAAGACTGAATCTCCCCCTCAGTAGTCATTAAGCGCTTATGGCCCTTCATCTAGGCGTGTAGACTTGTGAGGTTTCCCCCATCCATACTGGCTTTGTTCAGGCATTGTTTTGGTAACCATATTATTGAGAGTTCCTGGGTACAGCTTCCTTACATACTTTTTTCTTAATGAAAGATGACTTAAGCTTCCTATTAAAGAAATTTGTTGTTGATTTCTTGAAACTAGATTTCATGTATGCCATACTGACTCAAATTTACAACCTTGAAGTCTGATCTTTCCTCCATTTCCTAGTGACTGGATTGCAGGCAGGCTCCATCATGTCATATCAGGTATGGCTTTGTGTGACTCCAGAACTGTGCACTTAGGTGATCACACTACTGACTGAGCGACATTTCCAGCCAAAGAAACGAAATTCTCATGACATTTTTCTTTTCTTTTTCAAGACAGGGTTTCTCTGTGTAGCCCTGGCTGTCCTGGAACTCACTCTGTAGACCAGGCTGGCCTTGAACTCAGAAATCCACCTACCTCTGCCTCCCAAGTGCCACCACCACTGTCCGGCTCTCATGACACTTTTTAAAAATCATTTCTTTAAGTCTCATTTTGCATTAATAAGCTTGCACAAAGACCCCTCCGCCCCCACATACACTGTAAGAAGAGCAGGTGCTTAAAGCACATTTTAAATTCACTTTATGTTTAAAGATGAAGACTTTTTTTTTTAAGAGATCAAAAGAAAATATTTGTTTTTCAAAAGAAAAGAGAAAGTTTGCAAACTGGAAAAAGACCAATGTAGAACTAGCATCAATGTTAGTGGGAACAACATTCTCAGGAGGGAAAAATAGAAACACACCAGAGGCTATAAGCTAAAATTCCTAACATGCTGATCATGTTGAGTAGCAAACACAATTTTAAAAGCCCTCAAAACTGAAAGCAACAGCCCACTTCAAACAATGCAGCATCCAAGCAAGCCACAGATCTCCATTTCCCTTTCCTCTTCCTGTTCCTATTCGCTTGGTTTCCTCCTGGTGCAAAAAGCTTTCCACAAGCAATAGGCTCCCCAATTGTGGGAAGAACCCTTCTTTAGGCAGGCAGGTCTCACTGTGAATGATAGTGTCACCCATCTTAGTTCTGTGCTTAGGATTACAATGTTCTACATCAAGTTTGTGAGCAAATTCTGCACATGTTCACTTCCCCTGCAAGGGTTGGAATAGAGCCTAATTCACAGAAAACTGGCAGTTAGCATTGGAGGACTCTGGGGCAAATGTGACCTCGATTGGAGAAGTGAAGGAAAACATTTTCCTTGCAAAAAAACTCTTAATGAGTTTATTTGAACAGATAGCAATTTATAAATTAGACAGCCCATTAGACCAAGTGTCACTGGGCTTCACCAAAAGGAGGAATCACAGAAAGGTTTTGTTAGGCATTTGAAAAAAAAAAAAAAAAAAGGAAATGTGTTTCACTGCTTCATGTGGAGAGTACCTTATTAGAGGTTCCTTACTATTGGCTAAGCTAGAACCGTTCTGCTGTTCATGTTAAGTTGGGCTAATTACATATGAGCCTGAGACACTGGCACCATCCCAGACCTCTTGTTCCCAATTAATTCTTTCATCTCTTTTTAATTGCAAAAGGGTCTTACTACATCGCTCAGTCTGACCTCCAATTTACTATCCTCCTGCCTCAGCTTCTTATGTGAGTTCTGAGGTTACAAGTAGGCATCATCATTCTCAGACTACTTTTTAAAAAATGATTTCAGGAGCTGAAGAGATGATTCAGTGCTTATGAGCACTAACTGATCTTCCAGAGGTCCTGAGTTCACACCCCCCACATGGCAGCTCACATCGTCGATAAACTGTAGTCCCACTGGGATCTGGTGCCCAGACATATAAAATAAATAAACAATTAAAATTAATACATAAATCATTTTTAAATGATTTGAAAGCAACTTTAGTGGTTTCTTTTACTCTTTATACCATTCAATGTATTCTTTTGCCTTGTCAAATGATTCTATGTCTATTTTGTTGAGACCATGTGGAATCTCTGTGAATCTTTTTGACTTTCAGGTTTGTTCTAAAGTGTAGACAAATATATCTGCCCATATACTCACAAGGCTACTGTCTTAGTTAGATAGAACTTTATTGCTGTGAAGCGATACCATGGCCCTGGGAACATTTATAAAAGGCAGCATTTAACTAGGGCTGGTACACTTTTGGAGGTTTAGCCCATTTTCATCATGGCAGGAAGCATGGCAGCATAAAAACAGACACGGTGGAGAAGGAGCTGAGAGTGCTACATCTTGATCCACAGGAAGTAGAAGGGGACTGTATCCCACAAAGCTGGCCTTCACAGTGATCTACTTCCTCCAAGAAAGCCACACCTATTCCAACAAGGCCATGCTTCCTAAGAGTGCCATTCCCCATGGGCCAAGCATTCAAACACATGAGTCTATGTGGGAGCCATGCCTGTTTACAGCACCACAGCTTCCACAATATTTCTCCTTGTTTCACTACTACCTTCCAAGAGGAAAGAACCATGGATTCTATGGGAAGCCATCTACACTGACAGCTTTTTCAACAAGCCTGGTTCTGTGGAACTCTATGGCTGTTCTTGCCTTTGATCTACTTTATAACTGTAAGCCAGGGAAAGGTCATATAATCTGATTTTGTTTTTACCCGGTTTCATCTGTTTCTAGCATCTGTGAGGCTCCACACATGCTAGACAAACATGTTTACCACCCAGCCTTATGCATGGCCCTCATCTTACTTTGGAGACAGGCTCTCGCTAAGTTGCCTTGGTTGATCTGGAAGTTCTGATCTTCCTGCCTCAGGGTATTGAGTATCTGGGATTACATGTTTGTGCCACCAGGCCTGGCTAGCAA
>NW_021604566.1:15070100-15074300 GCF_004785775.1 Grammomys surdaster
TGGTTGGTTGGTTGGTTGGTTGGTTGGTTGGTTGGTTGGTTCTTTCGTTTTGCCAATCCAAACCATGTTTGGTTCCATCCTAGGTCTCTGGGCTATCCAGCCTCCAGTTCCTGGACATCCAGACAGTGCCAGACATGAGCTTCTTCTCCTAGTATAGGCCTCAAGTTAGACCAGTCATACTCCCTATAAGTTCTGCACCATCATTAGCCCAGCACATCTTATAGGCAGAACAAATTGTAGGTTGAAGGTTTTGGCTGGGTTGATATCCCAATCCCTCCATTGGAAGTCTTGCCTGGTTATAGGAGAAGCAGGTTCAGGCTCCTTGTCCTCCATTGTTAGGAATCCTCACTAGAGTCACCTTCATAGATTCCAGGAAGTTTCCACTGTACTGTTTCCACATTGTCCCCTCAAATGTTCCACAGTTTCATTTCTCTCCTACTCTCTCACTCAGTCTCTCTGACCCCCCAACCTGATCTCTCCTGTTCCTGTGCCTATCCACCCACAGACCATCTGCAAAATCTCTTCTATTTCCCCTTACCTCATTTGTGATGATTTTTTTGTCTAGTTCTATCTATTTCTCTGCAAATTTCATGATGTTACTTTAAAAGAGAAGAATAATATTCTGTTCTGCATATGTAACACATTTTCTTTGCCTATTTTCAGTTGAATTTGTTTACATTTTCTGGCTATTATGAATTATGCTTCTATGAATATACAAGTGTCTTTGTGGTAGGATGGAGCATCTTTTGGGTATATGCCCAGGTGTGGTATACTTGAGTCTTAAGGTAGATTCCTAATTTTCTGAGAAAGTGCCCTATGAAATTCCATAGTGGCTGTACAAGTTTGCACTCAAACCAGCAATAGAGGAGTGTTCTGCTTGCTCCACATCCTAGAGAGGATGAGCTGTCACTTGTTGGTCTTAGCAATTTTGACAGGTGTAAGATGGAATCTGAAGGTCATTTTGATTTGTATTTTCTTGATGGCCAAAAGGATGTTAAACATTACTTTAAGTGATTCTCAAACACTAGAGATTCTTCTGTCGAGAATTCTGTGTTTAGATCCATATCCCATTTTTAATTGGATATATTCTTTGGGTTGTTTTATTTTTTTATTTACGTATTTACATCTCAAATGATGCCTCCTCCCATTCCTCCTTACAGGGTTCTTCCTCCCATCCTCCTTCCCCTTTGAGAGGGTGCCCACTGGGTATCCCCAAACCTGGTGTCTCTTCAGGATTAGGCACATCAACCCTCTGCTGTGTATGTGCTGGGGGCCTTGGACCAGCCTGTGTATGCTCCTTGATTGGTAATTCAGTCTCTAGGAGCTCCCAAGGGTCCAGGTTAGTTGCCACTGTTGATCTTCCTCTGGGGTTGCCATCACCTTCAGGGCCTTCCTTGCCTTAACTCTTCCATTGGTGTCCCCTACCTCTGTCCAGTGTTTGGCTGGGGAATCTACATCTATCTTAGTCAGCTGCTGGGTAGAGCCTCTCAGAGGACAGCTATGCTAGGCTCTTGTCTGTGAGCACAAGATAGCATCACTAATAGTGCTAGAGATTGGTGCCTGCCCATGGGATGGGTGTCAAGTTGGGTTGATCACTGGTTGGCCATTCCTTCAGTCTCTGTTCCATCCTTGTCCCTGCATTTCTTTTAGACATAACAATTTTGAGATGAAAAATTTGAAGGTGGGTTTGTGTCCCAATCTCTCCACTGGTAGCACTGTCCAACTACTGGAGGTTGTCTCTTCAGGTTCCATATCCTCACTGTTGGGCATTTTAGCTAAGGTCACCAGCACTGACTCCTGGGAGCCTCCCCATCCCAGATCTCTATGACTTTCTAGATATTCCCTCCACCCTCTACCCCTGCAAGTTCCATATTTCCGTTAATTTTCTTGATCCTCTAGGCTTCTCTCCTGTCTCTCTTCATACCTGATTCTGTCCCCCATCCCCCTCCCCTTTCCAACCCATGTTACTCTTCCATCTGCCTGCCATGACTATTTCATTTCGCCTTCGAAGTGAAATTCAAGCATCCTCACTTGGACCTTCCTTCTTATGTATCTCCTTAGGGTCTATGGGGTGTATCATGGGCATTCTGTACTTTTTGACTAATATCCACTTATCAGTGATTTTATACTATGCATGTCCTTTTGGGTCTGGGTTACATCACTCAGGGTGATATTTTAGATATTGTAAGAATGTAATTTCAGGTCACAGCATGAAGGATTCTTAGGCTTGGAATTTCAATTTACTCTCAAATATTAGTGGCCCCCGAGACACATTCCGGGAATAGTACATCCCGAAGGCTCGAACAAACATTCCAGAGGAAAAGGCCCAAGATAAGGGAGATAAGCCCTTAAAACAATACACCTGGGTAAACAGAAGCCACTTGGATGAATTCCCCTGGATTATAAAGATAAAGGTGTAAATTTAAGTTACTTAGGAACCGAGCCTGGGAACAGAAACTAAGTTTGAGAACAAATGTTTGAAATCTTTTTAACAGTGTCCAAGAAGCAATTAACTGTCTTTGTGAACTCTGTATATAAACCACCCTTTACCCCAATTCGAGGTTCACTCTTGCCTGCGAGCAGAGGGACCCTGGTACACCAGCCACTATCAATTCTTCAATAAGCCTCATGCAAATTGCAGCAAGTCCTGTCCATGAGTATCTCTGGGGGAGCTCGTCCTGTGGGTTTAGTTCTTTAGCATCTAACAATATCATCTGTCTGTCAGATGTAGGGTTGGTGAGGATCTTTTCCTATTCTGTATGCTAACATTGTCTTCTTGATGGTGTTCATTGCCTTATGGAAGCTTTTCAGCTTCACAAGGTCCCATTTATTAGCTCTTGATCTTAGTGCCTGAGCTGTCTGTTCAGAAAGTTGTCTTCTGTGCCAATGTGTTCAAGGCTACTTCCCACCTTCTCTTCTATCAGGTTCAATCTATCTGATTTTATGCCAAGGTCTTAGAGTTACTAAAGTTTTGTGCAGGGTCATAGATATGGATATTTGCATTCTTCTACGTGTCAGCATCCATTTATACCAGCACCATTTGTTAAAGATGCCTTCCTTTTTTCCACCGTACATTTCTTGCTTCTTCATAAAAAATCAGATATACATAAGTGTGTGGATTCACTTCTGGGTCTTTGCTTTAATTCCATTGATCAACCTGTCTGTTTTTATGCCAATTTTTGTCATACAATGCAGTTTTTGTTACTATAGCTCTGTAATATTAAATGCAGTAGCTTAAACACAAGGATGGTAATACCTCTGCAAGTTCATTTGTTGTACAGTATTGACTTAGCTATCCTAAGTTTTTTTTGTTTTTCCATATGAAATTGAGTATTTTTCTTTCAAGATCCATAATAAATTGTATTGGAATTTTGATGAAGATTCCATTGAATCTGTAGATGGCTTTTTGTAAGATGGGCATTTTTATCATTTTAATTCTACCAATCCCTGACCATAGAAAATCTTTCCATCCTCTGATATCTTCTTCTATTTCTTTCTTAAACAACTTGAGGTCTTTGTCATACAGGTCTTTCACTTGCTCGATTAGTCAATCAGTAGAAAGTTGTCTTTCCAAGAGTTTGTAGGCTTTCTGTTGTTTGTGTTGTTGTTAAAATCCAGCTTTAATCTGTAGTTGTCTGATAGTCTACAAGGGGTTATTTCAACCTTCATGTATTTGTTAAGACTTGCTTTATGTTCAAGAATGTGGTCAATTTTGGAGTAAGTTTTATGAAGTGCTGAGAAGAAAGCATATTCTTTCATATTTGGGTGAAATGTTCTGTATTTATCTATTAGGTCCACTTGATTCATAATATCTGTTAGCTCTAGTATTTCTGGTGTTTGTTTGTTTGTTTGTTTGTTTGTTTCAAAAACCTGTCTGTTGGTGAGAGTAGGATATTACAGTTTCCCACTATTGATGTGGAAGTATCAGTGTATGTTTTAAGCTTTAGTGTTTTTTGTTTTTTTTTTTTTAACAAATGTGAGTGACCTTGCTACAGGCAAAAGTGTTAAAAATTACAAGATCATCTTGGGGATTTATCTTTTGATGAGTATGTAATGTTCTTCCCATATCTCTTTTAATTTTGGTTTGAAGTCTATTAGAATGCCTATACCATCTTGCTTCTTAGGTCCATTTGCTTAGAAATTTTTTTTCCGCCCTTCTGCCCCTGCCTGGTCCTCTGGGCTGGAGCAGACACAGAGTCA
>NW_021604566.1:15074400-15087480 GCF_004785775.1 Grammomys surdaster
AGCCACTGCACTCAGAGCAGCTGAAACTGAATCCTGAGTCATCGAGGACCCAATGCACTCAGAGCAGAAGGATTTCCAGATCCAAGAGGTGGCCTGAGTCCCAGGAGTTATTCCACCCAGGAGATTAGGAGCATAAGACCACAGAGACCTCTGGACTCTGAGGAGCTCTGCAATAAGCAAGATAACTGGAAATACAGACTCCAGTTTTACACAGTGAGGGCAGGTACCACTAGAGTTAACCAGATGGCGAAAGGCAAGCGCAAGAACATAAGCAACGGAAACCAAAGTTTCTTGGCATCATCAGTACCCAGTTCTCCCAATATAGCAAGCCCTGAACACCCCATCACACCTGAAAAGCAGGATTCAGAATTAAAATCACTTCTCATGATGATGATAGAGGATTATAAGAAGGAATTAAGTAACTCCCTTAAAGAAATACAGGAGAGTACAAGTAAACAGATAGAAGCCCTTAAAGAGGAATCACAGAAATCCCTTAAAGAAATGGAAGAAAACACAAAGAAGGAATTAAACAAAAACATTCAGGATCTGAAACTAGAAATAGAAACAATAAAGAAAGTTCAAAGGGAGACAACCATGGAGATAGAAAACCTAAGAAAGAGATCAGGAGTCACAGACGCAAGCATCACCAACCGAATACAAGAGATAGAAGAGAGAATCTCAAATGCAGAAGATACGGTGGAAAATATTGACACAGTTGTCAAAGAAAATGCAAAATGCAAAAAACTCCTAACTCAAAACATCCAGGAAATCCAAGACACAATGAGAAGACCAAACCTAAGGATAATAGGTATAGATGAGAATGAAGATTCCCAACTTAAAGGGCCAGTAAATATCTTCAACAAAATTATTGAGGAAAACTTCCCTAACCTAAAGAACAAGATGCCCATAAACATACAAGAAGCCTACAGAACACCAAATAGACTAGACCAGAAAAGAAATACCTCCCGTCACATAATAATCAAAACATCAGATGCACAAAACAAAGAAAAAATACTAAAAGCAGTAAGGGAAAAAGGTCAAGTAACATATAAAGGCAGACCTATAAGAATTACACCAGACTTCTCACCAGAGACTATAAAAGCCAGAAGAGCCTGGACTGACATCATACAGACACTAAGAGAACACAATTGCCAGCCCAGATTACTATACCCAGCAAAACTCTCAATCACTATAGATGGTGAAACCAAGATATTCCATGACAAAACCAAATTTGCACAATATCTTCCCACAAACCCAGCACTTCAAAGGATAATTGATGGAAAATGCCAACACAAGGAGGGAAACTACAACCTAGGAAAAGCAAGTAAGTAATCTTCCAACAACCCCCAAAAAAGATACAAACATAACTTTACCTCTAATAACAAAAATAACAGGAAGCAACAATCATTTTTCCTTAATATCTCTTAACATCAATGGTCTCAATTCCCCAATAAAAAGACGCAGACTATCAGACTGGATACACAAACAAGACCCAGAATTTTGCTGCATACAAGAAACGCACCTCAGTGACAAAGACAGACACTACCTCAGAATAAAAGGGTGGAAAACAATTTTTCAAGCCAATGGTCCCAAGAAACAAGCTGGAGTAGCCATTCTAATATCAAATAAAATCGACTTTCATCCAAAATTAATCAAAAAAGATAAGGAAGGACACTTCATACTCATCAAAGGAAAAATCTACCAAGGTGAACTCTCAATTCTGAACATCTATGCTCCAAATGCAAGGGCACCTACATACATAAAAGAAACTTTACTAAAGCTCAAAACACACATTACACCTCACACAATAATAGTGGGGGATTTCAACACCCCACTGTCAGCAATGGACAGATCATGGAAACAGAAACTAAACAGAGACACTTTGAAATTAACAGAAGTTATGAACCAAATGGACTTAACAGACATCTATAGAACATTTCATCCTAAAACAAAAGAATATACCTTTTTCTCAGCACCTCATGGTACCTTCTCCAAAATAGACCATATAATTGGTCACAAAACAAGCCTCTACAGATACAAAAAGATTGAAATAATCCCTTGCATCTTATCAGATCACCACGGACTAAGACTGGTCTTTAATAATGACAAAAACAATGGAAAACCCACGTACACATGGAAACTGAACAACTCTCTACTCAATGATGACTTGGTCAAGGAAGAAATAAAGAAAGAAATAAAAGACTTTTTAGAATTCAATGAAAATGAGGACACATCATACCAAAACTTGTGGGACTCCATGAAGGCAGTGCTAAGAGGAAAGCTCATAGCTCTAAGTGCCTACAAAAAGAAACTGGAAAGAGCACACACTAACAAGTTGACTGCACAACTAAAAGCTCTAGAACAAAAAGAAGCAAATACACCCAGGAGGAGTAGAAGGCAGGAAATAATCAAACTCAGGGCTGAAATCAACCAAATAGAAACAGAAAGAACAATACAAAATATCAATAAAACCAGGAGTTGGTTCTTTGAGAAAATCAACAAGATAGATAAACCCTTACCCAGATTAACCAGAGGGCACAGAGACAGTATCCAAATTAATAAAATCTGAACTGAAAAGGGAGACATAACAACAGAAACTGAAGAAATTCAAAAAATCATCAGATCCTACTACAAAGGCCTATACTCAACAAAACTGGAAAACCTGGATGAAATGGACAATTTCCTAGACAGATACCAGGTACCGAAGTTAAACCAGGAGCAGATAAACCATCTAAATAGTCCCATAACCTCTCAGGAAATAGCAGCAGTCATCAAAAGCCTCCCCACTAAAAAAAGCCCAGGACCAGATGGTTTTAGTGCTGAATTCTATCAGACCTTCAAGGAAGACCTAATACCAATTCTCTTCAAACTATTCCACAAAATAGAGACAGAAGGAACACTACCCAATTCGTTCTATGAAGCTACAATTACACTCATACCCAAACCCCACAAGGACCCGACAAAGAAAGAGAACTTCAGACCAATCTCCCTTATGAACATCGATGCAAAAATACTCAATAAAATTCTAGCAAACCAAATCCAAGACCACATCAAAACAATCATCCATCATGATCAAGTAGGTTTTATCCCAGGAATGCAGGGATGGTTCAATATTCGGAAATCCATCAATGTAATCCACTATATAAACAAACTTAAAGAAAAAAACCACATGATCATCTCACTAGATGCTGAGAAAGCATTTGACAAAATTCAACATCCCTTCATGATAAAAGTCTTGGAAAGATCAGGAATTCAAGGCCCCTACCTAAACATAGTAAAAGCAATTTACAGCAAACCAGTAGCCAACATCAAGCTAAATGGAGAGAAACTTGAAGCAATCCCACTAAGATCAGGGACTAGACAAGGTTGCCCACTCTCCCCCTACCTATTCAATATAGTACTGGAAGTCTTAGCCAGAGCAATTAGACAGCAAAAAGAAGTCAAAGGGATACAAATAGGAAAGGAAGAAGTCAAAATATCACTATTTGCAGATGATATGATAGTATACTTAAGTGACCCCCAAACTTCCACCAGAGAACTCCTAAACCTGATAAACAACTTCAGCAAAGTGGCTGGTTATAAAATCAACTCAAACAAATCAGTAGCCTTCCTCTACATGAAAGATAAACAGACTGAAAAAGAAATTAGGGAAATGACACCCTTCACAATAGTTGCAAATAATATAAAATACCTTGGTGTGAATCTAACCAAGCAAGTGAAAGACCTGTATGACAAGAACTTCAAGTCTCTGAAGAAAGAAATTGAAGAAGATCTCAGAAGATGGAAAGATCTCCCATGCTCATGGATTGGCAGGATTAATATAATAAAAATGGCCATCTTGCCAAAAGCAATCTACAGATTCAATGCAATCCCCATTAAAATCCCAACTCAATTCTTCACAGAGTTAGAAAAGGAAATTCTCAAATTCATATGGAATAACAAAAAACCCAGGATAGCGAAAACTATTCTCAACAATAAAAGAACTTCTGGAGGAATTACCATCCCTGACCTCAAGCTGTACTACAGAGCAATAGTGATAAAAACTACCTGGTATTGGTACAGAGACAGGCAGGAAGATCAATGGAATAGAATTGAAGACCCAGAAATGAACCCACACTCCTATGGTCACTTGATCTTTGACAAAGGAGCTAAAACTGTCCAGTGGAAAAAGGACAGCATTTTCAACAAATGGTGCTGGTTCAACTGGAAGACAACATGTAGAAGAATGAAAATTGATCCATTCTTATCCCCTTGTACAAAGCTCAAGTCTAAGTGGATAAAGGACCTCCACATAAAACCAGATACACTGAAACTAATAGAAGAGAAGGTGGGGAAAAGCCTCGAATTCTTGGGCACAGGGGAAAAGTTCCTGAACAGAACTCCAATGGCATATGCTCTAAGATTGAGAATTGACAAATGGGACTTCATAAAATTGCAAAGTTTCTGTAAGGCAAAGGACACTGTCAATAGGACAAAACGACAACCAACAAATTGGGAAAAGATCTTTACCAATCCTTCATCTGATAGAGGGCTAATATCCAATATATACAAAGAACTCAAGAAATTAGACTCCAGACAACCAAATTACCCTATTAAAAAATGGGGTATAGAGCTTAACAAAGAATTTCCAACGGAAGAAACTCGAATGGCCGAGAAGCATCTAAAGAAATGTTCAGCATCCTTAGTCGTCAGGGAAATGCAAATCAAAACAACCCTGAGATTCCATCTCACACCAGTCAGAATGGCTAAGATTAAAAACTCAGGTGATAGTAGATGCTGGCGAGGGTGTGGAGAAAGAGGAACACTCCTCCATTGTTGGTGGGACTGCAAGATGGTGCAACCACTTTGGAAATCAGTCTGGCGGTTCCTCAGAAAATTGGACATAGCATTACCCGAGGATCCAGCTATACCACTCCTAGGCATATACCCAGAAGATGCTCGAACATATAACAAGGACATATGCTCAACTATGTTCATAGCAGCCTTATTTATAATAGCCAGGAGCTGGAAAGAACCCAGATGTCCTTCAACTGAGGAATGGATTCAAAAAATGTGGTATATTTACACAATGGAGTATTACTCAGCTATTAAAAACAATGAATTCGAGAGGTTCCTAGGTAAATGGATGGAACTAGAAATTATCATCCTGAGTGAGGTAAGCCAATCACAAAAGAAGACACATGGTATTCACTCACTGATTATTGGATATTAGCCTAGAACCTTGAAATGCCCAAGATGCAACTCACAGGCCACATGAAGCCCATAAAGAAGGAAGACCAAGTGAGGGTGATTCGGTCCTTCTTAGAAGGAGCAACAAAATACTCAAGGGAGCAAATATGGAGACAAAGTGAGGGACAGAAACTGAAGGAGGGGCCGTCTCAAGACCACCCCACCTGAGTATCTATCCCATGTGCAATCACCAAAGGTAGATGCTGATGTGGGAGACAGGAAGTGCATGCTGATAAGAGCCTGATATGGGTATCTCCTCAGAGGCCTTCAAGAGTCAGACATATTCAGAGGCAGATGCTCACAACTAGCCATTGAACTGATCATGGGGTTCTCAATAGAGGAGTTAGAGTGAAGACTGAAGGAGCTGAAAGGGTTTGTGGCACCATGAGGAGAGCAACAATACCAACCAACCACAGCTCCCAGGGTCTAAACCACCAGCCTGGGAGCACTTAGGGGGGGATCCAGGGCTTCAGCTGAATATGTAAAAGTGGAGGGCCCTGCTGGGCATAGGTGGAAGAAGAGAACCTTGACCTCATGAAGGCTGGATGCCCCAGGGGGTGGGAATTTTGAGGGTGGGGAGGTGGGAGTGGGGGGGGTGTAGATAGAGGTTACATCCACAGAGAAGAAGGAGGAGGGGCGAGGGGATTGGAGGTTCCGAGGGGGTGGTGGGGGATGGGGTAAGGGGACAACATAGGAAATGTAAATAAATCATCCAATAAAAAAAAAGGAAAAAAAAAAGGAAAAAAAAAAAAGAAAAAAAAAAGAAATTTTTTTTCCAACCCTTTACCACAATAATGTGTATCTTTGGTATTGAGGTGTGTTTTTTGTAGACAACAGAAGGAAGGATCCTGTTTTTCATTCATTCTGTTAGTCTGTGTCTTTTTATTGACACTGAGAAATATCAATAATGAATGATTATTACTGTTGGTGGTGGTGGTGGTAGTGGTGTGTGTGTATGTGTGTGTGTGTGCGTGTGTGTATGTATTTACCTTCTTCTGAGTTTGCTGCTATGAGATTACTTATTTTCCGTGTTTCGTTTTTATGCGTTAGAATTTTCTTTCTCATACCTTCTGTAGAGCTGGATTTATACATAAATATTGTTTAAAATTGATTTATCATGGATGATCCTGTTTGCTCCATCTATGGTGGTTAAAAGTTTTTCTGGGTATAGTAGTCTGGACTGGCATCTGTAGTCTCTTAGAGTCTTCAGTGCATCTTTCCAGAGCCTTCTAGCTTTTTAAGTCTCCATTGAGAAACTGAGTGTAGTGCTAATAGTTCTTCCTTTATATGTTCCTTTTTTTCTCTTGCAGTTTTTAATAGTCTTTCTTTGTGTTGTACATTTAGTGTCTAGATTATGTGATTAGGGGACTGTCTTTTCTGATTCAATCAATTTGGTGTGTATGCTTTTTAAGAGTCTCCTTAAGATTAGAAAGTTTTTCGTCTATGATTTTTATTGAAAATATTTTCTAAATCTTTGAGCTAACATGCTACTTCTTCTCCTTCTCCTTCTCCTTCTTCTTTTATTCCTATTATTTTGGTCTTTTTATATTGTCCTAGATTACCAGTATGTTTTGTGATAATACATTTTTTTAAATTTAACATTTATTTGACTGATGTAGCTGCTTCTTCTATAGTATCTACAACACCTGAGATTTTTTCTTCTATCTCTTGTTTTCTGTTGTTGATCCTTGCTTGCCTCTGTAGTTCCTGTTTGTTTACCTAGATTTTTTTATTTCCAGAATTCCTTCTGTTTGTACTTTCTCTATTGCTTCTAATTACATTTTCAGATTTTGGATCTTTCTTTTATTTCTTTCAACTGTTGGTTTATTTTTATTTTTTGTGCCTTCTTTAAGGGATTTATTCATTTTCTCCAATTTTTTTTGTCTTTTCCTCACTTTCTTTAAGCTAATCTTTTACTTGCTCATTGAGGATCTTTATTGTCATTATACAATTTGTTTTAAGGTCTTGTGCTTCAGCTCAGTTGGAACATGCAGGACTTGCTGCAGTCGGCTAGCTGGGCTCTGATGCAGACATAGTGCCCTAGATGTGTTGACTGTGTTCTTATGCTGGCATCTAGGCATCTGGGTTTGGGGTGATTATAGCTCTAAAAACCGATTTTTGAGTTTGTCTTTGTTATAATGGTGTTTTTCCCCTTGGTTTCTGTTTCCTCTCTGATCTTCTGATCTGTGTGGCTTGTGGTTGAACAAGGTTCTCCTCCCAATATTTTGGCTGGACCTCTGTAAAGCAGGGGGTCTTTACCTCACTTGGGACATGGTGAAGAGGAATGGTGGGAGTATTGAGGATAATGGAGAGATGCAAAAAAAATGGAGGCAGTCTGAGGGCAGGTGGTCTACCAGTTCTGGCACTCATAGACAAAATTTCAACAGGTGATTCAAGGGTTCCCAAATTCTCCATGTCACAATGCCTCCCAAGTCTTGGAGGTACACATCATCTTTACTGTTGTCCACTTGCTTCTTGATACCATTGAGCTCACTTTTACCTTTCCCAGACTGCTACAGTTATCCCTGCTCCATCATTTTTCATTGTCCAAAAGCTTGTTGAAATCTCTCACTTGCTATTGGAATCCACTCAGTTCTGTGGCTGCTGTGTTCAAATCATTAAAAATGTTTCTTAGATTTACTTATTTTTATGTGTATTATTGTTTTGTTTGTGTGTATGTACATGTCCCACACACATGTGTGGTGCCTGAGGATGTGCCCAGGGAGGTCTGAAGAGCATATAAGATTCCTTGGAACTGAAGTTATGGATGGCTATTAAACACTATATGAATGCTGAAAATTAAATCCAGTTTTATTTGAAAGAGCAGCCAGTGTTCTGAACCACTGAACCATTTCTTTCTGGCCTCTCCAAGCATTTTAAAAATGATATGAAATTGCTCATAGTAATCACATCATCAGTGCTCATCAGAAATGCAATTCTCTTTAATCTTTATAATTTAGCTTCTATTGTTACCACTCCAGAGAAATTATCCACCTCAAGATCACATCAAATTCCTCTTGCTAAATACATAGGCAATGGCCTTGACCCCATCATTGCATGTTTAGAAGGGAATCATTTAATCAGCCAATCTTCTTTGAAACTCTTTTCTAAGGTTGGCTGACAGCACACTCCTTTATGCTTCCTCTCACTTCATTTGATCACTAGTTGTCTTTGCTAGACGTTGCTCTTTGATCATCTCCTAAATGTTCAAATTCAAGAACTTGTACTTGAAATCCCATCATGTATTTTCTTGCATTCTCTCCTACAGAACTCTCAGGTAAATCCTTTGCTCCCAGTACTGTCTAATGACCTTCAGTCAGCTCAGGCCTCCCTCCTGGGTTTCAGCTCTTTTAAAGACACAATAACCACTTAACTTCTGATTTTTGTGTGCTTACTATATATCACATACTGCCCCAAGGTTTTAGATTCTTTAAGTTAATGCTCAAAATATGTTGATTTTGAAGACAATAGTGTGTGTGTGTGTGTGTGTGTGTGTGTGTGTGTGTGTGTGTGTGTAGCTATAGCTCAGCAATACAGAGAAAGTTAAGAGTTTTTACTGTTCCTGAAGAGAATCTGGGTTCAATTGCCAACACTCACATGATGAGCTCATAAACATTTGAAACTCTAGTTCCTCGGGATCCAATGTCCTCTTTTCAACTCAGTGGCCGTATACAAAACTATTTTTAAGACGTCTTATTTACTATTCTTTCTGTCTTTAACTCTCATCCATTTTTGCTACTATCATAGTTTTCTTCTATGACAGTAGATTCATTGATTTCTTCTCTTACACTCTTTTCTCAAACTGTACCAGGACAGAATGGCACCTCAGTAGCTTCTGAGGTCGGTACATTGCTATAACCACAATTTCTCTAACAATGCCCTACATAACTTAATTCTTATTCTGTATGACTTTTAGAATGACCTTTAAAATTCTAAATTACATCACACCCCATATTCTCATTCTTCCTAGTTGCTTAAAATGAAACTTCAAACCCGTACTCTGACATGGTGTCTGAGTCCCAGCCTGATTTAGAACTCTCTGGTGTGACTCTCCTGTCATCATGTGTGATACTTAAACAAGCCAACTCCTTTTTATACTGAGTTTTATTTCCCTGACAAGTGAATATAAACTTCCCCCCTTTACCAGTCACTTGGACCTCATTTTGCCTTTTAAAAAACTGTCTTAACCTGGATCACAAATACTAATTAACTCAAAAATTGTCTTTTCTATGAGGAAAGAGACGTCTCTCTGTCCCCTATTAGTCTTTTCCAGTATCTAGAAGCATCTTATACCATGATGGAACAGGGATGTTCTAGTTTCCTTTCTGTTGGTAAGAAACAGCAATCTGACCCAAAACAGCTTAGGGTTTATTTGGCTTATGCTTCCATATCCCAGTTCATTATTGTAGGAGCCAAGATAGGAACTTACAGCAGAAAGCATAGAGCAGTGCTTACTTGCTTGTTTGCTATCTGGATGATCACTTCCTCAAGTTCAGCTATCTTTCTTACAAAGGCTAGTTCACCTGCCCAGGAATGATGCTGCCCACAGTGACCTGGTCCCTTCCACATCAATAATCATCTGGCAATCTGCCAATTGAGACTGCCTCAGATGACTCTAGGCTGTGTCAAGTTCATAATTAAAGCTAGCTAGAACAGAGACAAAGAATTCAACAGAAGTTTGTTAAGCAAATGTGAATGATGAGATTGTTATCTCAGGATTCTCTATAAAAGTAGATGTATGTGCACACAAAAAGAGACTCATTCTAAAGAATTGACTCTTGTAATTATGGAAGCTGAAAAGTTCTATGAACCATAATTGGAGAGTGGAAGATCCAGAAGGATGATAATTTGTTTCCAGTCCCCAAATCGTCTTTGTTCAAAACCCAAAAGGAACTCCTATTTAAATTCTAGTTCAAAGGCAGGCAAAGATTGACATGTCACCTCAAATACTCAAGCAGAAGGCATAGGGTCTTACAGGAGGGTATACTCTTTCTTCTGTTTGTGTCTTGGGAGGACCACATGCTTTCCTTGTATCCCAATTCAAAAGGTTATCTAAAACCAGCCTCACTGAAACACTGGAATAATACTTGATTAAGCAGCTATGTACTTCACAGTTCAGCCAAAGTAACAAAACTGACCATCACAGATTGCTAATTAAAAATTATCAGTTTAATTAGATAATCATGAAATAGAGACCTTGAACGTCTTATTTTACCAAAAGAAGTATAAATGCATTTTCACCTATCAGTCTGCTGTCATGAACTCACAGCTTTTTCTTTGCGAGTGAAAAGGTGATTTAAGTTCCAGATGGTCTTGCCCACAAAGCTCATAATTCACCTTCAGCATTTTCTAGGCTCTGTTCCCTGAGTGTGAAAGAACTCAGACACAATTATAAGACAATTAACAGCAAATTTTTCTAGCCTTTTAAAGTTCCCAGTTCTTTTATATGTTGTTTGGATGTTCCATTTTATTGGTAATTTGCTTGACCGAAGTATTTAATTTTTACAGTGACAGTATATATATATTTTTGATCTAGTCATCTGCATTGCTTAGTAAAGTGCAGGTGTTGCACTATTACAGTGATAAAGTGTGGAATTAAATGTAGTCAAGCCCAGGCTGTCATACAGTTCAGCTAGTAGAGTCAATTGTGGTGCCCATACAGAACAGGAAGCTGACATACTGCAGAGAAAGTTCAGTTTGCAGTGAAATCGAAGAATGAGGCTACAGGAAGATGCAAGCTAGTTGATTAATCAGGTGTCAGTTAAGGAGCACTGCTTAGAAAGCCACTCTTAAAACAACTGTGTTATCAGACATTAAACATTAACATCTGTCTACCCCAAATTAATTCAAGAGTCCCAAAGGACATGTATGACTGTAAACATTTAAAGAAACAAAGCTTGGAAGAGGAGCCATTTCTGGAATTTTCCAGAATCCCTTTGTTTATATTTGTCACTTCCTATTCTCATGATTGCCAATAAAGTAGTTTTAAAAAATTAGTTCTCTCACTGCAGTCTCTCTGAGATACGCTCGTGGTAGCCCTTGAATTAAATCCTATGCTGCTTTATCACGCTACCTTATTTTTAACCTAAGTCTTTTTTTTAAAGAGTAAAATACTGCTGTTGTCCACCTAGAAAAGCTGTTTTCAACTTGTGTGTCACAAACCCTGCCAGGAACAATTGACTCTTTCACTGAATCTCATATCAGATATTTTGCACATCAGGTATTTGCCAGTAGCACAATTAGTTATGAAGGAGCAACAAAAATAATTTTATTATTAGAAGTCACCACAACATGAGGAACTGTATTAAATGGTTGAAGCATTAGGAAGGCTGAAAATCACTGCCTTAGATGAAGAAAATAATCTGTGCTGCACAGTGAGGACCATTCAGCAATGTGTGACCTTTAGTCAACAGCAGCACACCAGAAACATGGTGACTTTCTCTCTGTGTAATGGTAAAATCATAGAATGCAATTTAGTTAGCATTCTTATGTAATGACACAACATCATAAAGGAGTTTTCTTACTTCTGTTGATTACCTCTGTAATATATTTGTAAATATATGTGACAAAAGACTAAAAAGATAACAGTGCTGGGTAACTTGTCATATTTTTTTCAAGTCATAGTTACCAGAGACAAAGTAGTGCACTGCCTACAAGGGGCTCATCCCATCTCAATGAAACCAAGAGTTAGTGACATTCTTATTTCACTAAACCCTTAGAAATGCCACCAGAATATGCCATTTATAAGGTAAGTCTGTTTATTTGTCCCAGTGATAATGTGCAAGACCCTGACAATGAGTTAGTAGCATCTTGGAGAGTAAAGGCCAGAGCTGTGATGTTCAAGGGGTTTTAGGTTTGGTTTAAAGCCAGCTCTTCAGTACAAGCCTGGAGCTTAAGGCGATGTGAGTCGAGAGTGTGATAGGATGCCACGATCTTTACACGTTCTTGGATACCAAACTGAGGCCTGAAGGGGAGAAAGAGTCTAACAAAACCACACAGATGATTGATGTGTCTGTTGAAAAGTCAATCATGAATTTGTTACAAATGATTGTTCTTCTGGATGTTCCTTAAAAGAATATTACAATTATTCTTAACTATTATCTTCTTGGACAGAACTATGCTAGAATAGCAAAGTTGCAATGATGATGGCAGTCATCCAAGAAAACCATGATCATGTGGAGAATAAACCATGTGGGATGAGGAGGAGACATGCATAGTTTTGATTTTCTTTCTCATTTGCAAAACAAGAGTAATACTGACAAATGTTCTAGAAGGGACAAGAGTTTAAATTAAGAAATAAATCAATTACAGATTTAAGTAACTCTGGGGCTGGAGAGATTGATCAGGGGTTCA
Organism: Grammomys surdaster; assembly: GCF_004785775.1. NCBI lineage: Eukaryota > Metazoa > Chordata > Mammalia > Rodentia > Muridae > Grammomys > Grammomys surdaster. The sequence goes on from NW_021604566.1 coordinate 15,086,983, forward strand.
TAGCGTTTACTATTCTCCCAGAGAATCTAAGATCAGTTTAGGCGTCTCCCAACTACCTGTAAACTCCAGTTCCAGAGGATCTGATACCCTCTTCTGGCCTCCATGTATACCACCTATACACATGGCATGTACTCAGTAGTCAGACATGCATCTATATAAATAAGAATAAACATGTATTTTTAAGTCTCAACTGTAAGTTCCCAGCAGGTGTGATTCTGTTTGATTATCTCTCTAGAGTGACGGTAACGCTACCAAAAGGTTTCATGAAAATTAAATAAAATAATAGGTGAGGAAAAAATGTACAGTAGATATGTGTTCCAGTCAGGAGCCATATAGCTTAGTCTTATGAGGACATTGAAGAGTGTTTGATGAAGGACGACCTGTACATTTTAAATAACCAACCAAGAGTGTTAAAGCAACATGAAAACCATTATTAATTCAAACCTTGAAGGAGAGAAGAAAGGAGGGAAGGAGGGAGAGAGGGAGGGAGGGAGGGAG
>NW_021604566.1:15087580-15090140 GCF_004785775.1 Grammomys surdaster
AGAAAGAAAGAAAGAAAGAAAGAAAGAGAGAAAGAGAGAGAGACAGAGAGAGAGAGAGAGAAAGGAAGGAAGGAAAGAGGGAGAGAAGGAGGGAGGGAGGTAGAAAGAAAGAGAGAAGGGAGTGAGGGAGGGAAGGAGGGAGGCAGGGAGGGAAGGAGGGAAGGAGGGAAGGAGGGAAGGAGGGAAGGAGGGAAGGAGGGAAGGAGGGAAGGAGGGAAGGAGGGAAGGAGGGAAGGAGGGAAGGAGGGGAGGAGGAGAGTACAAACCTGAGAACTTTGACATCTGACAATACTGGATGCCCCAGGAGAAGTTTTTTACTAATAATATATACCCTGTACATAGTTGTGCATGGAGGTGAGAAGGAACTGAGGCCATAGGGGTGATTTCTTCCTCTTTGTATTCAACCTCATGTCAAACCCAACAAGAAGCCAGAGGTGGACAAGCTACATACTGAAGTTCCTCATCACTATGAGAGGCAAGGTCCCTTTTCCAGGTTCAATTGAAATAGAGATGCATGTCAGTCAGAACTGAGTCAGCCTCTATATTTCTGTAGAAGACATCAATGGGGGAATTTTAAGTACTCACTGTATGCAATATTTAGTAGAATAAAATTGGTTTATTTCAGAATGTTGACAGAGAAAAGATTTAGAATGTTTTCACCATAAAGAAATAACAAACACTTGGTCAGATAAATATGTTTGACCTGATTGAAATACAGGTATATATGTATAATATGTATATATTATATACTATTCCATAAATGTGTATAACTTTATATTTCATTATGAGTTGAAAACTAATTTAAAGACAGCATGGGAAACAGTGCTAGCATAGTGAGGCTGGTTTGGTCCATTATAGTACCAACATTATAGTCTATTTAAATGATTTATTGATTCTTAGTTTATATGTATGGGTGTCTTGCCTGCATGTATGTCTGTGTATTGCATGGAGAGATTTGCGCAGTGCCCGTGGAAGCATAAAGGATCCTCTTTAATACAATTCCTCATGTTGTGGTGACCTCCAAACATAAAATTATTTTTGTTGCTACTTCATAACTGTAATTGTTGCCAGCATTATGAATTATAATGCAAATATCTGTATTTTCTAATAATCTTATGAGATGTCCATGGAAGTGTTATTTGATCCCCAAAGGGGTCACTACCTGTAGGACCAGAGCCATCAACTTCATAGGTCCATGGTCAATCCTATTCTAAGTCCGCTCCCCCACTGTGGACTTCCTCACTATTTCTCTAACACTCTCCTCCCAGCTGTGTGGCTGCTGATCCCCCTGGCAATGTTTAAACATCGTGGCATGCCTCTCGTTCTTTCCTACATTCTGCTCCTTTGGACAGCTGCTGTGAATTTCAACTTTCTTGCTCTAGTATCTTTCTTTTAAACTCTAATAAAATTGCCCTTGAGCTTCCATTCAATACTTAACTTTTTTTTTTTATTTATGACACCAAGAACCTCAAAATAGAAACTTGATTTTCTGGTATCAGAAACAAAAATGTAAGCCAAAAACAAAAAATAAAATAAAGGGTCAGCCATAGTGCTCCATGACTCAGGAGGCAGGGACAGAGGCGGGTGAATCTCTGTGAGTTCAAGGTCAGCCTGGTCTACAGAGCAAGTTCCAAGTCAGTCAGAGCCACACAATTGAGGTCTTGCCTCAACAAAACAAAACATGGAACCAATAACAACAATAACAACAAAATCCAAATCCTTTTTGCTGGGTGATAAATTGCCAAAGTTCCAATGCTTCCTCATTAAATATCAGCAATTATAGAGACATTCAATTCACTGAATAAACACTGAGGTCATATTATGAGCTGCATGTCCTGATTTCTTTCTTTGAAGGGAAAGAGACCTAAATGATCACAAAACATAATCTACCCATAAGAAACTTCTGTCTCATAAATATCTCACAGTGGACTGCAGTCACACAGGTAATAACACCTCTGGTGCATGCCAAAACTCTTAGCATGACCTTATATTCTTCAGTAACCCAAACAGCGTGAAGTGGAGACAGGAGATTGCTGGGACTTACTGGCTGCAAATATGTTCCAGGTTCAGAATGAGATTTTGTCTCAAAGGAATAAATCAGAAATGATAGAGCGGTATCTTGGTGTATTAGTGTTTTATTGCTGTGAAGAGACACCATCACCACAGTGAAAGTGTTATATTGGGACTGGCTTACAGATTCAGAGGTTCAGTTCATTGTTCATTATCATCATGGAGGAGAGCACAGTGGCACACAGGCAGACATGTGGTGAGAAAGTTGCTCAGAGTTTTGCAGGCAGCAGGAAGAGAGAGACTCTCAGGTTGGCATGGGCTTTTAAACCTCAAAGACATCTCCAATGACACACTCCTCCAAGATGACCACATCCCCTAATCCTTTCAGAGTTACTTCCTGTTACCAAGTATTTAAACCCATGAGCCTATAGAGGCTATTCTTATTCAAACCACCACAAGCAGGATGCCTGAGGATCTGAATGTACACACACATACACACATACAGAGAGAGAGAGAGAGAGAGAGAGAGAGAGAGAGAGAGAGAGAGAGA
>NW_021604566.1:15090150-15167601 GCF_004785775.1 Grammomys surdaster
AGAGAGAGAGAGAGAGAGAGAGAGAGAGAGAGAGAGAGAGAGAGAGAGAGAGAGAGGTTTAATTACTTTTCTTTTGCTGTTCAGAATCCGTGATGGTGGAGAAAATGTGGCAGGAACAGTAGAGGGTTCACATCTTGAGAGTCACACTGAGAATGGTATGAATTGTTTGAAACCATTAAACCATTATGATACACCTCCTTCAACTTTCCTTCAAAACAGTTCCACCAATTAGGGAGCAAGTATACAAATATATGAGTCTATGTAGACCATCACACAGACACACACACACACACACACACACACCACTTCACAAATATTTAATGCTAATTTACCAAATATGATAGGAATCTCACTTATGAATACAATTTCACTGAAGCCAGGGAGGCAGAAAGAGGAACTCTTTCTTCAAAGAGACCCTGCAAAGTCATCTCTGCTAAGATGCTGAAGAAACCAGACTTGAAGAATGAATAAGACAAGAGTGGAGAAAAGGAAGGAAGGACAGGGAAGAGCCTTGTGGCTAATGATCCCTGTCAGCCAAGGGGCAAACTGACAGCAGGACCAAAGCTGTACTAACAAAATCATCCTGAAAAATGTCACTGGAATTAGAATAAAAAATGAAAAACTGCTGAAACATTTACTGCACAGTTTAGATTCTACTATGAAATTCTACTACTGTGGTACTCTCAGTTATATTAAATCATGGATTTTATGAATTAGCTTAAGATTTATAACTTCAGAGAGCTTATGCTCATCCCTAACTTCTGTAGCACATTGCTAATCTTAAATTGATTGAACTAGTCAAGGTCTTGCAAAAAAAAAAAAAAAAAAAAACAGGCAAAAAAGAAAAATAGGACTTACCTTTAAGCTGACCATTTACTAAGGTTCATGCCAGTAAGAGGAAACAGGGACGGGCTGGTAGAAGCTAGCTAAGGTATTGAATCACAGTGCTGATTTTCCCTCACATGAAGAACACAGAGAAGGAAAGTAAGTGAATGGAAGCATCCTACCTTCCTGCAGGTGCACTTAAAGGAAAGCTCCACAGATTGCTGAGGAGCCACCCAAAGACATCCATCAGAAGAGCCCCATCCTGGGTCTCTGTCATATTGTACTACCTTTTACAGCACAGAAAACACAGATATACTCCAATATGGTGCAAAGGGATGTCAGAGCCAAGGCGCCCTTGATTGATGATGTTCCCAGTGCTGGGTGGTCATGGCTCCTTGGACAAGTCCGAGATGTACAATCAATGCATATTTGTACAGCCATCATTTACCATTATAAGCATGTTTGTTTCAAAGAGAAAGAAATTCTTCGTATATTTAGTTGGTAGAGAAATGATTGTGATTTTTCCCTCACAAAGTAATTATTCATACAAGTCTTGTTATTGCTTAGCTCTTTTAAAATCTACAGGATTGTTTTCAGTTCCAAGAAAGTGGCCACTTAGTTCTTAGTAAGTGTTAAAAGAGAAAGGGATCTGCTCCTGTGTTCACATGGCATAATGAAGTTGGAGCTGTTTATTTTCCTCCTAAGTGAGCTTTGCTTCATTCCTGCAAATGGTTGCTCTGTCCGAAGATCTTTGTCACAGGATAGGGACAGATGGGTGGATCAAAAATCTCTTCACATTTCTAAACATCTCTTTATTATAAGCTAATTCATTACATCTAGTTTCTGCAGAAAAACTTCTCTTCAACATAATATTATTTATTTTGGAAGTTGGGATGAATAAGGGAGAAAGTTAATGGTGTCTGAATTGGATTTTCAAGTTCTCATGTGATTTCCTTCCCTTGGTAATAAATTTTCACCTTACCATGGTATAAACTGATCCCATCATCATGACTTGTAAACAACTTGGACTCTTGATCTAAATGCACTTAAGACCTAGTTGGGAAAAGGTTGAAGGGCGCTAGGAAGCATTTATGTAAAAGCACCTTGCTTGTATAGGCTGTCAAGTTTGTATTTGATTTTCTTGTACTCAAAAACTAAAGAATTAATCTGTCACAACCTCCTGGATGCCTAGAAGAAAACAACATGAGACACTGGGTCAGGGGCAGGACATTTTTGGATCTATAGAACAGCTTGGGAAATCTGCTGTTTTTTCAGCAAGTGGCAAGCTAATCTGCTTGGCCAAGGGGCTATACTATTTCGTTTCAAGCTACAAAATGTATGTACCCATGTAAGACATGGTTAGAGTAACTGCATATTGTGGTTTGGACACACTCATTAAGTCAGGGAGGGACTCCCAGTGTTCACAGGGAATGCATCTCCCAGCACAGGTGATGGCACCTCTGAAGTTCGGAGTGAGAAATGATGAGATGCTCATATCTCATGACTAAGGTAAATGTTATAACTATACTGACTATTACATCAAACAAAAGTAATGAATAATGTTCATTACCAACTTACCTTAGTCATTTGCACTGTGGTTTGCTCTAAAACAAAAACAAACAAACAAACAAAAAACAAACAAAAAAACCCAGGGCCAGCAATAAACACAGGAGTAAGGGAAGGGAGGAGGAGCTTTCAGGAGTTTTGATGGTTAACCTTCCTGAGATGGGACAAATGACAAGACGAAATACAATGCGAAGCTATTATTCCAAATCTTCACTGTCAGTGACTTGAAGGAAGGGACTGTGATTATAGTCAAGAAGCTAAAATGATATCTCATCCATCCATCCATCCATCCATCCATCCATCCATCCATCCATCCATCCCTTTGTACATGTCTATTAAATATTCTTTCTAAACCACAATAGAAACAAAAGGAGCCAAGATGATGTTTTATGCTTCAGTTAGCTGTTTAGTAGTTGATGGGTATGTAGAGATTTGAAACTCCCTGTGCTTCCATGAGATAAAAATCTTCGAGCTGAACTGTGAGCCCATTCCTACCCGACACCCCTATCAGCCTTGGCCCAATTCTCTCCATGAACTCCAAAGCTGCATAAAAGGATGCAGCCCTACTGACCTTTCATATCAGAAACCACTGACTTTAGCAAGAAATTGGACTTCTTCTACTTGATTCCAAAGGAGACTGTGTATGACCTTGAAGTCTTTTGTGTTCCCACTGAGAGGCCAACAACAAAGAAGCCATAACATTTCCCAGAACAAAGGTAGATGACTTCAGGAAGACACAGACCTACAGGAAGCAGCATGGTACCCCAGCTTCAGAGAGAAGTAGGTCCAGCACCTACCCCTAAGTTTATCAATGTAAAGAACATCAAAAAGCAGGAATTGGGCTGAGGATCTATCTCAGTTGGTCTAGTACCTGACATGCACAAAGCCCTCCTTTGGATCCCCTACACTACCTAAGTGGAATACAGTCATGCATGCCTGTAACCCCAGCACTCAGGCAGTCTAGGCAGGGACACCCAAAGTTCAAAATTGTTTTTGGCTGCATAATGAATTTGAGGCCTGCCTGGGCTATATGAGATGCCATCTCAAAATAAAACAAAAGCAGTCATTATTTGGAAGCAGTGAAAATTATTGGATATGAAAAGTAGGCCAAGTAGAAAAGATGAAAATCAGAACTTTCTCCCCGAAGTAATATTGATCATTTTAATATTCATGGAATGAATCAAGACTCTTTGATCATACATTAGCTTTATGGTAGTAGTGTAAGTGTCAGGAAATTTGGAATCCTCTTGTATATTTTTAATTACAATTTCCACTTTAAGAAGCAGAAATACATTTTTATTTGCAAGTAGAAGAAAAGAGCTTGGGAAGTCTCTCTGTTACTTCAAAGAAGAGCTCTTCCTCACTCTGGGAAATTGCCCTTGCCCTCTTCAGTGTGGCTCTGATTACCTACTTCCTACTTCACCATGGTCCTATCTCACCTAAACACCTGAACACTCTTCTCTTTTCCAGTGTTACAGTATGTAAGAGAGGTACTGAGTAAATCTCCTTCACTCTCTGAAGGCTCACTGCAATGAATTGACAACAGTCAGGAGAAAAACAAGTAATTTCATTACATGCATAGAGTGGAATCCTAATGTATCAGGTGGGCCAGATAGTGAACAATTAACTAATGTATGCTGGAAAACTGAGACAGTGGTTTATAGGGTGTAGCTGAGGTGTCCCAGATGGTGTGAGGGAGGGGAGGCATCTAGGGGACGTAGGTGCTTCACCCTGGAGCTAAGTTTTATCAGGAAATCTCTCGACCCTTCTGTCAGGATAGATGTCAACTCCATCCAGGAGGGTGTCCTGGGCATGGAGACCTTTAGTGTTTTCCCTCTGTGATGGCTAATTGTCCCTGCATAGGGAAATTCCATACTCATTGTATTTATTTCATGATCAGAGCTTCAGAGGAAGCACTTTCCTGTGATTTGGAAGAGGCTAAATAAATAAGTAAAGAAACAAACAAGCAAACAGGCTAAGAGACAGTGTGGTAGGGAGTGGAAAGGTCAGTTTGAAATCGCATACTTTTGGACTTGAGATGTTATTCTCAGTCCCATAAATAATGTGATCTCCCTCGTCACATTTTCATTTTGTGAGAATATTTTTATTATAAAAATGAAGGTGTCTTGCTACTAACAGTTGATTTTAAGTTTTAATTTTATTATTTTATTTGTATGAATATTTTGTGTATATGTACACCTCATGCATGTCTGTGCCCATGGAGGTCAGGAGAATGTGTCAGATCCCCTATAACTGCAGTCACAGATGGTTGTGAGCTACCATCAAACTCAGACCCACTAAAAGAGCAGCAACACATGCTCTTAACTGCTATGTCAACTCTCCAGCCTTAACAATTGCTTTTTGATAAATATTTTTGAAATTATATCATTTTCTCCTTCCCTTTCCTCCCTCTAAACCTTCCCATGTTACCATCGTCTTTGCTCTCTCAGATTCATGCCATCTTTTTCTTTAACACATACACACACATTCATAAATATGTAAATTAGCCCACTGAGTTCTTTATTATTTCAGTGCTGATCACTTAAACAACTGGAGGGTAGGGATGGGTAATCTTCCCTGGGGAAGACTATTTCGCCTGTTCTTTAATGATATTGTGTCTTCTACAAATGTCAGAAAAGCTACAGCCATTATGTCTCATCACCACGCTGTCTAAATAAGACCTGAACAAGAACAACAGCAGTAGACATGGTATCATGGACCAAAACTCTGGTGCCCTTAACCGTAGTCCAAGGACTACAGTAGCTTTTAAAAGGGTGTCTGGGCGCTATGGAATCTGCTTCTCTGGCTATGACACATTAACAAAACATCTATTCTGCTGCTACTTTAAGTCTCTCTCTTGCTTCACTAAGGAAAGATACCTGTGCCCAGATTCAATCCTTAATACCGGCTTATTTGTGAATGATGCCAAATAGCTGATGAAATTTAGGAATTTTAGCAGTCAGCTAGATGTTCAGTCAGAGACTAAGCATTCAGATTTTATTTGTGAACATGTAGATGTTTGGTTTTGTTTCTTATCTGTCATCTGGAGTTCTGGCAGTGAATATGCATGGTCTTTAGAAATCACAGAAGGAATTCATTGTCTCAGTACTATATGTATTTGCCCTAGAATGTTGTCTTTCTGTTCTGAAAGAAAGTTCCACCGTGTGGTAGCAGCAGCAGCACAGCAGCAGCAGCGTGGCAATTTCTCCTAATAAAAGAACTGGGTATTCAGGAAGCTGCTTTGCTGTTTGGGGAAACTGGTAGGAGTAGAGGTGGAGTTCCCTGCTGTGCAGTTGGAGCTAAGGTTATACTGTATGGACCAAACCAGCCTAAGTCTCCATGTCTCACACAGTACAAGTTTATATTTTCCTTGCATCAAATGCTCAGCATGAGACTGTGTGGCTGTCTATTGGTGGGATGGGAATCCTTCACTGTGGCATGTGTGTAATCTGTACTTGCAAGGCAAGGAATGGCATAATCGATGGAGTTCTTATTGACGTTTTATAAAATCTCAAGCTAGAAAAGATCCAAAAGACATAAGATAATGGACTCGTAGGTGTCTATACTCCTCAATCACAGAACTAGTAACAGAATGGAATGCCCCAAGGGTGTCCACAGTGGGCTCAGGACCAAGTTATCGGTGACCAGCAGTGACACTGGTCAAAAATTCACCCTGGTCTCAGAATGACTTAGCAAAATGGAATTTTCTTAAAGCTGACTTTTGCCAAACCAGACATTTTTTTTCATTCCTTAGACAAACACAGATTGATAATTTAGCAATGTTCTATTACTAGATCATTGGGATTATATTTTATTTATAATTAGAATTTTTATTACTCATTTGTCATTGAGAAAAGCAATTGCATAAATTTAAGGGATTCCTGAAACTTTCTGTGAAGTACAGATGTTTAAGAAACATAGACACATCGGATTATGAATTCCCTTGGAAAAGAGACACTATTTTATTTACCTTATTTCTCTGATACCTGAAAATGCAGATATCTTGGGTAAATTAATTGGTGTAAGAACTTTTATACTAAATGTGGGTGATAGCATTCACTGGGCTGGGGTCTTTCATCTCTCTCTATCTAGCTTTGGATACAAAGTGACCAGCTACCTCACTCCTGTGCTCTTCCACAGTGGGCTGTGATTCTGAACTGTGAACCAAAATAAATCCTGGAGCCTTTAGGTTGCTTTTACATTAGGTTTCAATAGGAACATGGGAATTTTAAATAATTTTTAATGTTCTTTGGGCCTAAAAATTATTCCTTCAACCAATTCATCTCTACTCACAAACTGTTATAAACAATGAAGTGGTATTAATTCACTTCTGAAATTTTTTATCTTATAAATCTTCATAGCTAAATATTCAACTGGATTGATCAAAACTTCTATGATCTTCAAAGCATTGAAACACAAATATAAATGATCCAAATCTTTGTTACTTAATAACAAGTATACTATTTTCTTCTTTGGTTAATAATATGCTCTTTGTTTTTACTTGAGAATTTGTTTATATTTCTATTAGCATTCTGTGTGTGGTTATTTATATATCCCCTCAAGTTATGGTACTATTGTCCTTTCTTATATTCTTGCAACAGACTAAATTGTAAGAAAAAATAACCTCTATGATAAGATTCTTCCCAGGACAACACTCCAGACCACCTTATAAGGAAGGAGCTGAATAATAGGTAACCAAGAAAGACATATTGTGGTTGCGACAGTCTTTATTCTGATAGAACTACAAGGTGTTCATGTAAATACAAGAACAAAGGGAGTTTAGTATAACTAACCAATTACTATTTAGTATAAGTAGAAAATTGCAAAGTTGGAGGGTAGTAATTCTGGCCAAGTGACAAAGTTAGAAGATAGTCAAGGTTGACTACAAATCAGAAGTCAAAGATAGACAGAGGCGAGCTTCAACTATCCTTACTGAGTTGGCATCACAGGGAAAGCACATGATCATCTTCCTGATTGGGCCAGGAGGACATGCATATTGCTCTATGATAACCCAGAGAATTAACAACTCTCAATGTAGATTATTTCAGCTGTTGTTCAGTTTCTATCACACCCCTGTAAAAAACTCCCACTCAAAGGAACTCAGCGGTTTTTCCTCTCTTGGACACCCTCTTCACTTTTGAGAGCTTTTCTCAGTTTTCCTTAATTCTTCACCTTTTCTCATGCTTCAATTTTCTGTAATTCCTCTATTAATAAAGCTTGGTTTTCATTCGTATACACCATGATAGTCTGCATCATTAAATTTCAATGCTGTGAAAAACAAGCTTAGAGTTCCTGTCTCAGGTTGACCTTTCATGACTAATGAAAGTCTGACATTTTGGGACCCTGAATCAAATACAAATGAACTGAGGCAAATCCTACATATTCAAAAACCTTGCATCAAAGCTACCAAGCCAAGGTAGTGTTTAATTATGCTGGTCTTACAGGTATTCTAAGAACAAAGGAAGAGATTAGGATTCTAATAGATGAATAACGTTTAGTAGAGTGAATTATAGTCACTCAATTGTGGTCAGCCACTGAGTACAGTCCACCAGAGTGAGGCACATTCAGTCATTATAGGATCATTTATATTCATAATTTTGAAATTACCTTGATGTTGGTAGAAACTGAACTACAAGAAGACACATTATTCATCTTCTTAAAAATCACTATTATATAGTAATTTAAAAATAAAATATATATACTACCCAAAAGATTTGCTTTTGATCAACTTGTTTGTAGATTGGTTGGAATCCATACATTTTATATAGGCATAATAATTGTCACAGTGTTTTTGCTTCTGAATCAGGTCAAATAAGAATATGAGAAGATGCTGTAACTGAACCGGAGTTCTATAACCACAGAACCTACCAATTTCATAGAAAAACAGGAACTCTTGGAAGGTATCTTCTCACCTTGGAGTTCTGACTACTGTTATAGTTTCCCCTAGTTAGTCCTAAACCACGGCAGTCCCTCTGTTCAATATCTACTATGGTAAATTCCTTTCCAGCTGCCTTCTGCAACAAAAGTTGGCTAGTCAAGTTTACTGGGTATTGGATTATGTCAAAGCATAGTAGTGGGAAAACAAAAACTCATTACCATTAAAGTGGGATCATTTGGCAGTAGAATCTCTTTATTAGTGGCAGTCAGCCTCTAGACCTGGCCTACTGTGAAAACTGTTTACGTTTTCAGAGGGTCTTCTCACTGCAGCTGGATTTCTAACTATATAAGCCACAGCTTAAAGTCCAGTAGGAATATAAAGCACCAGGGTACAATAAATACACTGCCATCAATTATGACAATGTATAAATACAGATATGTTAATAAAAATATTTACAAAAGTATGTAAACAAAATAATCCAAAGGTATGGTGGGCTAGAGACTAGGAAGTGGAAACTCATCTTGAAACTACTGAGCACACGAATTCAGCTAGGACCTGGCTCTTTTTTTGCAACATAAGCTGCTAATCTTTCAGCTGCCACTGAGAAGGCTGATTTGAGATGCCCAAACATTTATTTAAAAGAAAGGGACATTCTTCTTTACATCATTCTTGATCAAAATATACGAGGCAGGTAGTCTACACTGCAAGAACAAACCATTATCTCTTAGATTACCACTTTCAATAAGCTGCTCTCACACACTACATTGGGATGGGAGTGAGCACTGAGAAGAGAGAAAGACTGAGGAGGTCTTATTCTTATGGACCAATGTTCTGATTGGTCATGCCCCCCTACAATTCCTCTGTTGAAGCCTTAATTCTTAGCATTGATGTAATTGGAGATGGCAGTAATTAAAGTTAAATGAGCTCATGAGGGTGGTACCAAAGTCCAGTAGGATTAGAACTGAGTGGGAGTAACAGAAGATGGAAAATGAAACTGCAGGCTTTGATAGTGACAAAAGAGTTTAATCAAATGTGCAGGATTTCCAAATTTCACTTGGAAATCAAGTGCTCATTATTATCCCTGGAAGCATTTCTGGAACTTTTCTCTTTAGACACAAGCTTTTAATCTTTAAAATCGATGGACAAAAATAAGACTAACAGCAGAAAAAGGGTAATATTTTCAGACACTTAAAGACTTTTAGAGTCCCATTATGAAGACCTTCATCAAAACAATACATGTCCCATTTAAACAGAAGAGTCCTTGGGGACCTTAACCGTATTCCTCAACCCATCTTCCACAGGCAATGACTCAAGGGAAAAGAAAGAATAGATGTTAAAATGTTACTTTCTCATCTAAAGCATGCAAATTGCTCAATTATAAATGCAAACATTGAAAAAACAAATCTAGTTGCCTCCTGGTTCTCCTACAAATCACTTGTCTTTATGCTTCATAATCCTATCACCAGCAATAACCTCTACTTAATGTGATATGTAACCAACTTTCCTATGCATAAACATGTATTTGTTCTTATGAAATTAGAATTGTACTCTAGTCTTTAGTATCTCACAGTTTTGAACATACAATGTTATTATACCCATAAAGCAATTCTTTGTAATAATTTTAATAGTTACTGGATTTTAAATCAAAATGGAATAGTTTAGTTTGCCCTTTTCTATTTGGACATTTGGATTGCATTTATATAAATTTATATTTACGTAATTGCATAGTGAATGTTCACTTGTCTGTCTAAATTTTAAATGTTTGTGTTCAGTTTGGGTCACTGTTAAACTCTCAGTTGATATCAGTACTGAAAAATAGTGGGTTGGCTTTAGCACCTACTGAATGAATGCTTAGCTCCAATCTGCCCAATTCAGACACATTTCTGATTGTAAACCAGCTATACATTGTAGTCTTCTAAAATTGCACAAATAAATAACATATTCTATTGAGTCCTATGATTCCTATTCTGTGCCAGGCACTGTGTTAAACCTCTTAAAGGGATCATCTATGAAAAAAAAAAGAAAAAAAAAGAAAAAAAATGTGTCTTAACTTCAAAGAATATAAAGAATATATAAACACACACACATACACGCACACGCGTGCACACAGACACACACACACACACTTTCCATCATAGTTTCTATCAAAGGGTCTCCTGAAGTATTTAGTAATCTTACCCAGTGGACTGAGCCTGCAAAGGCCCCAAATGGCATCTATATCTCCTATGAGTGGGCACTGTCTGAGAGGGCATACTACAGCTCTAAGATCTACAAGAGAAGATGTTCTGTCTTCTGCAAGGCAAGGTGAACCAGCAGGTGGATTTGTGTACTTAGGTGAGTTCTAAATAGCTTATCAGAATCTTGTGATATTATCTACAAAGAATAAAAAGGTATAAAGGAGAAATCTTTACAACTTTTATTCTTCCATTCATAGTAGTGATCAACTTTATTAATACAGTTTCTTTAAAGTATAAGATATTTTTATTATATTCACATCCTCATATCTCCCCTTCCTCTGCTTTCCCCATTTCTCCCTCTTCCTCCTTCTAGTCTACTTCTTTTTTCTAGCCTCTTCTGCTTCCATGTCACAAACACACACACATATGTCATACACACACACACACACACACATATATACATATAATATAATTAATATAATATAAATGCACACATCTTTATAGAATCTATATACACTCACATTCACAGATGAGAAAAAGGATGATATTTGCTTTTTTTCAGGTCTGGCTTATTTCAGTTAAAATCTTCATTTCCATCTCTATTTCATCAAATGTAATAATTTCATTCTTCTTTATGGCCGAATATAAACTCTTTTGTATGTAGCATACTTTTTGCTAATGTTCATTGGTTGACAGACCACTATGCTGATTTCACAGAAGTTCCCTTTTGTGAGGGGTACTTCAGTAAGCATGGGTGTGCTGATGCCTCTGTCATATATAAGTGCTGTCCAATGGAGCAGGACATGAACTAAAAAGAATGAGGTAGCTGGAGCAAATAGTAATTCTAGTTTAATTTTTATTTTTATTTCTTTTGAGGAACAGGAATACTGACTTGCACTGTGGCTTGAGCAAAAGGTGATTCAAAGATAAGTTATTAACTGACTCTAATGGAAGTAGCACATAGTATTCTGGGGTTGTTGTTTTTTTTCTTTCTCTTCTTTTCTTTTTTCTCTTTTATATACAGTATGCTTACTGTCAGAGGGACATGACCAAAATAAAACCATTCTTCACTCCCTAAAATTGCAAGGTGTAAGCAGAAGTATGAATATTATTAAAACCATCACTCACTTCAATGAACAGAGTTCTTTACCCTTCTTATTTAAATGACAAATAAAAGTGAATGAGGTCTCAGAACTTTTCTTCTTTTTATTGGATATTGTGTTTATTTACATTTCCGATGTCATCCCCTTTCCCCATTTCTCCCCCCTCCGGAGAAGCCCCCTATCCCATCCCCCCCTCATTTTGCTTTTATACCATTTTAATTACATGCAAGTATTAAGGCCAGTTCTAGGTTGAGTAACTAGCAATATAATAGATGCAAATAGTCAAGGAACAAGCAAGACAATAAACACAAATAGTCAAAGAACAAGCAAGGCAATAAACAAAGTTCCATGATCACTTCCTTGATCATTATTTCCAAGGGCTTATCAGGATGATCAAAGTATCTGAGCCAACTTCCCTGTTCTAGCACAAAGTCATTTTCATGTCTGAAGCCTACTTCTTTGTTCTAGCCTAAGATTTAGATTCCTGCCTGAAATTACTTCTTTGTTCTAGCCTAATATTGAAACTACTTCTTTGATCTAGCCTTAGATTTAGATTCTTGCCTGAACTTACTTCTTTGTTCTTGCCTAATGTCAGATTCCTGCCTAAAGCCCATTTCCTTGTCCTTGGCCCATGTAAGATTCTTGCCAAGAACTTCCCAAAAGTTCTCTGCCTCTCCTCCTTTTTTTATTTCATAAACAAGACTGAGCGTGTCTTAGGTCGTTCTGACCAGAATGTCTTCCTTACCCGTCGTGGAATATACATCATCCAAAGCCATGCACTTATGTCTTAGGTTGGTAAGGCTCTGTGCAGAATCTTACCCATCCTTGGCTTGCCAGCCTGTTAAATTAATAACTCTGTCTAGGGGTCCATTTTCAGTTTCAAAGCATGTACTTTGGCTGCCAACATAATGATGTTGTTAAATGTGACCCGCGTGTAATTGTCTCGCCAGCAAGACGCACGCGGACACCAGGATCCTTCCGCAGCAAACCTTTATTGTTAATGAAAGGAGGAAGACAACGGGCCCTGAAAAGGCACTGTTTATATACCCTTGGAGTGGCGTGTTCATTTCTGATTGGCTGCTTACTTGTTGCCCACCAAACGCCCCGGGATGGGCTGTGACTTGGAGCGTGCTCACTTCCCACACATGCGCAACAGCTTGTTTATCGGGATGGATAGCGGATGTCAGCACCATCTTGTAATGGTGATTGGTCTCGCAGCCGGCAGTAGCGGCTTCCTACAGTTAAAAATAAGCTTTAACACAATGGGCAGAAATGAAAGTATTCCTAGGTCGAAAAGGGCTACCATGGTCAAGCTATATATGCTATTCTTGAAGCTTGACCAAAATAGAAATACTGACCTCAGACCCTGGGTAATTTTACCAGCAGCATCTGCCATATCAACGCTCAGCGGAGCAGCATTCTTTAAATTCATAAGCTCACTATGCAAAGTTAAAACATCCAGAGAGGTGTTAAAATTATGCCAAATACACTGCAAGTGTCCTTAAACTTTTTCCTAATTATAATGACTATCATTGTAAATTTTACAACTAACATGAATCCAATGGTATTTGGTATGGCACTTGAGATGGCTCCTTACTCTAAAATTCTGAACCTCCTTCCAACAATTTAAGTAGGATAAAGAGAATTAATCTGTTGTTCCAAACGCCTATTTAAATCCTCTTCTATACTCAACACATTAGTAGCATTTTTTTTGCTATATGATTAACAAAAGTAGCTCTTTTAATTTATTTTATCAAAGCAATTGCAGAAGCAGTGGTGCTAGCAATTAATGTAATTAAAAATGTTATACCAGCAATAATTAAGTCCACTACCCTCTTGCTTCTGCTTAAAACCTGATTCACTTCTTCCAGTACTTGCAAGTTTTTTTCAGAATTCCAAGGTTCTGTAATACTCAGCAATAAAACAAAAGTTGCTTGATAGACCTCTGTAACAGACATCCCAGGTTTCAACACACTAACACAGTTAGAAAGTGTACAATCAATGCAACTTACATTAAATACTGTAGAAGAAATGAAAGTAATTTTAACTTGACAATTAAAAGAGCCTTAACACAGGTACTAACACTTGTTTGAAATCCAGATCCTGTCCCAACTTTATTTCTTGCTAACAAAACATCATAGAGAACTGCAGCTAACTTCCAAATATGTCTATGAAAATGTCCAGGACCAGCCTTCCAAATGAAGACTATTATTTCCAATACTGAATTGATTTCTAGACCAGTCCATGATTGAGTCCAAATAACTGGTCACATTTAAGAAAAATACAAGAACCATTATAACTTCTCTTTTTGATTCTCTGTTCCACAAGGTCTAAAAACTTGAGGCAAGGCAGCTTGTCCCATCTGGGATATAGACAAGCAAAGGCAGGTCAGGAACATATGTCCAATACAGCTTCCCAATCACTATTGTCAGGGCACTCAGCAAGCTCACAGGTCAGCATCATTCTTTGTTTCAGCATCAGCATGTCTCACCCATCACTCTGGCAGCCACCATACTCCTTCAGCATCCTATGATCCTGGGCTTGTTAGAGCTTCTTGGAGTCCAGCCTCCTCTGGGTGTTCTGGGATTGGGAATCTGAGACTTTTTAAAACTCACATTTATGCGACAAAATTTTTTATCATGCCTTAATGCTATACTGGACATTTTCTTATCCCTGAGACAAATTGCTTGACAAAGGCAAACTATGTGCCTCACAACTGGAGGCTGTGGTCCATCATAGTAGAACAGGCGTGAATAGGCATGGCACTGAGAGGGGCTCTAGCTGTGGCAGCAGGGGCAGGAATTGGCTGGTCACATTGTGTCTATAGTCATAACCAGGTGGCAGAGATGAATGCTGAGGCTATGCTTACTTTCTCCTTTTTAGTTGGATTGTGATGTCAGCCCATGAGATGATACCTTATACAGTCTGGGTAGGTCTTCTATTTCAATAGACCTCTCTGTAAATATCCTTATAAGACACTCCCAGAGGTGTGTTCCCTAGGTGACTCCAATCACTTCAAGTTGGCTGTCAAGGTACACCATCACAAATACTGAGAATTATTTGAAATGAATGGAATCCTTTCTTTACATTATCATTTTTATCTGTTCTATTCTTTGGTATTACAAGTGAAAGTTGTTGAGCAGGGATCAAATCAGTCTTTCTAAACAATACCAGGAAAATTCTACTTTACTTCCTGTGGATGATACCTCTGCCACACAAGGGTGGGAAAGGCAGTAGCTAGTAGTTCTAACATTTAATCAGATTCCATTTCAAAGATGAACAACCTTCCAAAAATTAAAATTATGCTATATGTGCAACTAAATGTGGCAGACAGCCAACTGAAGTGAAGCAGAAGGAACAAGATTTACCATAAAATTTCATCCTCAGTACATTTCAGTATCTAGATGATTTCACTCTGTCACTATTCTCACCTTGCCTCATAGCAGACAGAGGCCACAGTCATATGTGTCAAAAAGAAAAGATAAATATGGGCAGTGAGTGGGATGTCTTAGGGTTTTACTGCTGTGAACAGGCACCATGACTAAGGCAAGTCTTATGAAGGACAACATTTAATTGAGCTGGCTTTCAGGTTCAGAGGGTCAGTCCATTATCATCAAGGTGGGAGCATGGCAGCATCCAGGCAGGCATGGTGCAGGAGGAGTTCTACATCTTCAATCTGAAGGCTCCTAGTGGAAGACTAACTTCCAGGCAGCTAGGATAAGGGTCTTATAGCCCACACCCACAGTGACACAGCTACTCCAACAGGGCCACACCCTCTAATAATGCCACTCCCTGGCTGAAGCATATATAAACCATCACAATAAGTAAAATAATAAAATAATATACCTTAAATATTGCGACTAGATAATCATTGCTCATAAATTTGAAAAAAAATAATTATATTGACTTTAAAAAGATAAGTATAAGAGTGACACATTTATCACACAAGTTATATATCATATAAATTATAATTTGCATTTTATTCTCCAACTCCCAGGAATCAATGCAATTGCCAGGGCTTTAGAGTGTATGTGAGGTTATATTTGACATGTTCTCAGAGAGCTCAATGCCTTCCTGGGTGTCCAGCAACCTCAGGAAGCATCCATTAGCTGGAGTCCATAGTGGCTTTAATGGGTTACAAGCAAGGGCTTTGTGAGCTGTGATGAATCTACTGCAAGAAAAAGTGAGTCAGAGCTGAAAGCAGGCTCTCTTGTCACAAACACTGGAAGTCTTTCATGATGCAAATCACTCAGGGCCTGAGGCCTGAGGTTTCATTATGTATCATGGAGTGTATCAAAGTTTAATATTAACCCAGTGGTTGAAATTAGTTACTAGTAATTTGCTGAGAGGGTTTTTTTTAATTTTTATTTTTTGGTTTTGCTTATTTTTGTTTTATTTACTTATTTAAAAAATTAAAATATGTGTATAGGTGTTTACATGTACGTCAGTGTACCATGTGCGTACCTGGTATCTGCATAGACCAGAAGAGGATGCTAAATCTCCTGGGACTGGAGATACAGACAGTTGTCAGCACCATGTGGATGCTGTGAATAGAACCTGGGTTCTCAGAAAGAGAAACCAGTACTCTTACCTACTGAGTTATTTCTTCAGCTGCAAGTTTTCACAGTTGTTTGATAAAGGAAATGATGAAATTGGGGAGAGAAAGCATGGGAGAAACTATAAAGAGAATCAGGCTATGAATTATGAATTATTAAAACTGTCATTATGACATTACCCTCACTCACGTTTGCTTATAATAGAGGTTAAATTGTCACTTTAATGTTACACTTATTAATTTAAGTTACTCATAGTCTTTTACTTATACTTTATTTTAAATTTATTTTATGTGTATAGTATTTTGCCTGTACATTTGTCTGTGCATCATTTGTATGAAACGCTTACAGAGATAAGATCCCTCAAGTCTGGAGTTACAGACAGTAGAGAACTGCCATGTGAGTGCTGAGAATCAAACTCAGGTCCTATTCTGCCAGCAAGTGCTTGTAACCACGGAGGCATCTTTCCAGGCCCTTTTTTATACTTCAGTTAGAAAACTTTAAAGAAAGACTCAAGGAATTTGTTTTCGTCTCTAACCTAATCTTCATTGTTCTAAAAACCTGGGAAGCTAAGTCGGTGGTATCATTTGAGGTCCATGAGAGCAGAGTCCACACCTAGCTTTTTCAGTGCTATACTTCCAAGGATTGTCACAATGCCTAGTACATACCTAGTTTTCAATAAATACCAGTTAAATAAATTTCTGTTGGCCATTTTTCATTGCTTCCAACTTCTAAGCAAACCAGTAATAAAACCTCCTAAATGACATGACCTTTTGCTAAGCTTCATAACAGTCTCCCTTGCAGTGTTATATGTTTATTTATAAGCAGCCCATTCTTTGTTTAGATTACGGAAAACAAATGAAAATAAGCAATATGCTGTGGTTGGATTTACTCAGTGTTCTGGTCCAATGAGACATGCTTATGTTCCTTATCATGAATAATTTTGATAAAGTCATATTGGTGATAAGACTTTTCACATTTCACAAACAAGGTATGTCAACTAACCCACCCTTTGAAGCTTTATCATATTGGCATTTGTGGCAGGTCAGAAGAAATAAATCAGAGGCAAGGTTCCTCAGCAATGCAGAGATGTGTTTCAGAGACTCAAACCCAGTGCGTTTGAAAGAATCTCTTTGGATTCAGCTGAGATTTCAGGCTTCTGCTTCTTTCTCTGTTCAACCAGGGAGAGGACTCCATGCTCATGAGACCTCTAGAAGGTGGGTCATGGCTTCTTAGCATACAAGCCCAAGGAGAGGGTGTCGCCCTGAGAGCAGCTAATTTATAGGCAGGGTGTTACCATCTCACAATGACAGATTTCTCTGGTAAAAAGCAATGTAATTGCTTGAAATATTTGGAGCCTATATTTGTGAAGATTTAAATTAGAGAGATGCAGAGACTTCTGGGAGTCTGTCTTTGCAGTGCATAAGGCAGACAGACAGAACAGCAGTAAAGTTATGAGTCAAGAGATGCCATGAACAGGCAGATGCTGGAACAGCTGGGTCTGCACAGCAGCAGCGTCTGCTGCAGGGGAAGCGGACCCTGGCTCACAAGGACAGCCAGGACTTGTTCAATCACAGTACTGTCAGGAAGCTGAGCTCAGAGCTGTCCTCAAATGACTTCCCTACAGGTTCCAAGGGCCTGGAGAGTGCTGTTTGTGTCCTTTTGCCCTCCTATCTTTTGAGCTAACCTACAACTGTCTAGTTGTGTGGGTTCAGAGTTCCTCTAGCTTTAAGAAACTAGATTTATATGAAGCATATTAAAATGTGAAGCTCATTAATTCAACTCTCATAGTCCTAATGCCGGATCCATTTATGAAGCATAATAGGAAGTTTATTTCTGTTTAACAAGATTTCATTATAGATGAGTCAAATTATAAAGAAAGGGGTGGAGAAGTTGTTAAAAAGTAGGGAGACCTGTCGACAGGATAATTTATCACTTTACTAAAAATGTAAGACCAGAGGAACTTCAGTGGAGAGAATGAATATATCTTTTCCTCTTTATACCTTTTTGTACAGATTTTTGCTACATTTCCCTATTGTCCTAACAGGGTGAAATTATTAGATAATAGAAACATAGAAGTTGCTAAATAACACATGATACTATATAAAAAATAAAATAAAAATACAATAAAAGCAAGATCTCAGCATGTTTGTTTTGGGTACCCACCTTAGGAACATGTCTTTGTGTAAGTATGTGCTTAGTAGGCTCCAGGCAATCTAGAGAGTAGCTGGAAGATAGATAAGCTGCTAATTACATTGGTCTGATAGATACTGAATACATTGTCTGGATGTTGTGAGACTAAGCACGGAGAAGGACTGTCTTCATCCCTCTAGTGCTGTGTATCAGGAAAGTTTCTTACACTTTACTGGAGCTGGCATTTAAAAGATCAGACTACATGGCTGGCTAAAGACCCCATATAAAACCAAATAGTCATTTTCCCTACTTTTTTGCCTATAAGGCCAGCATCAAAAGAAAAGCAAATTGCTAAGAGGATTATCTTGAACACTTAAGCAAGAGAAAGAAGTAAAAAGATCCAAATTAGAAAGGAGTAACTTTTTTTTTCTATTCACAGACAGCATTATCTTTTTATATATGGAGATAACCTTAGTTATTACACACAGAGACACACACACACAACAATTCAACCAGTACAGCCAGATTTCAAGTTATATTTACTATACAAAAATCAATTACATTTCTACACACTGACAATAAATGGGGCAAATATGAAGTAAAAATAATTTCAATTGCAATACCATGATAATGAATAAAATACTGGGATAGACAGGTGGCTCAATGCTTCAAAGCACTCTCTGTTCTTCCATAGATCCTGAATTTGCTTCCTAGTACCTGTATTGGTCTCCTTACAAGTGCCTACAAGTCTTACTTCTAGAATGTAATACCCTTTCTGACTCTATGGACACACACACACACACACACACACACACACACACACGTGACATATACTCATACAGATAGATAAATAAAACAATTTACTTAATGTTTTAAAAATAGCATACATAGAAACAAAGACAGGGAAGTAAAGACAAAAGATTTATATGTATTTTTTTTAAAAACATTAAAATAAAATGCAAGAAAACAAATGTATAGAGAGATAATTTTCTGTTCCTGGATTGGAAAATAATATTTTAAGGATGTCTATAGTATACAAAATGGAGTACAGATTTTATATAATTCCATTCATTCCATAACACTTTTTAAAGGAGTATATAAATCCATTCTCAATTTATATAGAATTTCAAAAGATTCTGCATATCCAATATAATCTTCCAAAAGAAGAAGCTGGAAAGTCAATGTTAGAGTAAAAAAAAAAAAATGGTGTTGTTATGGACAGATAGATTAATGAAACCAAGCAAAAAGCCTAGAAAAAGAACTCCATATACACAGTCATGTGATCTTCAGTAGAGGTCTTAAGACTGTTTAGTGGGAAAGCCTACAATAGTAAAGGTGCTATAGTTTCAATGGGAAAAGACTCTCATAGAATCATGTGCTTATATATTTGGTCCCCAGCTACTGAAACTATTTAGAAGATAGTGGACTTTGGTGATAGGGTCTATATGAAAAAAGTGGATCACTCGATGTGGGTCATGAGTTTCCGGTTCTGATCCAAGTATCCTTCTTTCCTTATCCACTAACTACTGAGTGAGCATGAGTTTAATACTACAGAGTCAGTTGCCACCATGCCTTCTCCTCCAGAACAGACAGTAAGTTCCCAAAACTGTGAACCTAGATGAGACCTTTCTTCTTTCAGTTGTTTCTATCTGGTATTTTGTCACCAGTTTATACAAAAAATTGTCACCCAGAACTGGAGCTGCCATTGCTGTTAGAAACCTAACACATGGTTCTTAGGCCTTTGTACTAGTTTGCTCTCTTAGGTTGCTTTTCTTAGGTAATTTGTCACAGCAACAAGAAAAGTCACTAATACACTGGGTGACCCTTAAAGACATTATGTTAAGTTGAAGACATATTTAGTGAAATAAGCTATTGATGGTGACAAATATTGTATGATATATCTTCTATGAAGTATTAAAATAGCCAAATTTATAGAAGCAGAAATTAGAATAGGCTAGCGGAGAGTAGGAAATCAGGAATTAGTGTATAGTAAATACATATTTTTGGTTTATGAAAATGTATCAGAAATTAATGGGAATGATATTTATACAATGTTAGTATACTTAATTCCATTGAACCACTTAGAAATGATTAATATGGCAATATATTTATTTATATCATAGTAAGAAATAAAGACAATTGTCCACATGCATTCTAAAAATTCTCCAATGACATTGTGGATGGCACATGTTCTGTTATTAATACAAGACAATATGGCCAATTTTAACTGTCAACTCAGCTGGATATCTAGGGATTATATAGAAAACTGGCAAAGCATTATATTGGTATGTGTCTGTGATGAAATCAGTATAAGAGTCAGTGGTCTTAAGGGGAGATATATCATCAATATGTATCTTACATCCTATCCTGTCAGCCAGAGACATGGATGGAACCAAAAGATGGAGGGAGGGTCTTGGTGAAACATTCCGTCCTAGAGGAAGGGGTGATTACAGCCATCCCTCCACAGTTTGTATGTGTATTTAGGTGCTAGGGATCCACTTCAGGTCTTCATGTTTGTACAGAAACCATTTTAGCAACAAAGCCATCTCCTCAGTCTTTTCTGCAGCTGTATGAAGTCTTCCCCTCATATGAGGATTTCTAAATCTTCTTCATTCACTAATAAGATGAGTCAACACCACTTTACTTTTTCCTGATCGATCCAATATTAAAATTCATTCTCTTTCTTTAATTTGATAGAAACATTTGCCTAGCATGTAAAACCACCAAGGAAGGTCAATAAAATGATCAAATCACTGTGGTGGTTTGAATATGCTTGCCCCAGGGAGTGGCACTATTAGAGGTACGGCCTTGTTGGAATAGGTGTGTCCTTGTTGGAGGAAGTGTGTCACTGTGGGAGTGGGCTTGGAGAACTTCCTCCTAGCTGCCTGGAAACAGTCTTCTCCTGGCTACCTTCCAATCAAGGTGCAGAACTCTCAGCTCCTCTCCAGCTTCCTGTCTGTCTGGACTCTGCCATGCTTCCTGCTATGATAATAATGGACTCAAACTCTGAACCTGTACACCAGCCTCAAATTAATATTGTCCTTATAAGAATTGCCTTGGTCATGGTGTCTCTTCACAGCAATGCAAACCCTAACTAAGAAACTCCCTAAAACACCAGAATATGAAGCTAATTTTAAGTTCTATTAAAAACAAAAACAATCCAAAATTATGCTGAAAATCTTACTTCAAACAGAAGCTGGAGCTCACAATCTCAGATGATATTCTGTAGCCCAATTTTGATGTTCTTTGGCTACTGCTATTTTTATCCTGTGATAGAATTTTTTCACTGCTCCCACACAGACCAATTTTCAGTGACATTTCTAATTAAACTGAACTCAAGACAGGAAGCCTTATAATAAGATCATCATTCTTGGCTTTCGATCTATAAACTGAAACACATAACAGAATAAATAAGAAAACTTAGCTCTATGTCAGCATTCGTGGAATATTTGCACTGAGTATGAATTAGATACTGAAACAAGTCGAATGGGGCAGCAATGTATAATTTAATCATTCATCCTTCAAAGGAAAAGACTCAAAGCATATGACAATTAGTCAACTTGAAGAGAGTTAGAATCACCCAGGAGATATGTCTGTGAGAATATTTTCATCAGAGGAGAGAAACCATATGTACACACATGCACTTATACACACATGCATATATGCACACATGGGTATATGAGTAACATCTTCCAGCAAAAGAGAGAGCAAGAAAAAGCAGTATCACGTTACAACCTTCACTTCCTGAGCATATCCAGTTCATGCACAACGGCTATTGTCATTGGTTTCATTGACTCCAGCCTTCCAACCTGTATACACCCAAATGTTCATCAGAAACTCCAGGCCATTCGATCAGGACTGCTCTGTAAAGGCCTGTGGCTTCACAGACTGGTCAGAGAACAGGTTTTCTATCTCCAGAGTGCAAATGGCCATTACTAGAATACCCAGCCTTAATCATGTAAAAAGATCCAGTAAATATCCCTTTCTAATAAATCTATCTTCATTATATTGTTTCTGTTTCTTAGAGAAGAGAACAATGCATAATACAAACGAAGTACTAAAAATTTTCTCAGCCTCTCAAAAATGCAGGATACATACAGAATCTCTATAAATCATTGTTTTTAGGTCATCAAAACAAGTTGTTTTCCAAGTTTTTATTTTTCATTTATTTGAGGAAATTATCAAATATACAAAAAAATTAGAACTGTGTATAACAAGTAATATCTCATTTCAGGAATGTTGGACAAACTTATATCTTATATAATATACAATAAAATTTTAACAAGTGAGAGATTTAATTATAAAGTCACCACCACAACAAAGAACCCATGGGTGCATGTGTGTACATGTGCATGTATGTATATATGCATACATATATGTGTGTGTGTTTGTATGTGTGTGTGTGTATGTAGAGACAAGAGAGTAACATCAGGTGTCTTTTGTTTGATCTTTGCCATACATGTATGCAGGACACCAAGCTTTGTCTAGTCGGCTTGCTACAGGGATTTCCTGTCTCTGCCTCTTAAGGTCTGGGATTATAATCAGTTTACCATAAGCACTGCTTTTACATAGGTCCAGGAATTCAGTCTCCAGTCCTCATGCTTTCAAGGCAAGTGCTTTACCCATTGAGCCATATCCTCAACTTATAATTAGTAAACATTTTTAATAAGCTATTTTGACATTATTCAAATACGCTGTTTTCCCTCAAGTTATCTCTTTTTTTAAACTGACAGAACACAAAGTAGATTTAAAGTGCTGTATTAAAAACACAACAAAAGGGCATAGAGAGCCGTTAAGAGCACTGGGTCCAGAGGACCCAGGTTCAATTCCCAGCACCCATCTGTAACTACAATTCTAGAAGTTCTGGCATCCTCACACAGATATACCCACAGGCCAACACCAATGCATATAAAATAAGAAGTAAATCATTAAAAAAAATTTAAACAAGACAAAATCCACACCAAACAACACATTTGGTACAACTACAGTGACTCTTCTATTTGGGAGATTTGGCACTGAAGAGAATAAAACCGTATAAAATGACCATTCTATTGCTGTTCTACTTGCCTTCTTCATTCTAAGAATGCTCCATCTTTGACTACACTGGACTAGAAGCCCTACTCTTATGCTAAAAAGAAAATGAAAAATATTTTAAACACCTTTAATAAAACTACAGAATTTGCCAAGAATGTAAGTACTCTGGTTAGCAACCAAAATGGTCTGAATATGAGAGCATTCCTTAAGATCAACCACCACAAAAATAGAACAGCTTTTCTCAATAAAGATAGGCCAGTTGCTAGAATGTCTCATGCTAGAAAGATGTCATTTTCAAACCCTAGTGAAAGGAAGCTGTAGAATTTGAAACTGTGTTTGCTACTATGTGCCCTGAAGAACCTTATGAAAAGCAGTCTACATGTAACGGAATGACATTTTCAGAGTGTAATCCTGAAGTAACAGAAATGAGCTTGATCACTACAATCAAATTCCTGTGCATTAAATGGTTATATCTTAACTTATATATAGTTCATTAAATAACAGAAATTAAAGAATAGCATATAATTAGAGAAGAGTGTCTCCAAATTTATCTCATTCCATGTTGAGAGATACAAGGGCCAACCATTCTTCCCATTATTTTCTGGCAGCAAGTCCCTGGTAACTGAATCTAATGGCAATCATGCACTGGCAGTTTTCAAAGCTGTTTCATGAAGGGGATGCTGAAGGCCATCACTATATGGCAACACAAGGACTCTTGTGGTCACCAGTTTAGGCACACTTCCAAAATATTCCAAATACTCCATTTCTATTTTTGTTCAGGATCCTGGGTGCCAAGGATCAGATATATGCACACACACATCCAATCAGCAAAATTACAGTCAACAAACTCTGAAAATTGTATGGGCAGGCATCGTGCTGTTGGCACTGGCCCAGCTACATCTTTCTTCTAGCTCTTGCCTGGAAATTTTAATAGCCACTATTGTATCTTGTGTTTATCTAGCGATAATCTTTTTTTCTCTCATCTTTATTTATCCATTGGAGTTCTTCTGCAAGAGGGCACTGCCCTGAGTGAACAATCAAGCACAGTTGTCCGTGGACTGAAGAGAAATGGCTCAGCCGTCTAAAGTCCTTGTTGCTCTTGCAGAGGACTCGAGTCCAATTTCCAGCACCCATTCAGTGGCTCATAACCATCTGAAGTTCCAATTACAGTAGATCTGATGCTCTCTCTGGCCTCTGCAGACATAAATGCAGACAAGTATATAAGATGAAAGTATAATTGAATAAAATGTATTTAAGAAAAAAGAATATCCACATATTTTGAAAAGCCCTTAAAGGACTCAAGTTCTTACTTAGGTAATTAACTATTTAAATTCATGTATCACTGACATATACATAAAATTTAAAACCACATCACTGGAAATGCCTGCCTGTAAAGGTGCTCATTTCAGTAGTATCCATAGGGGCCATAATTGTAAACAACCAAAGTGGCCATCAAGATGATTGCTTTATAAAAGCCGTAGTATGTCCATGTCTCAGGCTGGGATTGTGAGGAGCTGAGAATGAAAGTATGCAGGTGTTTTATAAAGGACAGGACCAGGATCAAGAAGAGGAAAATGTAAATTCAGCTTATATTTCACCTCATCTGATCCCCTAGAGTCTCTGAGGTATAATGGAACCACAAAAGCCGACAGACCAAGGCTGCAGACTCTCATAGTCAATCACCATTGTGGGCTGGGATGAGACCAACTATAACTGTTGAAATAAATACAAATAAGTAACACCATCCCCTTTAATATTTTTCAATTTATAATTTTGTATGTATGGGTGTTTGACTACATATATTTATGTGTATCATATGTGTACAGTGCCTCTGGAAGCCATAAGAGTATGTTGAATCTTCTGTGACTGGAGTTGCAGATGTTTGTGAACTCCCATGTAGGTTTTGGAATTGAACTCATGACCTTCAGAAGTGCTCTTAATCACTAAGCTATCTCTCAATCCACCAACGTTACACTATGTAGAATACCATCTCCAGACCACAGCTAACCTCAGTATTTCAGAGATGCCGGCAGTAAACAAGAAGGCACAAGCTAGGATTCTTGAATCTCGTTTAGAAGAGGGAATAAAATAGGGGAATGGAGCAGAGACTGAGGGAATGACCAAGCAATAACTGAACAAACTTGAGAATCACTCCATTGGCAAGCACCAATCCAACACTGTTAATTATACTTTGTTATGACTGCAGCTAGCATAGCTGTCCTCTGAGATGTTCCACCCAGCCCCTGACTCAGGTGGATACAGACACCCACAGCCAAACAGTGGATGGAGCTCAAACAGTCTTGTGAAAGAGTAGGGAGAAAGACTGCTGGTCCCAAAGGGGACAGAAATCCACAGGAAGACCAATAGAGTCCATTAACCTGGACCTTTGGGGTTCTCAGAGATTAAACCACCAACCAAAGAGCACACACAGACTAGACCTAGGCCTCTCCGCACATATGTAGCAGATGTGTAGCTTGGTCTTCATGTGGGTCCCAAACAACTGGAGTGGGGCTATCCCAAAAGCTGTTGCTTGTATGTGGGATCTGTTCCTCTAGCTGGACTTCCTTGGCTGGCCTCAGTGAGAGAGGAAGCACCTAGCCCCATAGAGACTTGAAGTGTCAGGGTTCACGGATACCCAGAGGATACCCTCTCAGAGGAGAATGAGAAGGGAGGTGCTAGGGAGGATCGTCGGAAGGTATGATCAGGAGGACAGGCAGTGAGCAGGATGTAAAGTGAATTAAAAGAAAGAGAGAGAGAGAGAGAGAGAGAGAGAGAGAGAGAGAGAGAGAGAGAGACAGAGAGACAGAGAGACAGAGAGACAGAGAGACAGAGGTGAGCTGTATAGTGTAGCCTCCTGGGGCCACGGGTCAACTGGGTTCTCCTGCAAGGGGGGCTGGGAACGAAAGAGAGACGGAGGATGGGAAGAGATGAAGCCAAGACAAAGTTCTCTGATCAAGGCTCAAAGTTTAACGTTCAGCTCTCAATTTAAAGGGGAAGCCCCACCCCCACCACCAAACTTCTTGCTTCAGCCAAGGGGGACCCATCCTTAATGACAGTCAGAGGTGTCTCAAGGCAAGCTCAGCAGTCTATTCTCAGCTCCTGTAGCAGACTATGGGTCACCAAGGTGGATAACACCTCCTGAGTCCTATTGCTTGGTCTGCTGTGGTAAACAAGATCCTTCAGGCCTGCTCAAGGCTGGGAGAAGGGCACAGTATAGCTCTCCTATCTTACACACATACACACACACACACACACACACACACATGCACACAGAGAGAGGGGGTATTGCATGAGCATACTCAAAAAAAAAAAAAGCTTGGTTATTCTATTGTTCATGTACAAATTTGTTTTTATATAATAAAGGAAACATCCCAAAGGAATATAACATTTTTAACAGACATATCTTCCATCAACACCATCTTTAGGTATAAACTCCAGAAAAAATACAGCTATAAAAGATCTTCCCTTTAAAATGACCACATATTTTGAAGGGGAAAGAGTGAAATCCTTTAGAACTTTAAATAAGTTTTACAGGCTTCAAACTGAATGCTACTTTTCTATGCATTTCTCTTTTTCTTTTTTTAGTTGTGGGGGGCACTGCCATGTGTTAGACTGTGTGAGAAAGGCAAAATAAACTCATCTATGTGAGTCTACATTCAGAACTTCAGATAGATGAAACTGCCTCGTGTGCGCCTACAAGCCAATGTGACTACTCTAAGGACTCTTAAAAACCTTCCCTTTAAAAGTTCTGGGAAAGCTGGGCAGTGGTGGCATACGCCTTTAATCCCAGCACTTGGGAGGCAGAGGCAGGCAGATTTCTGAGTTCGTAGGTCATCCTGGTCTACAGAGTGAGTTCCAGGACATCCAGGACTACACAGAGAAACCCTGTCTCGAAAAAACAAAAACAAAACAAAATAAAAGTTCTGGGAGACATTTAAAAGGATAAATGGGAATAGCTTGTTTTCTTTGGAGGATGTTTAGGCCTTCCTGACCAGGAGAAAATCTTGTCCGGCTTTGAGGTTTTTTGTTATATGGTCTATGGCTCCTTGGGGACGCTTTATCTCCTGGTGGGGAATAACATCATTTAAATACATATTTAATTTCTTTCTTTCTTCCTTCCTTCCTTCCTATCTATCTATCTATCTATCTATCTATC
The DNA here is from genome assembly GCF_004785775.1 of Grammomys surdaster. Taxonomy (NCBI): domain Eukaryota; kingdom Metazoa; phylum Chordata; class Mammalia; order Rodentia; family Muridae; genus Grammomys; species Grammomys surdaster. Next base: position 15,117,576 of record NW_021604566.1, read on the forward strand.
TATCCTTGTATTTGTGTATTTGAAAGTAAGCTTATTTATATTTGTTCCTGTGGCTTTCTCAAACATCCTTAGTGCTGTCTCTCCTCTTCGTCTCTTTCTGTATTAGCTTCCCATTCTCCCATTTTCCCCTCAATAAATAGTGTGTCCTCCTATGTCCCTCCTTAGAGATCTTTCTCTCTCCTCACAGATGTCCTTTTATACTTTCCTGGCTTCTCTAGTTACACCAAATTATATTCTTAAATCTACACATTCAGACATAGTACTCATAAATAAGAAAGAATTTGTGGCATTCAGTATTGTCCAGTTTCATCAATGTACATGCAAACTTCTTGTTTAAGTTTTCTTTTAGAGCTAAACTGAACTCCACTGTGTATAAGTACCACATTTTCATTACCCATCCATCAGTTGATTGGCATTTAGGCTCCTTCCATTTCCTAGCCAGCAAAGTAACAATGAACATTGTCTTAGGGTTACTACAACCAAATGACCCTATTAAAAATTGGGGGTACGGAGCAAAACAAAGAATTCTCAACTGAGGAAACTCAAATGGCTGAGAAGCAAGCACCTAAAGAAATATTCAGCATCCTTAGTCATCAGGAAATGTTTTGATTAAAACAACCTTGAGATTCCACCTCACATCAGTTAGAATGGCTAAGATCAAAAACTCAGGTGATAGCAGATGCTTTCGCAGACGTGGAGAAAGAGGAACACTCCTCCTTTGTTGGTGGGATTGCAAGCTGGTACAACCACTCTGGAAATCAGTCCAGAGAAAGTGAAATATGATCTCAAGCAGAGTAGAAACCTTCAGGCAGGAGCTGATGCAGAAGCCATAGAAGGAGCCACTCACTGGTTTGCTCCTCATGGCTTACTCGCCCTGCTTTCTTTATAGAACCCAGGACAATTACCCACAGTGGGCCCTTCTTTATAAAATAATGCCCCACAGGCTTCCCCATACCATGATCTTATGGAGACATTTTCTTAACTGAGGGTACCGTCTCTCAAATGACTCTAGTTTGTGTCTCGATGACATAAAATTTACCCAGTACCAATATGAACAAGCAAAATTACCTCCTTGTAGGAGGTTTCTGAGTAGCATTGTTGGATCTCATGGTAGATGTATCTTCCTTAGTGTTTTTAGTACTCTCCACTCTGATTTTTAACAGTGGCTACATCAGTTTGCAGTAGTGAACGAGGCTCCTCCCTCTTCACAACCTCACCAGCATTTGCTGTCAGTTCTGCTCTTAATCTTAGCCATTCTGAGCGGGGTAAAGTGAAATCTCAGTTTTAATTTACACTTTTATCATTGCTAAGAACATTGAATACTTTGTTGTTTACTTGCACTTTTATTCTTTTCTCTCTTATAAAATTTGAATTTTTATGCTTATTTTGCCTACATGTTTGTCTGTGCATCAGGCGTGCACCTGGTACCTGCTGAGGCCAGAAGAGGGCAGAGAATGTTGGATCTCTTGAATCTGGAGTTACTCTTGACCTTTGATTGTTTAGTTCTTTGTACATTCTAGATAATTCTTGACTGGATACGTAGCTGGCAAGGACTCTCACTGAGAGCTTTCTCTTCTCTTAATTATTTCATTTGCTGTAAGGAAGCCTGCGCACACACACACACACACACACACACACACACACACACGGTTTTGCCAATGTTTTCTTCTAGTACTTTCAGTTTCAGTTTTCACACTGAGATTTTTGATCTATTTGAAGTCTGGTTTTGTGCAGGGTGGTGGTAGATATGGATATAATTTCACTCCTCTATGAAGCTTTAGATAGCTTTAATTATCTGTTTTTAAATTCAAGTCTTCTGTTTTTATTGACCTCCACAATTGCTTTTGTGCCAGATTCAAGTCGTTTTTATTACCATAGCTTTGTAATATAACTTAAAGCCTGGTATGATAATCTTTCTAGCCTTATTCTTTTTGCTAAGGATCACCTCAGCTACCTTGTGGGATTCATATAACATTTAGACTTTCTTTTTCTATTTATGTGAAAATGTCATGGGAATTTTAACTGGGATTACATTGAATCTATATATGGCTTTTGGTAAGATAGTCATTTTTAGAATATTGATTCTGCCAATCCATGAGCGTGAAAGCTCTTTCTGTCTTCTAGTGTCTTCATCAATTTCCTTCTTTTTCAGATATTTCAATTTTTCATTGTATAGGTTTTTTAACTCCTTGGTTAGGTTAATTTCTGGATGTATTTTTTGAGGCCATTATAAATAGGGTTGTTTCCACAATTTCTTTCTCAGTATGTTTGTTATTGGCATATAGAAAGACTCCTGATTTTTGAAAGCTGATATTGATTCTTGCCACTTTGCTGGAAATGTTTATCACTTCTAAAAGTTGGAATTCGACATACATTAATTTGACATATTTTCCTACGTATATCTTGTTAATTTTCATTCTTTCTCTTTTTTTCTTTTTTCCCTTTCTTCCTTTCGTCTCCTCCTCCTTCTTATCTTCTTGTTCTTGGCTCTCTCTCTCTCTCTCTCCCTCTTTCCCTCCCTCCCTCTCCCTCCCCCCCCCTCTCTCTCTCTTTCCACTCACTCACACACACACACACATACACACTCACACATATATGTATATTTCTCTGTCTGTCTTATGGATCTAGGGATCTAGTTAGTGCTTTCTGCACTATGTGCTAAAAGAGCAGAGATAGTAGAAAGCCCATCTTAATCCTGATTTTAATGGAACTGCTTAGAGATTTTTATCTACTTAGGCTGATGCTAGCTATAGGTTTGTCATATACAGTCTGTCTTCATTACATTGAAGTACATTCACTCTTTCCATGGTCAGTTACCAAGAAAGCATGGTGAATTTTGCCAAAGGCCTTTTCTGCATCTATTGATATAATCATGTGACTTTTGTCTTTAAGCTCATTTATATGGCTTATTTCACTTAATGCCTTATATATGTTAAACAATGCTTGTTTGTTTGCTTTTGTTTAGTTTATTTTTTGAATAATTTTTAAAGTATTGCTCATACTTATTCCTTGAAAATCTGGTAGAATTCTGCTGTGAATCTGAGTCTGGGCTTTCATACTTAGACTTTTCATCACTGTTTAAACATCCTTGTTAGCTATGGCTCTGTTTAACTTATTGATTTCTCTCCATTTAAAACTTCAGTGGTTCAGATGTATCTAGAAATTCATCTATAAGTTTTTAAAATTGCTCCCTTACAATTTTTTTTGTATTTCTTTTCTATCTGTGGTAAAATTCTCCAACTCTTCTCTACTTGTATTGATTTGGGGGTCTCTTCTTACTTTCCTTTGGTTAATTTGGCTAACTCTGCTAGTCTGTTGATGTTGTTTGTATTTTTATAAAGCAAATTGTAAATTCACTGATTCTTTCTATTGTCCAGCTGCGTCCTTGTGTTTCACTAACTCTGCCCTGATTTGTGTCATTTCTTCTTGTCTACTGAATGTAGGTTCATTCTGTTTTTATTTTTTCAGGATCTTGAGTTGTATCATTAAGGTGCTTATTTGTGTGCTTAGTGGCTTTTCGATGTAGGCATGTAGAGTTATAAAGTTCCTGCTTTTAATGTGTCCCAGAAGTTTTGTTGTATACATTGAATTTTTCTTTTTAAACAAAATATAACAAAAAAAACCTCCTGCAAACACAATGCTGCACAATGTAAGAAAGACAAAATATATCTTTTAACTTTCAAATCCCAAAACAAGTCTTTAAATATGGTCTATCTTTAGAGATTATTATTAAACTGCTTGTGCTATTTTCAATAAGGCATGTCTTCATCTTAACATCAATTATGACGCTGGGTTTCTGGCTTTCTGGTAGACCATTTGGTTGGCATGGATGAAGCCCTGGATCCCATCCCTAGAGTCAACCAATAAATAAACATATTTAAAGAAGATTTATGAGCTAAGCATGGTGGTACATCTTTAATCCTAGTACTCAGGAGGCAGAGGCAGATAGATGCGTGAGGTTGAGCTGGTTTTGGGAGTTAGTTCCTAGGTGCATGTAGAAAGACCTTGCCTCCAAAACCAAATCAAAACCAAAATTGCCTAAGAAGATCTATAGTAGTTTGATCTTAATTGTATAAATCAGGAAATCCTGGATGCACATCTATTGAAGAGTCAATGAATGAACTCTAGTATATTTCTATGATGGGATATAACATGGCAATATATTTGAATAGGGGGAATAATTTTGAACACTCTGTAACACCGCAACAGAAAAATGGCTGAAAATAGTTAATTATATTGTCCAAAATAGCTAATAAAGAACATCTTGAATTTTCCCACAAAGAAATTAATATTTAAATGGATGGCTATAAAACTTACTCATGCTAGTGTGGTGGTGCCAGCCTTGAATCAGTGGTCCAAGACATGGACAGACAGGTATCCATGAGTTTGAGGTCTGCCTGGTCTGCACAGTGAGTTCCAGGCCAGCCAAAGTTAAACAGTGAGAAACTGCCAAAAAAAAAAAAAGCAAAATAACACAAAAGCAATTACCCTGATCCCTATTTGCAATAGGCATATACTGAAATATTGTACTATCAGTCATAAACAAAATAAATACTTAAATAAAAGGTCAGATTTTGAAACATGAATAGTACATGAATACTGCCAACTAGGAAATCATAGGTGAACCCCTGAAGCATCATATTCAGAAAAGTGATGCAGATGTGGAATAACCCAATATGAGTGGTCCAGCTCACATCCTGTTTAGTAAGAACATAGGGAACACATTTATGATGAAAGGAAGTCAGACTGGTACTTGCTTTTAGGTGAGGGTAAATTGGTGAGGGTGTCTACAATCAGAATCATAAAGAGATTTATCTCAGAATACACACACACATACACGCATATATATATATATATATATATATATATATCCCCTAACTAGTTATATTTAGTGCTATAGTGTTATTTTATACTTAGTACATTTCACTATTCTTAAAGTGCATTTCATTAAAATGGAAAGGAAAGTGCATTGTTGCTGAGAATCAGACCTACTTGGGGGCTCTGGGACTTGGTAATTTGGATTTTTGTTGTTGTTGTTGTTGTTAGTTAATTGGTTTTCTAAACATTACAGTCTTCAACTTTGCAATGCTAACAATCCCAAAGACTGAGATGAAAATTTTATAAGCAAATGTCTGCAGGCTGTTAGCGCAGCATTGGTTTAGTAAGAGCCCCAATTGATGATTGATGATGGCACTCAAGACTCCAAATTTGATCTATCAAAGAGAAATGAAGCATCCAACTCCATGTGGCCTGTTCCCCAGTTTTGGACATAGGGAGTAAGTGGCACAGCAGTCACTGCAAGGCTTCAGGATCATGGGAAGTTAAATGCTATTTCACAGGGTCAGCAATGGGCCGAAGATGAGTAAGAGTTCTACTTAGCCCACAGAACCTCTAGGAGGCTGGATTCAACAACACATTCCAATCACTGTGGCATCTAAATATTCCCACACACTGAACTTCCAGCAAGCAGCATTTTGTGTTTTAGACTAGATCAAGCTGGCCTATTAAATATGACAGCAATGAGTCTTTTAATCTGATACCAATGCTCACTAACTCCAAGCAGAGAAAGCAAAAGACAAAAGAAAGAAGATACTGATCTCCAACATCTGTGCTTATTTACTTATATTTTTTTGTGATGTTGAGGCATAAATAGTAGGGCTCAGTGTATCCTAGACAAGCACTCTACTAGAGATGTACCCCAAATTCTAATTGACTAATATCTCTCTATTTAAAAAAAATTAAAAGTAGTAGTAACTAGATCACTGACTTCCTGGAATTCATAACTCTCTTGTTGTATTGTTATTATCAGAAGAATTTCTATAAAACCATCCCAATATTAGTTAAGTTGTTTTTCACAAAATGTACATTTTTAGAATATATCCTTCAGTAGATTAGCCGATAAACAGAATATGCATAGCCATGCAATGAGATGTTATACAGTGATAAAATGAAATGGGATATCAGGCCATGAGGAGACATGTAGGAAACAAAGTGTGCATTGCCTGATAAAAAGAGAGATTATAAAAAAGCTGCCACATGGTTTTAAATATATCTGCAGCTCCATGTAGGAGGGCTGTGTGTACCCTGTTAATTGAGAGTGAATGACTACAGGAACACACATTTTGATGTGTTCTAATGTTACTGAACAGAAACAGGAAGGAGACAGTAGTTGCCCATCTTATGTAACACATATATGAGCTGAAACGCCATAAGATGATTCTCCCTCCCTTTTTACAACCTGGATTGCTGAAACTAATAAAGCTTATCTATATGAGAGAATCTAGTAAGAAAAGACCCCTGTTGCAAGTCAAGTTTGAGGTGGGCTCTTTGCAGCAATACATTTTAGAATAGGCAGGTCAGTGTTGAATTAAATATTATATAATCCTTGGAGCAGGTTCTCTATCTGCCTCGGTGTTTTATGTTCCCAGATGAAAGACCCATACATTGCCTTTATATTTTAATATGTCTTAAACAGTTCAATAGCTGGGCCACTGTCTAACCTCCACATGGTTAATCCTGAGTTATTACTTACTAATTCTATGTTCTTTCTTGGCTGCTCTGGACCCAGAGGGCTGCCCAACTGAGCTATGCTCTGGGCCTTGCTCTCCTGACTCCTTCAATGGTGGCCATCCCTATCTGTCCTGCACTCTTCTCTCAGGCATAGCATCTCTCCTCCTCTCCATACTCTCCTGGCATGGCAGATCTCCTTCTCCTGTTCCTCCCGGTCCTAAGCCCAGGAAAGTACCGCTCTTTGTGTGCTGCCCAACTATTAGTTGTTGGCATCTTTATTTACCAATCAAAACCAACTGGGGCAGGTTCCCAGAATCTGTTTGCAGACTCTCTCATACAACCAGTTTTTTGGGGAACATAAATTAGCATTTATAATACAAGCAGCTACAAGTGCTGAGCATCTCTAATCCCCAAATCCCACACTGTTTGAGTGTCAACATGATACAGACTTTCATGAACAAAATTACTAAAAGCATTTTCTATGTAAGAACTAGAGATGCAGCTCACTGGTAGAGTATTCATGTGGTATGTAGCAGGCCCGTGTTCCACTCCAAGCACTGGAAAAAATTAAAATGACAGCATTACACAAATTATCTTTAGGATGCATATATGTGGTGCATATTAAACATAATGATTTCATATTTAGATTGAATTTTCATCCCCAATATATCTCATTATGTATATCCAAATACTTCAGCATCCTAAAAAATATCTAAAATCTGAAATACTTCTTGCCCTGTAGAAGGAAAAATTATGGATACTGGGTATATAGAATCCTTTTTAGACATAAAATATTCTTTAGGCTTTCTTTACAAAGACATGGAGGCATGAAGCAGGTTGGAAATGTGGACAGACTGGCTAGAATGCAATTTAGTCAGGTGGAACCAAGCTGAGAACCATAGTGACAGGGCAAGGCCGAAGTGACAGGGCAGGACTACATTCTTGAGAAAGATAAGTGTACAGAGAGTTTTCATCTGATCCTGACTCATGTAGGTTGGGTTCCGTTGGAATGTTCCACTATTTTTATGTTATACCACCCTAGCAACCCACCCTCACCCCCTTCCCATTCCTTGGTTTGTGGTTTTCCCTATAAAAACTCCTTTCAAACTGGCAGTCGGGGTCAATTCAGCTCCTGCGTGGGCATACGAATTGACCGGCAGCTAGTTGTCACGCCCTAATAAATAACCTCGCAATTGCTCCAGTACATGGTGTCTCGAGCAGATTACTGGGTGGTCGCGACTTTCTGAGACTTGAGAGAGGGTCTCCCCTCTGCGGAGGTCTTCAGCCCGAGTAATAGGAAGATATACTCGGCCCGTGGAAACTAGATTTTACTTTCATTTGCTTATAATAGATAGGGCTTTTATATTTGATTTGATCATCCTTCAGACTTTATCATTTTACTTATAGCAGAAGCAGTATTTGACCTAGGGCCTTTGAAACAGTAGAATATGTTTTTGTTGTTGTTGTTGTTGCTGTTGTTGTTTTGTTTTGGGGGGGTTGAGGGGAGGGGGGATGGTTCACGACAGAGTTTCTCTGTATAGCCCTGGTTGTCCTGGAACTCACTCTGTAGACCAGGCTGGCCTCAAACTAAGAAATCCACCTGCCTCTGTCTCCCAAGTGCTGGGAATAAAGGCGTGCACCACCACTGCCCGGCTTTTTTTATTTTTTATTTTTTTTTTATTTGAACATATTTTAACTCTTAGAAAATATCACTGTGGTAGAAGCAAATCTAAGACTCTGGTCTTTCAAAAGGCAGGTGCATGAATGACTAGAGAAAACTAGTCCTTCCTAAAAATAACTATTATTTTCAAATTTTTACATGACATCTTTTCAAAAATAAAGGAAATATACCAGTAGGAGGAATAAAGGCATAATATGACACTCTTATGTCACTCTGAGAATAATTTAAAGTATAACATTGGTATGGCTAGTCATTTAAATGTTAATCTTCTTCTCTGTTTAGCATAACAATAGAACCAACCTCCTCCAGGCTCCAGAGGGAGCCCATCTGCCCTGTCCTTCAGAAAAATTACAATCCGTTGCCTGAAATTGCAAACAGCTTCCAAACTCCATTATCATTTTCCTATTTCAACTTTCATGTATAGACCACAGAGTGCTAATTAAATGCAATTTGTAAATTACATGTTTATTCCACTTAATGATAGGCATGCAATTTTTATTTGTCTAATATCTAGATAGGCACAAAGGGATAACTTCTTTAGCAATATTTTGTCACAGATAATTTTTTATGAATTTTACTTTGTGTAAGGATGGTAATTCATTACTCAGATTTACAGGGGTTTTATTTGAAAGTACACACGTGAATTATCTATCTGATAAATGGAGGGGGGCACATTTTCTCCCTGCTGTCTAATCCTAACAGAATGTGGTCATTTGGAGTAAGGTCACATGTATTTCAGCTTTCTGTGAAAGCGTATTAATGAACCTATCAAAACAAGAAACTGTTTTCCCCAACATTCAGCAGTCTCAATGTGTGTGTCCCTCAAAAAATTGCCATATTGAAACGTAACCAGTATTATGATATTCTTTAAAAGGTCATAGTAGCCTTGCTAGCGATGCTGGAGAACTATTTGTTTTTGCCCTGTAAGAACACAACAGGAAGCTCCATGTATGAAGCAGCGAGTGAGTTTTCTCCAGACATTCAATATGCCTGCAGTTGGATTATGCTTTCTCCACCTCAAGAGCTGTAAGCAATACATTTCCATTGTTGACAAGTTCCCAGTTCATATTTTGTTATAGTATCAAGAACAGGCAATAGCAGAACCCAAGAGTTTAGTCCTTAGGACTTTACATTGATAAAGAATGAAAAAAGGATGCTCCCGATTTGCTGATACATTCTCATTTTACCAGACACACAGGTCTCACATATCAACAGATTATTCAGAGTCACGTGAATAAATGAATTTAGTCTGTAAATTTTTTAAGTTCCTATAAATATACCATTTTTCCCCAGACTTATATCGCATTCCTTCTTCTTCTTCTTCTTCTTCTTCTTCTTCTTCTTCTTCTTCTTCTTCTTCTTCTTCTTCTCTTCTTCTTCTTCTTCCTCCTCCTCCTCCTCCTCCTCCTTCTTCTTCTCTTTTATTGCTTTTGTGTGTATTTATAGTATGAAATACAGTGTGTGAATGTGTGGATGTGCATATCTATGAAGACAGCAGAGCAAGATGTGAGGTCTCTCTATCATTTTCTTATTGCCTTAAAGCAGGCTCTCACTAAACCGGAAGCTTAGCCCTTTCAGCTAGGCTAGATGGCCATTGAGCTCTCTAGATATGCATGTCTGCACCCTGAAAGTTGGAGTTACACATAAGCCATATCTGCCTCTTTATATGAGTACTGAGGATTTGAACTCAGATCGTCATTCTTCAAAAGCTAGCAGTCTTATCTGAATGACCCATCTCCCCAGCCCATTCTATCTCCTTTTAGTTAAATGTGGCTCCTAACACCACCTCCATCCTTTACTACATGCTTCCATTTCACTACATTTGGCAAATTTTAGCTTAAGAAGATCAAGGGCTCATTCTTACCAAATATTCAGAATCAAAAGCACATTTGTGGGGTCTCATTTAACTTTCAGTGTCTTGTTTTCTTTCGAAGTCTGACCTTGACCCCTATGTTCAAGGGCTTCTCTTTCCTCAGATTCCTAAATATCAGCGATTACAAGTGCACACCGAAAAGTCTGACTGGATTTTTAAATAATAAAATAGCCATCAGGAAGAAAGCTGTCTTCTGATGAAAGTATGCATCAACCTTTTCTTCATCAAAAATCTATATAAAAGGATAAATGTTGTCCATCATTCCTTGCCTTAGACAAAGCACTGGAGTCCTTCTTAAGTCTAAGTTAGTTTCAAAGAAAGTAAGAGGATTACTCTAAAACCATCCTGGCTCTTGTCAGTTAGCAAAGCATTGAGCTGAATTTAGTAGCACATTCTTTCTTTAAGGAAATGCATTATTTATTTTCACAGTTAAAATGAAAGTTGGTATGTGCTATTAAGAGTACTAAACTTTTAAATACCAAAAAAAAACAAAAGAAAAAATAAACGAACAAACAAAAAAATGAGAGAGAAGTTAATACTGCCTTGTAGAACTTGCAATTAATTTTAATTTAATTACATAATTAGAATGTGTAATATTTATTTTGAGGTGATTTTGTTATAGTCATTTTATTCATCCTAGAAAATGAAAAATATTAAACTATATTTTTTATATTTTTATCTTTATTAATGGATTTTACTTTAATTAAAAGGGAAGTACATCATTTCCCTCATGATGAGTTCCTCTAATCCCTCTCAAATCCATGACCTCTTTCTTTAATTACTACCATTGCACACATATAAATGAATAAATATATAACTACAACTTGCCAAGTTCATTTAGTGTTGCTCGTATGTATGTGTTTTTAGAACTGACTGCTTTGCATTGGATAGTCAGGGGGCTCATCCCTGGAGAAGACTATCATTCTCTCTACAGTCACTAGCTGTCTATAACTCTTCATCTAGAGGCGGGTCCCCACAAGACTCTTCCCATCCATGTAGGCATGCGAACTGATGTTCTCATTGGTCAGATCTTGGTGACATTTCATGATTGTAGCTTTCCTAGTATATGTAGAAGACACAATCTGTAAACAGACATTCTGGTCCTCTGACTCTTATAAACTTCCCTCCCCCCTTTTGCAATTTACAATACAAATCTCCCCCAAGCCTGATATTTAAGGGTTAGGTTTAATGGTATAGATTTAATGGACCTACATTAAAATTTCAACTTCAAACTCAAGAGCACATGAAAGACCAAGATAAAAAGTTAACAACATCCAGGCTCATGAATTTTGCATTTCAAGCTCAGAGCTTCTGTCTATCAGGCACTCTGGGCATGTACCTAAGCAAACCATTCATGACCAATTTTAATGAGTTTTTCATAGTTCATGTAAGGATAAGTAAGTTGAAAATTAAAATAAGATTCCATATGGGGCCAGAACTCAAAGGCAGTGAATTATCATCATTTTACATTACTGAAACATTTATTTTCTTCACCATCAAAGACAGCTTCCTTATAATGCCATAATGATCAGAGATAATGGTAAAAGTTAGAAAGTATACCAGGAACAGATTTGAATTAGGAAAATCAAATTCATGTTGAAATGACATTGTAGCAAATATTTATGCACCGGCTAAAGATTTCTAAAAAGTAAAACACATAGCATGTAAAATTGGTCTACTGCTATAAGGCATGTGTATTTGATTTCTTTAATGCTGTGTCTGTCACAGTGTATTCATAACTCTTAGAACCTCATTACTTTCCTCACAGTCTCCACTTCTAAGTGGACTTTGTAATCTTTTCACCCAGGGCACATAGCACTCACAACACACTAAGTTGACTTGTGCACATCTGACAAAGGAGAGACAAAATCACAATCAAAGAGTAACACCATCGTCTGTTGTTTTTGAAATGCTTTACTAAAGGTCATTTATCAACTCTTCCCTTTTGGGGACAGGGATAATTGGAATTACTAAATATCTATGTGACCCCTGGGATGACTAAAAGTCTTTAAACAATTCTGACATGTTCTCTCTTCTAACGATTGGCTTGATGAAATTTCATTTCATCTACAGTTTACGGATAGAGGGTCAAGGTCAGTGGCAGTGAGTGTATCAAATCCACTAGTAAGTCTTGACCCTAGTATACCTGTCAAGAAATAGAAAACTTCTAAGGACTATGAGGAGGACAGGAAGTTTGGAGCAGGGAAACAATAAACATGAGAGAACAAAGAACTGCTGGTGGAAACATAGTTTTATAGGGTTTGAATGCTACAGCCAGAAGAGGACTGAACATTCTCTGTGTTTGTAAGGCAGGGTAGAGAGGGAGATCATGGTATAAAGACATAGAGTCAAAGAAAGATTTTGTTATCTTGCTCTTTTATAGTCACAACAAAAATTACAGTTGAAGTAGGGAAAGTAATGATATCAATCTGGACCTGGACAGGCCAAGGTTCAGTTCTAAGGAGGGAGAAGGAGGGAGAAGGTAGAGAGAGACATGGTTTTGTTTTGTTTTCAGGAGATTAAATGAGCCAATCTTGACTATAGAGGTCAAAATTCATGGTCAGAGAAGAAGACTAAAAAGATGTTCGGTTGCTTTCTAAAAACTATTTGAGGAGATACGTGAGGTCATGGGCAGTGTGTTTAAGATAGACCAGGGCTTCTAATGCACACTTAGAGGAATTTAATGTAACAAATGTTAGAGATTAAGCAGTTGTTATTCCCAGAGGGAAACTAAACAGAAACTTTTTTTTCTGACTCTATACATTTATAAATAATATAATTCTCCACATCAATTAATCTCTTTAAGAAGACATTTGCTAGAGTGTTTCCATTGCTATTGATCAACTGATCTCAACCTTGGAAAATATCAGCTGTCATTCTAGATTTTTAAAAAAATATATTTATTTATTTTATGTATATGAATACACTGTAGCGGGCGGGCGGTGGTGGTGCACGCCTTTAATCCCAGCACTTGGGAGGCAGAGGCAGGTGGATTTCTGAGTTCGAGGCCAGCCTGGTCTACAGAGTGAGTTCCAGGACAGCCAGGACTACACAGAGAAACCCTGTCTCAAAAAGAAAAAAACAAAACAAAACAAAAAAAAAGAATACACTGTAGCTTCAGACATACCAGAAAAGGGCATTAGATTCCATTACAGATGGTTGTGAGCCACCATGTGGTTGCTGGGAATTGAACTCAGGACTTCTGGAAGAGTAGTCAGTGCTCTTAACTGCTAAGCCATCTCTCCAGACCCTTTCTAGATTTTTAAAATATGTTTATTTTATTTTTTGCTTATTTCTACGTGGGGAGGCAGGGGGAGAGAACCACAGGTCATAACTCTTTCAGGAGTCTTTTAGGAGTTCTGTCTCTCCCCTTATCAGGTGCATCTCAGGCGTCATACTCGGGTTGTTATGCATGGAGGGAAGTACCTTTACCCACTGAGGCATCTTGCTGGACAAAAGTTGGGTTATTTATCTTATTACTGTATTTCAGGATTACCTCCAACAAACTGGATCTATTTTCATTTTTTTCCCTTTTGTATATACCCTCTGATTTTTTTTCTGGAAAATTCCTTCTGACACTCTGAGTGGATTTGTGAAAAGCCCATTTCTGTAGTGTTTCTATTGTTTGCATCTGTAATTGCTGGATGAATGCAACACAATGCAAACACCATTTCTCCCTGAACTCAGAAGGCATTGCTAGTTCTTGTCGAGCATCCTAGGGTCACTGGTTTGCACTAGCAGGTCTGTGATGATTAGGTAGCTTGAGGTTACTTAGATTACTGTCCATTTATATCTAGATCATCAGTGTCTTACTCTCTCATCTCTCCGCATGCTTACAGTGTCCTTCATGTGCCAGATTTCAGAAGGGCTGATCTGAAGGGATCTTCTAGAAAAATAACTATAATAACATTATAAGCAAATATATACCACAATAATTATCTTTTAAAAAGACAATTAAATTCTCCTTGTCAGACTTAGGAACCCTTACTAGGTCTTATCTGAGTTAACTTTAATTTTTACGGTTCCAATATGATAGCTTTCCTATGCCAGCATTCCCTCCATATTTACCAATAAGCTGTCAGTATGATGTTAGAAACAAGATTCCTGCCTTCTTTTTAAGTGTTTTATAAAACTATTTATTACAAGGAAAGTAACATATGTTTATAGCTTATTATGTACATAGTTGCTTTAAGGACAAAATGTTTCCATATTTGCTCAATGGGGGCATCACATACTTTGGCTCTTGTGTCTTTCTTTGTGTTTCCAACATTAAAAATATAATTGTTTTATTCTTTATCATGATATTTAGAATTCATCTTGTACCTTACCTCTGGAGTTGACCCTTTTAACATGATGTTCAAAACTCACTTTATATCTTCCCTATGCATGTTCTAGAGTTTAATATCTTTTCCAGGATCCCTGATATATTTAAGTTGGGGACAGTTAAAGACCAAGATCTGTGTTCCAGATGTACTTAAGGAAGCCTTGGTTCTAGGAAATAAATACAGTAAGAACATATGATCACATATACATGTATGTATATATTCGTATCTATATATAAACAAAGAATAATGGAATCATATCAATAACTTAGTAGTTTGAGCCTTTAGTCCACTCATGTATACATTTTTTTTATTATATTGAGAGTCTTGCCTCACTAAAACATCTATATATTTACCAATCCTATTGCTGAAATAGTTGAAGAATTGCCTCAATCATGAGAATTTTAAAACTTTATTAAAAACAGTTCTGGTTCTGCTTGTATTTCATGGCACCACACATGTTGGGTTACAGTGTGCATGGGTTAGTTGTTGGGTTGAATTGTGGGTCCCGCGTCTGTCTCACTTCCCAAGAGGCTAGGGCTGAGGCTCAGAGAGGCAAAGGTGCAGGCGTTTGACTGTGTTCACTAGACACTGGCGCTGGGCAGATGTTGGGCTATAAGAAGCCACGGGACTCCACTTAGGGTGGGGAGCACAGTCTGAGGTCCCGTGGGGGCTGGGGGACAGAATCTTGGCTTGGGGGTCCCTGGGCCAAAAGGCGGCCAGAAACCAGTTGGTTCTCAGGCTCTTCGGGTCTCAGGCGCAGCTGGGAGGCCGCAGAAGGGCCGATGAAGAGGATGAGAGCTCTGGTTGTGATAACTTGCTTGGCTGGATCACAGCTGCTGGGTCTGTTTCTGATAGCATAGAGGGGTTGAGGTCGTCAGCAGGAGATTAGACAGCGGCTTGGTAGTTGAAAACCTTCTTCACTGCTCCGTGCGGCAGGTCCCAAAGAAGAGAAATAGGCTATAGTTCTACCACAACCTCTGAGTCAGGGGAACATGATGAAGTCAGAGTTCATAAATTACTGCACTTCCTTTTCATTACCATCTTTGGTGTGGTTGCGTTAACCACTTCGAAAATGGGGCCTTTGCTTTAACTTGACTTCAGTTTAAGGTGAGTTCATTTTATTTATTTAAAAATTATAAAATGTTTTAGAATTCTAGAAAGAAGTAATTTCCTCCAGTGTCTGTTCTACCTCTGCCCCCTCTGTTAGGGTAGGCAATCAATTTTATTGTTGTCTTATTTGCCCCAAATTCTGTATAGTGTGTGGGAGAAGCAGTATGAGGGTTCAGTAGGTAAAAGCTCTTGCCATGCCAGGTTGGAACCTTGAGCTTGATCTTTGGGACTCAGGTAAATGTAGGAGAGAGCGGACTTCAGAACATTGTTCACTGACCTCCACCTGTGCACAATGACCGTGAATCCCTCCCACTTCACATCACTCAGTATCATATGCAATCATAATCTTTTTTTAAAAAGTGCATGAGACATATGCTTGTGTGGGGTATAATTTCTTTTGTCTTAAAGATTGTATGCCAAATAATACACATGTCTTTGTTCTGTAGTGATAGTACAATATGGTAATATACCAAATACATTGTTCCATATGAATTCACAGAGTTTATCTCATTCATTATTATGACTAGATGCCATTTCATTGTTCTCCTACATTTGGACATGTGACAGGCATGGTATACTCTACTGTCTAGTAATATTGAAACTACAAATATTGTGTCTTACTTTGTTGTTGATTTTATATCTGTTTAGAAAGTCATGGGATCAGTAGCAATCCAAAAATACATAATCCCAATAAGCCCCAGGTAACCAGGCACCACATGTATTAAGGAGATGATTGTAATGAGTTGGAGAGCCCAAGATCAAGGACAACACAGACATATCTCTGTTGACAACTCACTGGGCATTTGCTAATCCTTACCCTGTTCTCAGTAGCTTCATGTCAGCACTCATTTCTCCAGCGCTGTCACCACCACTTCTCCAGTGGCCTGTTGATTTACTTGACTGTTAATGCCTGCTCTAGCCAATTATCTGTCTGTCTTTAGGGGTTGTGACTTCTATTCAGTCATTGCTCTTTCTCATCTTAGGGTATGGTGAATTAATTATTCTTTAAATGTCTTTATTTTGGGCAAGTGAAATGTTTGGAAGAAGCAGAGACCAATGTGGATGTTCAGATGGCAAACTTATATAATTTTCCTTATTAGTGCATAAATTATACCTAAGCTTGGTTCAGGTGTTGTTAGGTGAGACTGAGGAACATATAGTTACAGTTTAGACACAGGGTATGCACTTTGGGTAGGGACTTTGCTTTTCCAAACCCATGTGAATTTTGCCTTATGCTGGCGGTACTTGTCATTGAAGGCAGAAGAGCTGGTGGAGAAAGAGAAGTGTCGTTGAATTGCAACATGTTGTAACAAATGGCTTTATGTAATGATATAGTCCTAAGTAAATACCAAGTACTCGGTCTCTTAAATTCCTGTAGTCTGGTACTTCTGCACACATGGAGAGCCTCTCCTTATCTTTCTATGTGAATAATTGATATCATTTCTCTCTGATAGTTTCCAATACTAATTCTCCTCGACTTCATGGTTCACATACAGGAGACATTATATTACTTCTGCATACTTATAGCACATGTCTGATAGAGAAAAGAAGTTTCCATACTTCCAGCACATCTCTGATAGAGAAAGTGAAATCCAGCTTTTTAAAGTGAACTCCAAGGAGTCCATGTAGAATCACTTCAACGTTTCAGATTATCTGTGAAAATGAAAACTACTCAGAGGTAAAGTGATATTGTTATGCTGGCCTTGGACCTTTTACTTCAGATCCCCTACTTCTCCTCCTCAATTACTAAGATTATAGTTGTAGGCCACAACAAATGGTTTATGCAGTGCCAGGGATAGAACCCAGGGAGTCATGGATGTTTGGCATTCTGCCAACTGAGCTACATCTTCAGCTCTAGAGATAGAATTTGTACACTGGATAATGAGTAGAGAGCACTTTATTGTTCATTTGTCTTGTATTTATTGTACACAAAGAAAGGAGAGACCTGCTTCCTGCTTCTCAAGCTTTCCCAAGGTAATCTTTGACTTCATAATTAATTGTGTTTCTTATAGTGATTAACTACCAACCAATGTCCATTCTGTATTATAATTCCTGTTTTAAATTTTCTGTATGCATATTTTAACTATTTATTTCCTTTTTAAATATTTTCTTCTATTGCTTTGTGAATGTTTTTATAAGTGATCACATGAAAAGTTTGTTGTAGGAAGTTTTAACTCAGATTCAGACTATCTTTTTTGGGGAACTTGATTCACAGACTCTTTGCTGGATGTTTGCTTTTTTGATCTATGCCATGTCATATATTAGAATGAATTCATAGCCACTGAAAAAGGCTTCTTGCTGTCATAATTATAATCTCAAAAATATACTAAAGAAAGTGTCTCAAGGAGGAGTTTCTAATGCCATCAAAAATTCTGTTTGATTTTCCATCTCTCTTTCCTTGCATGTCTATTCACCTGTCATTTATCATGCTTTTAAGGTGAAGGCTTCAAAAAGACCAAAAGAATTTATCTAGGGATAAACTTTATTAATACTTACCAAACATCAGCAAAGTTTTAGCTTTAAGTAAAATTTAAAAATAATAGAAAAACATGTTCAAAATTTTCAGTTCTAGTCAACACTGTATATCTAGAAGCAAACTAAAGATTAAAAATGTAGTGTCCAGCTGGATCAATACTATGAAGGTTATATTAAGACCGTTTTATTGAGATTACTGTCACCTACCCATTATGCTTGTACTCAATTTTATAAAAGGTTAGCTAGCATTTTTATGGGGTGGGGGAGGAAGTAGCATACATACCTATGTGTTCATGTACATGTAGGGACCAGAGGTCAATGCTTAATGTCTTTCTTAACTGCTCTTCACTTTAAATTCTGAGGTCTCTCATTGAACTTGAAATTCACTGAGTTGGGGTATCTATTTAAGACCCGTTTCTACCACTTCCTTTTCAATGCTAGGGTGATAGAAGCATGCTGTCACATTCAGATCACATGTGGGTGCTTGGGGATGTAAACTCAGTTCCTTATTCTTGCATAGCAAGCACTTTATCAAATGATCCCTCTCCCTAAACCCAAAACATAGGTTTTATATATTGAGATATACTTTGTAGACTCATGAGTTAAAAGCTTGGTCACCAACCTATGGGAAGTGCTAAAACTATAGTAGGTAGAGTCTAGAAGGAGGAAGTTACGTTATTGGGGATGCACACTAAGTGGGAATACTGAGACCCCAGCCCCTTCCCCTTTTTCTTTGCTTCTCAGCTACTACATGATGAATAGTTTCCTTGTCCACTGTCATGTATCCAAAGGAAATGGTACCAGGTTATCACAAACTGAACCTTCCAAAACTATGAGACAAAATAAGTCATCCTGGTTCATAAGCCACTTTTCATAAACCCATCACTTATTCTCTTCTGCTTCCAATTCCTCAACCTGACACAATTATCAGACCCACGAGCCTTATTCCAGACCTTCAACCCTCTTGGTTTGTTTTGCTTGCTTTGTCTTTTCATCCCAGTCCTCAACCACCTGCCACTATCTGTAAACTCACAGGTCTAGTTTCAGACTGCATCCCACACACTTTGCCTAGTATATTTCTTATTCCTTTTCTCATTCCCTCCTATACCTTCCTGTTTATTGCTGCCTGCATCTATCTGCATACTCATATGCTTAGCTGCAGACCTGTAGTTAGAAAGCCATCTTTCCCTGATCCAATTAAACAGCACATCCACCAGCTTTTCCCTGCCTCAACTCAGGTTACACATCTCCTGGACTGCACACATCCCAGTCAAAGAGATGCCAAATTATCATATCAGATAAACAAACAAACTGCTGGAAGCACTAGCTGAAGCAGTAAGAGAGAGAAGGAAATCAAAGGGATACAAATTTAAAGTATAATTTTTAGCTTTGTATAGAAACACATAAACCCAGTATAGCTAAAACAATCCTGAACATCCCAAAACTCAAATTGTGCTTCATAGCTGTAATAATAAAAATAGCATTGCATTAGCATAAACACAGATATGGTGATCAATGGAATTTAGATTGAAGACCCTAACATAAGTCTACATACCTATGGACACCTGATTTATTTGACAAAGAAGCTAGAAATACACACTGGAAAAAAGACAGCATCTTCAACAAATAGTCCTCCATATTTATCCATGTTTATCACCCTGCACAAAATTCTAAGTGAGTCAAAGACTAGGTACCATAAATCTGCCACTAGCTCCACAGGTTCATTTAAAGTTAAATATTATAATTATGTCTAAGTTAACATAGTATGTCAAAAGGCAAATCATCTGTCTACTGTCTCATTAGTATTGAAATTTTGTATAAGTAAACTCAGTCAATATTTTATCTTCTGTCCTTGCACCTACAATAAATCACTCGGTTCCTTTTATGACCTTTAGTTATCAGATAATGATTTTACAATCAGCTCAGAAAGGAATATTTGATTGTAAATACATAACATGCCTGCTTTCTAGCTTGGTGGAATTAACTTGTAACACATGAAGAATTGCAGGGCCTTAATCACATCCTTTTGTATAAAGAGTTCAATAATTACTAGTATAAATTTAGAAATTTTATAAAATTGCTATTAGGATTTAAGAAATAATCTATTTGTCTATGTAACATCACTACAAAAGAGTACATCTTCATTGATCTCTAGAAAATCTATCCAATATAGTGGGCTAATGCCCAGGAATTGTTGTATTAATTTAAAAATGACAGGAAAGGCATATCAGTAGTAAGAATCAATCCTGAGATGAAGTCTCTCAGGCCTTACCGCCAAGAGCTCATCCATAGCAGCCCATGCAAAAGCAGTGGACCATCTCAGGAAAAGCATCTGCTAGCCTTTATTCTTTCTAGATCACTCCTGACAGACACCTACTACAGAAGAAGCTTCTTAAAGTATGTACATATATGAGTGAAACTTAAATGAAATAACCAAGTAAGAGAGGAAATAAAGCCCCAACTGGACTTTTCTCACCACCAAGTGAAATATTCCATGCCAAAAATGAGTTACATACTTGATTTGTTGGTCACATGGGTCCCATGGAAACCCACAGACTACTCAAACTACTGTCAAGGATATTGGTTGCTCTCCACAAACTAATAAGGCCCAATTGCCAAAGACAACATCTACACATCTTATTGATCACAGAGAAGTGAAACTAGTGTCTGAATAGATCCTTTATCCCTACCTAGTGTTTATGTACTAGAAGGAACCCTGCATACTCTCAGAAGAGAACTCTAAACACTAATCCATTTACAAACCTCTTGATCTACAATGATGACCTGTCTGTATGATATGCTGGTGCAATAGTGGCACAAAAGTTGTAGAACTAACCAACAAATCTATGATTGGAGGAAGGCCCACTTCATGAGGTAGACTCCAAGCCTGATGTTGTTTGGATGGCCAAGAAGATGATGCTAGGTATGCCATGGACATAGAGGAAAACCAAGTACTACTCTTCTGCTAAAGGAGCACAGCAATAAAATGACTCCTAATGATATTCTGCTGGAGATAGGTCAGTTTCTCATTCAGCTACCACAAGATAAGCTTCATTGCAGTAGATGGTAAATAATACAGATATTGACAACTAGACAATATTCAGAGAGTGAGATACCTTGAACATTAAGTCCTAAATGTGATGTCTTCATGAAATACCTCATCTTGGGGCTCAGGAAACTATGTGAAAGAGGAGGCAGAAAGATTGTAAGAACCAGAGGGCATGGATGATACCAAGCGAACAGTGTCTTTCAGATACAACAGGACAGACACACATGAATTTACAGAGACTGTGACAGCATGCACAGGGCCTGCACAGATTCAAACTCAATCTAACCTATCTCCAACTGAGACCCGCTTGCAAGGAAAATTCAGCTTTCTACAAGTGTGTCTAACTGAGTATACAAACCAGACTTAAGGCTCCAGGCCCAGCAGTAGACGGTCAACACAGATGGAACTTGATGGTGTGATCAGAGGTGTATTGTCTCATAACTGTTTTTGTGTTGGCATTTTTTATTTGTTTTTTCTTACCTATAATAGTTTCTGATTTTTGTGGGTTTTTAAAAATGGGTTTTATATGTGTGTATCACTGCCTGTGTAAGTATGTTCCTCATGTTCTTTCTTATTTTCTTTTTTTGTCTTCTCTGTTTGCTTTTCTATCCTTTTTGTGTGTATTTGTTTTTGTTTCTGTTTTTTAATTGGTTTATTTGTTTTCTAGGAAAACAGACAGAGAAAATGTGGAATTAAATGAGTGAGGGCCTGGACAATGACAGGGGGACCAAAGCCATTACAAGATCCCCTTCAAGTACTGGAGGTCAGGCCTCTATCCCTGCCTTCGCAAGATTAGAATTGCCACAGCCCTTCTATACTCAGAGAAGGGAGAAGATGTCAGGGGCAGCCCTGCTTACACACTGAAGGCCTAAAATCAGCCATAGACATAAAATCAACAATAGGCCTGTCATACATGTATACTAACACCAAGTCTTGGGTCTCAGTGGAAAAACATTGAAACAGATGGCTATAAGCTAATGTAAACAGGCAGCTTTTGTGGAAATTTACAAGCCTGAGTAGTCATAGACCTTGTAAATAGGTAGCCTTGGCAGACAATACCAACTTAGATAAGGACAAGCGAGTCATAGGCAGAGTCATAGTGACTTGTCCCCTGAACCTTCACCCAGCCGATACCCAGTTCTGAAAGATATCTGTATTCCCCCGAACACCCACACTCCAATGTCTGTCATTCCCTTCCCCACATCCTGCCTTTCTGTGTTTATAACCCTGTGTGAATGAACTACGATTTGAGAAAAAAAATTATTTAAAATAAATAAATAAATAAATAAATAAATAAATAAATAAAGGCATGGAAAGAATATGGGAGGAGATGAGGGAAAGGAAACCATGATCAGAATATACTATTTGAAAAAAAATTCATTAATATTTTTTTAATTTTAATTTTAATTTTAAAAAATAAAGAAAATGACCATCCTATTACCTTTATTTATTTATTTACCTTTATTTTTTGTTTGTTTTATTTTGTTTTGTGTCGTTTTGTTTTTTCAAGACAGAGTATCTCTATATGGCCCTGGCTATCCTGAAACACAATCTGTAGACCAGGCTAGCCTCAAACTCAGAGATCTACCTTCTGCCTTCCAAGTGCTGGGATTAAAGACACACACACACACACATACACAGCTGTCATTTTCTTTTTTTCTTAAAGTTGATTGTCTTATGTATTTTGTCACATTGACAAAACTATCTAAAACAGGAGGTTAGGAGAGTTACAGGTCATGGAATTATAAAAAATGATTGAATTATGCAAAGCATCCACATGTTTAGTCTGGCACACAGTGGAGCGGTATAACCAGTGCAGAGAAACACTGGGTAGGATTGTTTCTATATTCCCAAAGATAACTTTTGAAGTCATTTTAGCCAATGTTTATCTGATATTTCAACAACTTTATTTTGTTAATGTACCTCTTCACAGCACAACTTCTAAAAACTGGAATATTAAAAGAACCTGTGAGGAAATGTAAACATATTCACAGAAAAGGAAGAAAACCAGAGACTGAGACCATGAGGCAAGGGAAGGGAGTGAGATGCTAGGAAATTTCCAGCACTGAAGACTCCACATGGAGTAGGGGAATGAGATAGCTTCAGTTGAGGGAGGAAGCTGGGGAAAGGCCATGTTACCTAGAGGTAGCGTCTGTGGAAAACACTCTCAGTAATAAAACATACACACACACACCAACACACACAAACACAAACACACACACACACACAATGACCTTTCTACAAAAGCTTTCAAGAAAATTTCCTGTTTTACTTTGACTGTAGGCAATTATTTTTTTCAAAAGTATTTCAATACTTTGACTGCACCCTTATGTGGGTTTAGAGGACCCATTTCCCATCTTTCTGTAGACCTGGAAATGCACCCTAAAACCCATAAATTACAATGCATCTAAATTTATAATACCCTCAGGTTTAATAAAAGAAAAAGGGAAATGCCTTGGAGATTTCCATATGTTTGTGCACAGATCAAATGATTTCTCAAGGAAGTGTGACACACGTGACTTCTGATAAAAAGAATAGAGCATGTGAGGCAATAAGTCATTCTGCGTGAGAGGCCAGAAAAGTGAGCAGCAACAGAGCACCATCTACAGATTATAAACTACAAAGGAACCATGCAAAATAGGTTCTTATATGAACAGATAAGGGCCTGTAAAGATGAACGTCGTCCTTGGTACTGTCAGTTTGGCATAACCTCAAATCATCTGAAGAAAGCCTCAGTCTAGCAATTATCTCTTTTACTCGAGAATTTCATACATGCACAAAATATGCGTTGATCAATAGCTGTCCCCACTCCCCTTCTCTCAGATTCCATTCATCCAATCACTCTTCCTTCTCAACTTCATGTGGTATTTAAAAACTCTCAGAGTTTGTTTAGTGTTGCCTGTATGTGCATGGGTGTAGGGCCATCTACTGGAACACCCGAGTCTTTCAGGGACTGCATCCTCAAAGCAAACTGTCCCTCCCTCCTCTGGCAGCAATCAGTTGCCAATAGCTCTTCAGCTAGGGATAAGATTCCAGAACTTGTCCCAGACCCATGGTGGGAGCTTGTCTGCCTCGATCTTGTTCAGGTCATGTGCATGTAGGCACAGCCCTCATAAGTTTACATATGCACCAGCCTTTTCATGCCAGCAAATATGATCTTCTTATCATGTTGCCCTGTGAGCATGCTTGTGAGGGATCTCCTTAATAATTAATTGATGTAGGAGGGCATACATAGCTGGTTGTCAATGATGCCATCTCCTCGGAAGGTGGTCTTAGGATATATAAAGATGTTAGCTAAGCAAAAGCTGGAGTGAGCCAATAATAGTTCCTGTGTGAATAAAGCATTGTCTTAATCACCTAATACATTTCTTTCACAAAATCAAATCTCCCACAAAAGTAAAAATGTCACACATACCTTTTTGATTTTCCAAATCAGTATGTTCTTCTCTTAGAGTTCCAGCTTTTGAGGAGAATTGCAGTTTTGTTAGTAATTTAGGGCAAGCAGTCTGGAGCAAACTTCAAAGTCAGCTTCTCCAGCTCCTACTCCATGGCCATAGACAAGTGACTTGACTTTCCTGTGTGTTGATATACTTTTACTCATTTTTAAACAGGGCTGTTACTGCTGATGCATGCCTACATCACACACACACACACACACACACACACACACACACACTCACTCATGCTATATAATGACCTCAACATGAATGGATGTTCAATTCAGAGCAGTGTTCACTGCGGTTATGTGAGATGCACCTTAGCCTCTCTGAGTTCTCATGTTCTGGAGAGAGCTTATGTATCCTCATTCTATATTTCTGAACTGAAATTTCATACTCACTTTTTTACCTCCGACTTGTAAAGTGTGTACTGTCTAACAGCACTGGCTGAATTAATGGGTGGAAGAAAGAGATTATGGGTGAAGAAACGAGTGTTATACTGTTTTTAACAGAATGATATATTTTTGCAATAAAATGAACAAATTGAATTTTAAGCTCTTGGACCCTGGTGTGTCATTTATGCTCAGAAATCAAATATTTTACTGGGGACAGAGGGAGATATAGGCAACTGATGTGATCAGGAGCTAATGTACTCAGTGTTCTGAAACCAGCCATGGGAAGCACTGTGCTGTAACTTTAATTAACAATGACCCTTTCTAGAAGCCTGGCTGCCTTCTTTAGGGACATAGAGTACAAAGCCTGCTGAGCCCGGAACACATCCGTGTTCAGTGGAGAGAAGACACTGGAATTTATTCCTTTTTATTTGTAAGAAATACTCTCAGCCTATCATCAGCTCTATCATTCTTCACTCCAAGCGGAAACACACAGATTCATGCAAGCACTATGTGTGAGGAATCTTTTTAAACTTTAAAACAAATTGCAGAACTGTCTGTTATCTTAAAAATATCTAAGCTGCAAGGTGATATTCAATTTGCTTTCTGAAACTAATCAATACTCCAGGCAACCAGCCATAATTCTTACTATATACTGCCCTCCAGTGGATTTCTATCACATGTAAGCTTGAAAAATTACTGGAAATGACCTATATGTAAGTTTTCTAATAGACATGAAGTCCTATGTTTAACATAAACTTAAAAGTCCAACAGCAAGTACTAAATGACAATCATCAAGGCTTTTCTCCTGAACCACCTTGCATTTAAACCTCCTAATGTCAAGGTGAAAAAAAAAAAAAGAAGGAAGGTCAACGTGCTTCCATCCTACTTAGAAGGGATAACAAAATAATAGAGGTAGATGGAGGGAGGGGTCTGGGATGGAGAGAGGAGGGGAAAGAAAAAAGGTGGCAGGATCAGGTGTGGAGGAAACAGGAGAGAAGTACAGAAGGTCAGGAAATTGAACAGGTGTGCAGCAGTGGAGGATGGGAAACTGGGGGCAGCCACTAGAAAGTCCCAGACACCAGGAAAGCAAGAGGCTCCCAAGACCCAGTGGGGATGACATTTGCTGAAATGAACAACAAAGGGAAGAGAGAACCTGTAGAGACAATATCCAGAGGTTAGGCATGGCCCCAGGTTTAGGAATGGGGCCATCCAACCATCTCAAAAATACTAAGCCAGAATTGCTCCTGTCTAAAAGAAATGCAGGGACAAAGAGTGGAGCAGAAACTGAAGGAAAGGCCATCCAGAGACTGCCTCACTTAGGGATCCATCTCATATGAAGACACCAAACCCAGACACTATTGTTGATGCCAAGAAGTGCTTGCTGACAGGAGCCTGTTATAGCTGTCCCCTAAGAAACCCTGCCAGAGCCTAACCAATATAGATGCGAATGCTCACAGCCAACTATTAGACTGACCACTGGAACCCCCATGGTGAGTTAAGAGAAAATACTAAAGGGGCTGAAGGGGTTTGGAACCCCATAGAAAGAACAACAATATCAACCAACCAGAGCCTCCAGAGCTCCCAGGAACTAAACCACCAACCAAAGACTACATATGGGGGGACTCATAGCTCCAGCTGGATATGTAGTAGAGGATGGCCTTGTCTGACATCAATGGGAGAGGAGCCCTTGGTCCTATGAAGGCTTGATACCTCAGTGTAGGGGAATACTAAGGTGATGAGGCAGGAGTGGGTGGGTGGGTGGGTGGGAGGGTGGGTGGGTGAGCTCTCTCATAGAAGCAGGGATAGGGGGGACAGGGGGTTTGCAGAAGAGAAACCAGGAAGGGGGATAACATTTGAAATGTCAACAAATACAAAGAAGAAATTTCAGGCAGGAATCTAAATCTTAGGCTAGACCAAAGAAATAATTATAGGCAGAAATCTAAATCTTAAGCTAGAATAAAGAAGTAGGCTTCAGGCATGAAAATGACTTTGGGCTAGGACAGGGAAGAAGGCTCAGATATTTTGGTAATCCTGATAAGCCCTTAGAAATAGTGATCACAGGAGTGATCATGGGACTCTGTTTATTGTTGTGTGTGTTCTTTGATTATCTAGGTTTATTGTCTTGCTTGTTCTTTGACTATTTGCATCTATTACATTGCTAGTTCCTTAATCTAGAACTGACCTTAATACTCGCATGTAATTTAAACAGTATAAAAACAAAAAAGGAGGAGGAGGGATGGGATAGGGGATTAATGGGGCGGGGAAGGGGATGGCATCTGAAATGAAAATAAATAAAATATTAAAAAAACAAAACAACCAATCTTGCTCATTACCCACTAGGATCTGCTCTCCTGCAGAAGCTTGTCATGTACTGGCGTATTTCATCTTAGGTCTAACTCATCTGTGGACCTAGAGCCTCCTAACACTTCTAACAAAATTAACTTTTGTGTGAGAAAAGAATGACTTTGACTTGCCCTGACTTTCTTATCACCCCAAATAGCTTTTAAAAATGCTGTCTTGACACTCCTTTGTAAAAACAAATGACAGCTATTTATTCTCGTTTGACAACAAAAGCCACAGATCAGTGGTAAAGTTTACAGTAAAATCTTATTTCTTTTGACACCTGGATGTATGAGGTTCTGTTATCAGAAAGATGCCTTCAAACAGCAATTGAGAAACAGCAGCATTGTAAGGAGGACCCAGGTGGATGGGGGCTCCTCCAGCAGAGATATTCTTTTCCATTTTTCCTTGACAGACTTTATAAAACCAACTTTCTGTTAGGAATTAATAAGTTAATACATGAGCATTCTTGGGACAGGATTTTCTAATGTACACTAAGTAGTAAGATCTGTCGTAGGTAACCAGTTAGATGGAGAAGAACATTTCTGGAAAAAATATTTTATACTTTAAAATAACCATAACTGAATTGAAACTCAATAAAATTTTTCTGAATCTAGGCATAAAATAATAAACTATTCAGTAGAATTGGCCTCTTTCCAGGTAGCAAAGGCATTTTTAAATGTAGAATTTTAAATAAGTGTTCTAGTGGTGATTTGCCGCTAAATTATTAGAATTATTTGAAATAATGTAGAACTTTATGTCATGTTCTGTTTCTTTCATACACTCTCAGTTCTGATTGCTTATCAAAGTATTCCCTCAATACTCACAGGTATGACTACAGGAAATGTTTGACTTGGGATGAAAATCTCAATTACCTCTCAAGTACCTACAACCAAGTTTGGAGATGAAACTCCTTACAGACTAACAGACTAAAGTGATTATGAGGAGTTCTTGAGGTATTTGAGTGGCATTTGGCTTTATTATAATTTATATGCATTCAATATACATCAATTACTAATCCTCTTGCTCTAAACATATTTATTGATGAGACTAGAGAGATGGTTCTATGGTTGAGAGCTAACAGCAGTCACAACATATGAGAAAGTTTCCTTATAACATTGGTAAAATAGTTAGACTATTCCAGATATAGATAGAGAATGAGGGGTAGGGGGAGAGAGAGAGATCCAGAAATTCACAAAGGTAGAGGCAGGATTAATGAAACTCTCAAAGGAAAAGACAGGCAATTTATGTTTTTAAAAGTCAAGCAGCTCAAGCTGTACATCCTAGATCAAGGTAAGGGAGGAGAAACAGGAGAGTTCTTCAAAATACCATCCAGCTGGATGTGGTGGTGCCTGCCTTTAATCCCAGCACTTGGGAGGCAGAGATAGCAGGATCTCATCACTTCTAAGCTAGCCTCGTCTACAGAATAAGTTCTAGGACACACAGGACTACACAGAAAAACCCCGCTTGAAAAACACCTCCACCACCAACTGTTGCTGCAAAGTGACTCTGACTGACAAACTGAAAAATGAAGGTGCCATAAAGTGAAGGGGACACTATACCCCTGCCCCAGTGACTGGGAGCAGATTACATCAACCCAGAATAATCCAGCAGCTCAATAGTTCTGAGTCTGAGATTTGTGGGTGGCTCAACCTCTGAAGTGAACTATGTTCCACTAACTGCTGTAGAGTCTGAGAACTCTGAAATGTCAACATGCTACTTGACATCCAGAGCTGCATTCCTTCAGTGAACAATCAAAACTTTGGAGGTTCTCCACATGAACTGATCTCAGGACAATGGTTGTTCACCATACTCCTAAGGTACTTGGGAGACATGGCTTGGCAGGCATATTGGCCTTCTCCCCTCCCCAAGGAAGCACAAACTGAGGAGTCTCAGAAAGGATCTACTACAGCCCACAGAATGCAGAGCAAGCATGGACAGAATAGGCTACTGGTGTACAAAGGGAAGAAGGCATCTGCCACTTGTGCAATACAGGCACAACAACTGACAACTGTACTTTGCCTATTAGAAGGCCTAGATAGATACTGTTCCATATCTCATCATTTTTATTTCCCTTCTGTTCTTCCTTTTTTTTCCCTTTTCTTATATCGGCATCTCACCTCCACTCCCCAATAAAACAACTGTTACCACTACAACAAAATAACCATCAGGGGTGCTAGTAATAACCTCTAATCCCAGCCCCTAGGAGACAGAGGCAGGTGGACCTCTGTGAGTCTGACCATATCCTAGTTGACACTGAATGTTCTGAGACAGCCAGGGCTACATAATAGACCCTGTCTCAAGCAAACCTAAAAACCAAAATCAAAGTAAATAAAACAAACAAAAACAACAACAAAACAAGACCACAACCCAGTCCAGAGAGATATAACACAGAATTCTACCAGATCCTCAATAAAGAACTAATGTCAATACTCCTCAAATTATTACATAAACATAAAAGAAAAGAATGATTCTCACCTTTTTTTTTTATGAAATCAGGATTTGCCTGTAACAAAAAACAGGCAAAAATCCAATAAAAGGAAATTATAAAGTATGGGTTAATTGCTCCAACCTTCAACATTAGTGTTACGGTATACTTAGTCAGACCTGTCTTTTATAAGCTTTTTTGGTTATTTTGGTGTTTTGTTTTTGATAAATAACAAGATCAAAAGTAATTTAGAAAGCGTATTACTTTCTTTTGCTGTTGATAAACACATGACCACTACAATTTATGGAATAGTTTATTGAGGCTTCCAGTTTCAGAGGTTAAGTCCATAGTCATTATGGTAGAAAGTATGGCTGGAGGTAGTCAGGCATGCCACTAGAGCAGTAGCTGAAAACTTACATCCTTATCAGCAAGTGGTAGAGTGACGGAGAGAAGTAAGTAGAAATAGTGAGGACTTTTGAAACCTCAGAGCCCACCCCCAGTGACATCCATCTAACAAGGCCACACCTGCTGATCCTTCCCAAACAGTTCCACCAACCAGGGGCCGAGTATTAAAATATATGAGCCTATGGTTTCCATAGCATTCAGACTACCACAGGGAAGAAATGTAGCAAGAGCTCTAGCACACTGGGATACCTCCTCATCCCCTGTTTATTACATTTCGAATCCTAAGATCTTAAACAGCCTCTTCAGTAGACTTTACTTATATTCCCCATAATTTTTTTTTTAAAAAATATTATGCTGTCAAAAGCTTAAGCTTTGAAGAAACTTTCTTTCTCTTCATCCTTCTAATAATGGAAGCCCTGATTTGAGTGGATCCATGACGGTGAGGAGGAAATGCTTCTTTCTCACTGGCCTGAAGATGAGTGTCTACCTTCTGTTGAGGGAAGTGACATGTCATTTTTGGCCTTAAGCTGGAGTTTATCTGCGCCCTTTCTTCCATCAGTGGCAGACTGCAGTATACCAACAGTCTCTTCAAAGATAACTGATAACTTTCAGGAAATTTTCAAGCCAGTTGCTGAACTTTTAGTCATTGTATTTATATTTATTTATAGACCTAAATAGGATGTCTCCATCAAATCCCTCCCTTCAGAGCTCAGTGAACCCCCAGAAGAGGGGACAGAAAGAGTGTAACAGCCAGAATGGATGGAGGACACCTGGAGAGCAAGGCCTTCTAAATCAACTAAGTAAGGCTCATGTGAACGAACTCACAGAGACTGAAGCAGAAAGTACAGGGCCTATGCAATCTGTACCAGGTACTCTGTGCTTATATTATGACTTCCAGTTCAGTGTTTTTATGGGATTCCTGAGTGTGTGAATAAGTGGTTCTGATTCTTGGCCTTCTCTTGGGCTCTTTTCCTTCTGTTGGGTTGTCTTGTCCAACTCTGGTATGTTAACTTTTCTTTTATCTTATTATACTTTATTATTATTTCTTGGAAGCTTATTATTTTCTAATGAGAGACACAAAGGGAGTGTATCTGGATTGAAGGGAAGATAGAGAGGAACTGTGAGGAATAGAGGGAGGAGAAACTGTAATCAGAATATATTAGGTGAGAAAATAATCTATTTTCAGTAAACAGAAAAAGATAGTAAGGAGGACAAAAGAGATCTTCATCTTTTTGAAATTTAATAGAGAGATTTTTATTGACCTCAAATGATTGACCACATACTGTACATCAATTATACTATACCTGTCAAGTCATATTGTTTACTTTATATAGGCTTCTAATCTATTTTATAATATTCAAGCTCAGTTGTGAATTGCTTAGCACATACAAAAATAAAGTCATGTGGTAATGACTGGGCAAAGCAGACTGAAAAAGCCCATAACAGGCTGTTACAAATACTGAATGAATTAGGTCTGGAGGTACTCTGGTAGCCTGGAGGTGGCACTGGCCTTGCAGGTAGGTTTGTGGAAGTAGAAAAAAAAAGTATATACTTTGAAGTGTTAGTTCCCTCAGTCAGGGAAAATCAAAGTGTTGGAGAGCTCTTCCTTCAAACATGTAGGCTGTGACTAGGTTGATTTTGTTCCCATCCACCATCCCTCTAGTTCACTGCATGACCCTGAGTGGCTGAAGCCTTCTATCTGCAGCCATTAGGATCACCGTCGCATAGCTCTGGATGCAGTTAGACATCTCATAGAAGCAGGGGCAGGGGGTATGGGATAGGGGTTTGTAGAGGGGAAACTGGGAAAGGGAAGGGGGATAACATTTGAAATGTAAATAAATAAAATAACCAATAAAAAATAAAATACCCACATTTTCTTACCAGATTTTGAAAATCTTTTTTTTTTTAAAAGACCCTCTTGATTTGCTCATTTCCTCTAGAACATTGACACATAAAAGATATCCAGTTGATGGTTTTGTAGGATCAGGTCATCCAGTTGATAATAACTACAGTTTTTCTTAGTCACTGTTTTGTTCCTCTGAAGACACACCATGACCAAGGCAGTGACCAAAAGACAGTGTTTAATTGGGGACTTGCTTACAGTCTCTGAGGGTGCATCCATGACCATCATAGCAGAAAGTGTGGTATCAGGCAGGCACAATACTAGACCAGTTGCTGAGCATTTACATCAGATTCATAAGCAGCAGGCAGAGAACGAGAGGAGAGAGAGAGAGACAGAGAGAGAGAGAGAGAGAGAGAGAGAGAGAGAGAATATGAATGAGTGGGCAGCTGAGATGGACCAGGTTTGGTTGGTGTGGGCTTCTCAAACCTCAAATCCCACCCTCAGTGACACACATCCTTCAAGGCCACACCTCCTAGTCCTTCCTAACCAGTACACCATCTGGGAACCAAACCTTCAAATATCAGAGCCTATGAGGCCATTCTCATTCAAACTACCACACTACTTGGTTATTTAATAAAATATTTGAAGTTTTAGGTAAGAAGTTTCCTGGTTACAGATGACTTTGATGAATATAAGGTATTTTGAAGAAAGAACTATACTTGATAATTCTAGTATATAATATAATGCATGTAAATGATGTGTAAGTTGTTAGAAGGAGTCAAAAAGTTTGGAGTGATTTTGCTCAAGTTGGGAAATAGAAAAAAATCAGCATGAATAGCTGTAAGATAAAGGAAGAGAAAAATCAGACACCACAATACAAATCATAGTCAAATCTTGACTAATGTAAAAAAAAGTTATTGTTACTGTTGTCTTTTTATTACATTCATTTATTATGTATTGTGTATGTTCATTCATGGGTGTGAATTTGTATAGGCATGTGTGGACATTGCATGTGTGGAGCTCAGAGGACTGCTTGAAAGACTAGGTTTGTTCCTTCAATCATGTGGCTCCTAGTCAAAGAACTCAGACTGCCATGTTTAGTAGCAAGAGTCTATTACTAACTAAGACATCTCACTGGCCCAGTGTGATTCTTTTAATTAGGTATAATATCAAAGATAAATCTGATTAAATCGATTTCTTATTATTATGTTTTAAAAATCAAAACACTGTGATTTCTATACATCTATACATACATTAGTATAATGTAGTACTATTATACTAATGATAATGTATAATATTATTATACTATCCATGCTACATATATTATATATGATTGAGAAACTTTTATTCATTGCTAATGATGAAATACCACATTTACCTTGGGGTTATCTGAATAAGATCCACTCTATCCTTACAAAAAGACTGGAAAGATTTTATTGATTTATATTCTTTCTTGGCCTCAATCTGACTTCATAGACTATGCATTTCACTTTTATCTCCATAAGATTTACATAGATAGCTTGCATATTTGTTTTCTTATCGTTCCTGTTTCATTTCCCCAGTGTACATTACTACATAATCCATTTTATTTCTACACAACCAGAGAAATGTGCTATCCAAGTTTAATAACATCCTTGGGAGAAAATTACAGGGAGAAATTCAGGTCTATCGCTTTCTTGGAGAGAAAATATTAAAAGCCTCACCTTTTGCTCACAATGTTAAGTCCTAGCATGATGAAGCATTATGTCTTTTGTTCCTTCTGGTCAGATGATGAATTCCCTCTTCCATTACCCAGAAGACTTGGAGATTTAAGAAAGAAATACCTTCAAATTAGGAAAATGCAAAGAATTGAGCTCCTGCAAACATTTTTTTAATAATTATGTTCTATTCTGTGTGTATGTGTATACATGCATATGTAGATATTATAAGATATAGCTAGATGCAAAGGAATAGTTGAAATGTTAGTTGTTCTATAGTACTAGTATTAGTGCTATAGTACTAGTATTAGGAGAAGAAAAGACGGAGCTGCCCTTGGCCTGTCTGGCACGGTACCAATCATGACTCAAACTCAAGCCTGATCAAGCAAATTCCATCTTGGGGGAATAAGTGATCAAGGACTGATAGTTTAAGATGGTCTCCCTTACCCTACCAGGTGCAATGGAAACAAGTCCTCTGGGTGCAAGGGCTAGAGGAAACAGAGAGAGATGCAAACACCCGTCCCTGTGCAATGGAGCCATCTCCCAGGGGTGCAAGGGCTGTTTGCCTCAAATTCAGGTACCACAGCTACACAGACAAGGGCCAGCCAGGCCAAGACTCCTCACCGACACAGTGCAATGGGCAAATCCCTTGGGGTGCAACGACTGAGGAATCTGTCTACTGGCTATTTCTTTAACATGGATAACCAAATTTCAGGAGATGAGCCTTATTCTAGGGCTGTAAGTGCTTGGGTAATAACGACCTTGTCATGTTTTTGTTGAGCTCTGAGTTTGCAGACCAACCATAGCATGAACACTAATCCGCAACATAGGGCATACCAAACAGGCCTACTCCCACCCACTTTTTAAAGAAAGAGAAAGCTGAAGAGATCCAGGAAGAGAGTCCCTCAGTCAGGGACAGATCCACGTGTGTCGAGTTGATGGCCACCACAGCCGCTCTCAATTTTTTTGAGTGTTCTCATCGAAGTTTTCTGACCAATTTCCTGCAAGATATTGAGACAATTTCCTGGACAGATTAGTTACATTATGTCTGACTGGTATGGGTTTTGGAAAGGCAGATAATATGGCCCATCATTGTTCCCCCGATATACTAGGAACCTGTATCCCTTGGATCAGCACAAGGGCTGTCATTAGAGTTTGGAGGGTCTGCCTGGGTGTCATTTTCTAATATCTCGAGTCGTCACGTCAGTCGCTCTGGTAGTCAAAACGGGTTGTCTTCTTCCTGCGGAAAAACACAAACCGCTCCCCTGGCTCTTATTAAAATAGGATCCGGGCCTTTCCATTGTCTGGTCAAGACATCCTTCCATTTGACCATCTCTTTTGGCCTGTCAGGCTCTAAACAGTGACGGTCAGCTGCCGTGTGGCCTTGACTGTCCAGATTTAAAAAATTAAGGGTAAAAAGTGCTATAGAAACGGTGACTCGTGGCACTGAGGGTAGAGCCTCCTCGACTCCTCCTTTTTGTTTTATTAGATAAGACTTAAGAGTGCGATGAGCTCATTCTATAATGTCTTGTCCTTGAGGGTTATAAGGGAGACCCGTCAGATGGGTCACCTCCATTTGGCGACAAATTTGTCCAAACTTTTGAGAAGTGTAAGCTGGTTAAATTAAACTGTGTTTGTATTGCCAAAGGGCTGTTGTGAGCACACCAACAATTTATCATAGTCTATATAATTTATCTTTTCATAACTAACAGCTTACTCTATACTTTTACAAACCTATCTATCTCTCATCAGGTAACTGTCGAGGGGAATTAGGATTTGTATCCCCCTTGAGAATATCAGAGGTTCAAGTCCTCCTATGGTAAGTTGAAGATGAGGTTTTAGCCAATTAATATCTCTTAACAACTTTTGAGAATCATTTAAAGTAAACCATTTTTTTGTATGTACCCCTCCAAGCCAGAAGATGGCACTAGATCCCACTACAAATGGTTGTCAGCCACCATGTGGTTGCTGGGAATTGAACTCTAATATTTTTAGTTGTGAGTCTAGCCTTTAATGGCGGAACCATCTCTCTAGCCCCAATTATCCATTCTTATTGGAATTTTCTGTGTCACAATCTGCTTAAGATATAACTAAGTTCCCAAATACTGGAAAGATATTGTCTTTGAATCTTTTCTGGAGTGATAAGCACTCTAAAATTTAAAGCTCATTGTATTAGGGCAAAGGCGTACAGAAAAATTCCTTTAGAGAGATCAGCTAACAAAATATACAATGAATAATATACACTGAGAGATTTAAATGTTTAACTTTTGTATTAAAGCAACAACAAATTTTTTTAGGCCATTAATCATTCTTTGAGGCAAGCTTTTTTAATGAATGGCTTCATGGGCTCTCAAAAATCACAAGCAAATTCACTTAATGCAAACCTCTCACCTTTGCCAGGAGGTAAAGGAACTGTATAAAACAATCTTCTAAATCTATAATAATTTTATATGCATTTACTTGAATGGCAGCTGGAGTAGGCAAGTCAGGCTGTAGTGTCCCATTAGTTTTATAAATCTTAAGTTTGAACTTGTTTTGGATTAATTGAATAACCAATTTCTTTTAGCTGAGTGAGAATATCAGATAAAAGCCAATCTTGTCTTCTCTTACTCTAGAGCAATTCTTTTGTTAACAGGCACAGCTATAATGCCATGGAGGGAAACATGCACAATTTTAATTCCTCCAGCATAATCATTATCTCTAACTCCTGGCCCATAAGCTGTTCTGAATTTCTTTTGAGTCTGAGGCTGACACCTCCCTAAGGAACAAACAAGGCAATAAACATATTCTAGAAAACACCCTTCTAGAGGCAGGGCAGGACAAAAGGAATGTCTGAAATACAAGCTCCTGCCTTGCCCACTCTGTATATAGCCTTAATTTAAATGTAAATGTTTTTAATCTTGGCCTATATCCTGAGGCCTGGCCCAAAGATTATCCTTCCTGCATCAAGGACAAGTTTGTCATGTAACCTTGTCACCTGACTACAAGCATGTTAAGATCCCAGTCTGCATTGTCTTAATTTAAATGTAAATGTTCTTAATCTCTTTGAAGGCCTAGTGCAAAGATTATCCTTCTAGCAGGCCACCACTGTATCACAACTTGTTTTAGATATTTTTATTTAACTCTACCTGCTGTCTCCTTTTCTATAAACATGGGCGAATCAAAATATCCCAAACTCAAGATTAGAACTGCCAACTGTAGCCAATGGAATACTGGCAGTTTGACTAAATTTTTAAATTTCTTTTGTAACATTAGAGTATAACCATTAATTTTGAGAAGCAAAACCAGAAACAATGTAAACAATCTATTTTTTCTAAAATCAACACCAAGTAGATTACCTTTATGTTACAAAGTTTTGCTGCCAATTCTTATATATGAGCGTATGAAGCAGCTTTTAATATCCCATTGAAGAGATATTGTTTTAAAATCTTATTTTTTATACATCTGGTTTCTGAATGACTCCAACCCTGAGTTACCATTTTAAACTAACTTTCTGTCACCAAAGTTGTAAATTTCTAATCACACCCAATAATTTAAGCCAATAATCTATAACCAAGACATGTAGAACATTTTTATACTTTTAAAACCAATTAGAAACAAAATGAAATGGCTACATATCTTATTTTTAGATCAAACAAAATTTTTTGCTTTTTCTAGCTGTAATTTCAAGAGAAAAGCACCTTGTCACAGAGATTTTTCTAGGACAAAACAACTCTTAGCTTCCTTATAAAAGCCAAAAGGCTACTGGTCTCTTTTAAAAGCAGCTTATGCCAACATCAATTCCTGGAAAGGCTTTTTCAGCTCAGCTCAACTCTTAGCTACAGGTGTAGGGTAGCTTATCAGCCTCTGCTGTGTATATTAAGACTGTCTTTAAAACAAAGTTAAACTAGACCAAGGGTTGGATCAAGCAGTTTTAATGATCTTTTCTTTTGAACATGCAACATAGAACATACATTTAGACAACGAAACAAAAAACAAACAATTGACACACGTGGACATTGGCGCGCCAAGGACAGACAACAAAGAAGGACATCTAAGAGCCAAATAAAGAGAAATTCAGGACGTCTCCCAAATTTCTTTCTTTTTCTAGATGAGCTCTGAAATAGCCTTTTCATTCCTTTTTGCTGACACAGCTCAGAGAGAGGACAACTGTTTTTCTAAAACCCTTTCTCTCTCTCTCATATTCAAGATGTAACTTTTCATCTCATTCATTGGAGATGTAGCAGGCAGCTATTGTAGCACCTTTCTTAGTTTTCCAATTCCTTCTAACCCTGCTCTTCCCACCTGAAGCAGCTCTTTCCTCTTCAGAGGAAGTTAGCTCCTCCGACTCAGAGCCACCAAGCCCCGAGGCCTCCAGTTTCTTTACCGGATAAAGAGATTTCTTTCTGAGTCCTCCGCCTCCTTCGTGAGCGTCTCTCCCAAGGGCATCCTTTCCCTTACCTCTCACTTCCACGGACTGAACTTCTTTGGAAGGGTCTGTTTTCTTAGGCATGCCTTTTTTTCCTTTTTCTTTCTGAGCTCCCTTTTTTTCCTGATCTCCTAAGCACTTATCCTGCTCTGTTTCTGACCTGCTGTCCTGAAATTCGTCTAACACTCCCTGGACCACCGCTACGGTCGAGCGGCATTTCTCATCCTGCAAAATTAGAAGGAAGAGAACGAGTGCCGCCTGGGGAGGGAGACGAAATAAATCAAGGCCAAACATGCCTCTCAGAGCTTACCTTTGTCCTGCGGTTCTGAATCCACTCCACGAGCGGAGGGTCTCCTCGGTGCCGGCGTTGGTGAATTTCCCAGGTTTCAGCACCAGCTGTGCACCGCGCAATCGTCCCGCCAGCAAGACGCACGCAGACACCAGGATCCTTCTGCAGCAAACCTTTATTGTTAATGAAAGGAGGAAGATGACGGGCCCCAAAAAGGCACTGTTTATATACCCTTGGAGCGGTGTGTTCATTTCTGATTGGCTGCTTACTCGTTACCCGCCAAAACGCCCCGGGATGGGCTGTGACTTGGCGCGCTCACTTCCTGCACATGCGCAACAGCTTGTTTATCGGGATGGGCAGCGGATGTCAGCGCCATCTTGTAATGGCGATTGGTCTCACCACCGGGACTACGGCGGTAGCGGCTTCCTACCATTAGTTGTTGATCTTAGCATTCTGTTCAAAAAGTAATTCTCTGTGCTAATGAACTCAAGACTATTCCACACTTTCTGTTCTATCAGGTTCAGTGTGCTTGGTTTTACATTGAAGATGTTGATTAATCTGGAGTTGAGTTTTGTGCAGGGTGGTAAGTTTAGATCTATTTGGATTCTTCTACATGAGGCTATCCAATTTGATGAGCACCATTCATTGCAGACGCTGTCTTTTTCCAGTGTATTTCTGAATTCTTGATTAAAAAAATAAAAACAAAAATCAGGTATCTATAAAGTTTTGTGGGTGTGTGTGGGTGTGGGTGTGTGTGCACGCGTGCCCATGGATATATATAGATCTTCAATTCAA
This sequence comes from Grammomys surdaster, assembly GCF_004785775.1. Classification (NCBI taxonomy): domain Eukaryota; kingdom Metazoa; phylum Chordata; class Mammalia; order Rodentia; family Muridae; genus Grammomys; species Grammomys surdaster. The sequence goes on from NW_021604566.1 coordinate 15,156,636, forward strand.
CTTCATTGATCAGTGTGTTTGTTTTGTGCCAATATCATGCATTTTTTATATTGCCATAATGCTGTAATACAACCTGAAATCAGAGATGATGATTTTCCCCCAGCAGTTTCTTCACTAGTCAGCATTATTTTAGCTACCCTAGGTTTTTTGTTTTTTTGCTTGTTTTTGTTTTGTTTTGTTGTTTTGGATTGTGTGTGTGTGTGTGTGTGTGTGTGTTTCCATATGAAGCTGAAATTTGCTCTCATAAGATTTTTGAAGAATTACATTGGACTCATAAGTATAGCCTTATGATTCTCTGGATTTCCTCAGTGTCTTTTGTTATCCTCACCCCTTTATTACTAATTTTGTTAATTTGAAGAAATGTTTGTCAATCTCATTGGTTTTCTCAAAAAAAATAACTCTTTGCTTCATTAATTATTTGTATTTTCTTTTTCCTATTTCCTTGGTTTAAGCCATGAGTTTGATTATTTCTTGCCTCTGAGAAACATTTTGTTGTGTACCATAAGTTTGGGTATGTATGTGTTCATTTTCATTCAGTTCTTGAAAGTCTTTAATTTCTTTCTTGACCCATTTTTTCATTCATTAGAGAGTTGTTCAGTTTCCATGGGTTTGTAAGTTTTCACCTGTTTCTGTTTTTGTTGATATCCCTTCCCCCAAAACTGATGGACTTTTACTGTATCAATCCATAAATGTGACATTTTTATTATTGTCGGAATTGACTTCAAAAGTAAGGTTATGAGGTTGATACCATTCTTATAAATATGAAATTACTATTAATACCATGTCACCAGAAAACTCAAAATATACTGCCTTGAAATAGTTGCTCTAGAAGCCATTGCTAATGTGACTGAAAATGGCAATAAAACAATATAAATAATTTTACAGCATCATTATAATAAACATAATGCATGTATAACTTTTAATTACCAGCATTACTATTGATGAAATGTTTTAATGGTTTACATATAGTATCCTTCACTATCATTTCTTTAATAATTTCATAAGAGCCATGTATTTAAAGACAATATGGACAGGTACAAATACATACACCTTCAGAATAGAACCAAAAAATAAAGATTATGATGCTAAACGACCTCACTCTCTTGTAGAATAAGATCTATATTCTTTAAAAGCTAGATCAGCCTTTTTATTGAAGACAAGAATGTGTATTATACAATATTATATTTAGATATATGTAGATATTTTTGTATAGTAAAGGAATTTAGTTAACATGCCTTTTATCTTCACATACATGTATTTTTAAAGTCAAGGAGAAAGTTGCTGCATTGGAAACTCATTGTGCCTTAGCTATTTGGTGCACAGTTTAAATGTGCATGAATTAAGGTTCTAGTACATCTAATGTAAGTTTCTATTTTCTATCAATGTCTCACCTTTAAATGCATTCAGTAGACAATTTAAAGAATAAGATAAATATTTCAAGAATGTTTTTTTGCAATCCAGGTGATGTCTATGTCTCTTTGTATGTGTTCATATGAATTTAAAATGAATTATCAAGAATTTAACAAATTAATCTAGGATGTGTTTATTTAGATATAGGTTGGGAATAGTATGTTACTCTGAATTAGTTTTTTTATGATGCAGAAAAAGAATCTGCTAATAAAAGCGTCAAAGTTGTTTAAGTTATTCTTGCATAATTTTATACATATTAAAAGTACCATGATCATGTTTATCTTCCATCAGTCTCTTTTCCATTTTCAGGATTGCCAATCCCTCTTGCCCAAGAAGATCCCCCTCCAACTTTCATGCTGGGAGAGGGATGAGGTGGAAAGAGGAGAGAGAAAGAGAGAGAGGGGAGAGAGAGAGAGAGAGAGAGAGAGAGAGAGAGAGAGAGAGAGAGAACTATTTATTTGAGCAAAGGCTGAGAAGCACGAATCCCCTGCCCTAGCATGCATTAATGGCCATTAACTGCAAACCCCTCAGGGAGAAGTACAGCTTTAGCTTTAAAAGCTATTCCCTGCTTCCCTGATGAACTGTTGATAGGTACACTCTTGACAGGCCCACTCTTGTACAGGTCTTGTGCAGGTAACTATGACTTTGAGTTCATGAGTGCAACAACCATGTTCTAACAGCATTTCATGACACTCTGCCCCATAATAAGGCTTTCACATTCTTTCTGTTCCTCTTTCCATGATGTTCCTTAAGCCTTGGAACTAGTGATACAATGTCCCTATCTAGAATTGAGCACTCAGTAGTCCCCAAGTTCTTCACTTTGACCCATATTGAGTCTGAATTCATCACTACCTACTGCAACAAGGGGCTTCTCTGGCCAAAGCTAAGAGCAGCACTGCCATCTACATAAATATTTGGAAGTACGACAGGAGATCCATTTAGCTAAATATCAGTGGTAGGTTCTCTCCTAGGGCCTATAACCTCCCTAGTCATGAGCTTTTTATAGGGCCACACTGTGATCTTCCTCTATTGAGGCCAGACTCAAATCCAATTAGAAAGCAGTTGGCTCCCTCCATAACAGCCATGCAGTTATTACAGTTCCTGTCACATCTTGCCTGGCATATCAGTATTACAGCTGGTTAAAATGGAATTTCTTTTCCAGCAGCCTTCATAACAGCTTCCAGAACTATCGAAGCTAGCCACCATGGAGAAATGATTTAGGTCAGTTCCAGCTTAATTCCTCTATGTCCTACAGCCAAGTTGTACAGAGTCTTTAGCAGTAGGGTCTTGATTCTGAAGGACAAGAGTAATGGCCATAACCTGCATTGTTTTGGAGTTTCTGGAGCTTACCTGATCAGAAACTTACAGAATATATGTACAACTGGATTAGTATTTTCATTTAATAGCTGTTGGCTCCTGGGAACAGCTTTGCCCATCCACACAGCATACTTCCATTCAAACTGTTTTTCTTTTTAAAATTTATTCTTTAATCTTTTTTTTTTACAGTCCAGACTTTATCCTCCTCCCGGTCCACTCTCCAACTGTTCCACATCCTCCTCCCCCCTTTTCCAAGAGGATGTCCCCACACTAGTCCTACTTCACCAGACCTCCCCACTCCCTGGAGCTCCAAGTTTCTCGAGGGTTAGGTGCATCTTCTTTGACGAAGGCCAGACAAGGAAGTCCTCTGCTGCATATGTGTTGGGAGCCTCATATCAGCTGGTGTATGCTGCCTGGTTGGTGGCCCAATGTCTGAGAGGTCCCACGAGTCTTCGAATATATACCCAGAAACTCGCACAGCTCTCCACTCTTTTCTGCTCTTACTCTCATGAGAATCACCATGCTCTTTGGTGGATCACCACAGTAGCTATCTAGTCAATCGCCCCATTGCCCTTCCCACACTGTATAGTATATCCTCAATATACTCTTTATAAAACATCTACTCATACCTGGCCCTGTGTGACCATTCCAAAAACTCATAATGTTCTATAAATCCCCAAATACCTGTTACCCTATTTCAGCACCTCCTAACTCTTCTTACCACCCTCTCTATAATATCCTTTAGTTACTGGTCTAAAGGATATTAGATTAAATATATATAAATATTTTATATTACTTGAACACATCAAGAATACATATCTTTATGGCTAAGCATTAGCTGTTCTCTGCCTGAAATGTGCTTCCTTGGGCATCTGCATGGTATCTTATTGATGACGTTGCTCAAATCATATCTCCTCCATGAAAGTTACCTGGAATATTTATTTAATTATGTAAATTATCTCCTTGAACACCCTTATCTTTTTCTACTTTTCTATAACAACATTTGTCCTCTACTATAGCATAAAATCCACTTACTTTTTCATGAATTATACCCTTAAGGATTTAACTTCAAGAACAGCATACTTTGTTTGTTTTGTTCACTAATATATTCCACATACCAAGAATGTGGCTAGATTCTCATTAATGTAAATATTTTCTCAATAATCGAGTCTTTGTCTTTTGAGAACAGAATACCTGCAGTTCATTTAGCTGCTTGATGCTTGTTTGGGAACACCTGCCTCCCTCTTATTGAATATAATTATCATTGGAATACAATGCCAGACAGTACAATCATAGTGGCAATTTTGCCTGGAGACTATAAAGGGTTTAGGACCCAACAGTTAATGAAAAATAAGATGTTCAAGGACTAGAAAGTGTGGCATTAACCACTCTGGTCTCCTGATCCTGGGCACTAGATAAAGGTGTCCTCTCTACACTTTTTCTTTTAAATTATGCTAATATATTCATAAGCTATGTAGAACAGGGCATTTCAAATGTTGTCTATCTCACTCCAATTTTATCTAGGTTCACCTTGGATGAGGGCCTAATTCTTATCGTTACCCAGTATTCAAGAGTTGAATCTAAATGAAGATAGAGATGGGGAATTTTTTTTTAACTGAAATGAAACGTGAGATTATCTGTAGTTTTCAGTGGCTGTCTTTTGTTCTTCTCTCTGTTCTACACCGATCTCTGCTGTTTTGTCTGTGTGTACAATGTTGTGTATGTTAGAGTGCTGAATGGAGATAAAAATATTAACAATTAAATGTTCACATATTGATCCAAATCAGCACCACAATGCTACTTCAGTTTTGCAATAAGTTTTAAAGGATCTCCAGCCCCACCTGATAATGGTTTTTCCATTGTAAATGCTAGTTAGCTCAACAACATGTCCTAGGGTGGACTCTGATAATGCCTGTGCTTCTCCTCCTTCTGCCCATCACCTCCATTGGTTCACCTGCCTCCAGCAGTATGTGACCCAGAAACCACCCAGTTCCATTTTATAATTCTGTCCAGACAGTGAATATCCAAGCCAACTGCTCAAAGATAAAAAGCTAAAACTAATTACCGTGCACAATAACAGGGATACACAGAAAGATTCATGCAGGAATTAGTGCATATAAACCATAAACCAAGCCTCTTTTCAGCCATGAATGAAGGGGCGCTCCTGCTATCAAAATATTCCTTTGGCATTTAAAACACTAAAGGACTCCTATACAGCCAGGTTTGGGCAAGCATTTTTCAATGTGTGCATAGTGGAGAGACAGTAAGGCAAGTGTCTCATGCTATACCACTCCACCAATGCAGTCAAAACCTTCATGTGCCCAGGTGGAGCTGGGGTTATAATTGATTCCTCTGGAAAGGCTCCCCTGGACTTTGTCTTTAATTAGGATTAAAATACTCTGCAGACCCACAGGAGAGACAAGAGAGGCCTTTTATTTCAGCCATTATCATTTCTTTCAAGCAAGATCACCTTTCAGGAAAAGATGTGTAGACTTTTTCTCTAATCTTCAAAGAGTGAAAGGCAGCCTGTTAAACTAATTGCCCTCATTTCTCCTGATCTGAAAGTGACTTCAAGGCAGCAAGCTTTCGCAGAATAGCTATTGCTCATTGTCCCACTCCAAGAGAATGCTATGATTATACTGGTTGGTGGCAGTGTATTAAAAACAAAAGCATAAATTGTTAGGAAGGGCAGACACGGAAACTCAAGAAGGACGAATGACAGGATGCTGTAATGAGAAGATATTCCTCCCAGAACTTTCCAGAGACAAGGAAATTATGTAAATCCATGGGTAAGAAAGACTTGAAAGATACGAGCAAGAGATCTGCCAGGAATCAGGTATACAAGGAGAAGTAGAATTCATAAAAGGAAAAGAAAGACTATGACAACTAACAACATAAACCTAATAAAAAAAATCACAAGCAAATATAAAAGGTAAACAAGAAGCTTAAGCAGGAGACATTGTTTAATTGCCATTCTCTCCACCAGGGACACACACAGAGCATCCATTTCAGAAGTAGTCACTGCATATAAAACATGAAACCAAATATATACACTATACATTTTATATATAATATATATACATATATATATACATATATATATATATTGATGCACACTATATATAATATACATAGCTTAATAAATCCTTCAGTATAGAAAAGTTCATTTAACTCAACAAGATAGACTCTGTTTTCTCATTTTAAAAACCAGGGGCTAGGAGACAAGATGATTCTTGGTCACCTTGAACTATCTTTCTATCATTTTCCTAAACAGATTTTTGTGATAATCTGATTTTTGTTTTGTTATTAGAGTAGACTGGACAATAGGAATAGGCTTAGATACAAGTACACTGACCAGCCAGAAGAATAAATGGGAGTAAAGAGGAGAGATACCATGCTAGCTAGGACAATACCCCTAAATGTAACAACTGCCTATCTACTCTAATTTCAACTGACTCTTAGCAGGCAAGTTCGAAAAGACATCATTGTCTCACTAGCAACATCTCCCTACTCATTCTCCTATATTATGGCTGTTCATGAGAGGTTATACCTTATCTGAGTATGTTAAATTGGATAAAGCAGCATGTGTACACTACAAGTGAGGGGATGTCATGAGTGTGAAGAGTGTGTGAGTGGTATATGATATGTGTGCTGTGTGATGTGGATGTGAGATTATATGTATGTAGGGTGATATGTGGATATGTGCATAATTGTGTATGTGGGGTAAGTATGTGTGCTTGTATGTGTGTGATTGTGTCTGTTGTGAGTGTGTGATTGTGTTATGTCAGGCATTTGTATAATTATGTATGTGCTGTGTGTATGATTACATATATGGGGCAAGTTTGTGTGTATACGTGTCTCTGTGTGTGATGGTGTGTGGTGTGTGTATGTGACTATGTGTGATCATATATGTAGGGTATGTACATGTATGACTTTGTCTGTGTGGTAAAACTCAACTAAAAACCTAAAACTAAATCATGAAATGCCATGCTGTATCAGCATGCTTTATTCATTTCTTTCCTTTAGCTATATGTGTAGTCATCCTTCATTGCCCTATTAGCCCTAGTAATAATTCAGCATCTGTTTATTTTAAAGTGTACTATATTGATAAATTGCCATGTGCTATTTAAGCTTGTTGAAAGCCAGTTTTAGGATCAAGGAGACCTCCCATATCCCAGCCAGACCTCAGCATGTTTATTTCAAATGCTTTCCAAGACCCCTTGTCTGAGATCGCTGACTCGGAACCCCTAATGACCCTTGGGCCTGTAGCAGGGAAAATATGAGAAAAAAATATCCCAGGAATATAAGCATTGTATCTTTGAGAGCATGTAAAACATTAGCAAGGTTTGTCTCATGACGTAAGAATGGGAAGTTGAAATTCATGACCCAGACTCTCGCAGAAGTTTTAACTGGCCTTCACAGTGTCTCTTGCCACTTTCTGCTCAGTGACTATTGGAGCTCAATCCGATGCTATTTGGTCTTTTATTTGGAAGCCTCTGGCAGAGGACAGCCTGCTCTGCTTCTCTCCCTACTGGGAATTCCAACTGACCCACTCAGTAGGGTCCCCCAGGCAATGTCTGTTTGCTGTCTGTGTGTTGTTTGCTCTATCAGTCAGGCTGCTCCCGCCATCTCAGGTAGGAGTTATGAACACCTATTTGTCGGTGTTTTATGTGTCACCTGCTTCTTTTATCTGCTCCTCGCTAATTATTCTTTCTCTCTTCCTTGCTATATATAAGTTCACTCATTCAAAACCAAAAGTACTGTGTCAACTATTGTAGGTAGTTCTCTGGACCATACAGAACATTTATTATGTTATTTGAGAAACATGATTCTAAGTGTACCTTAAACATTCATGTAAATCCCTCACTGCTCTATACAGTTGCTGACAGCTGACTTTAAATGTAACCTCCTGACTCACCGTCTCACTCCAATGGTGTTTTATTTTTGAGAGCCCATTAATTATATGCATAAAGCTAAGGACTCCTTGGGTCCCTGTCTCTTAGTTATAGTTGAGTGATATTTTCACTCTTAGAGTCATAGCCACCCTTCAGGGTACTTTCTATGCTCTGAGGTGAGAAGGTCACATGTTAATAAGAGCTGAAATAGTTTTCCAAAGGAGCTAATGCCAGACTGATTGATCTACTGATGTCTGACTTAAAATGAATGGTACTCAGTTTTTGCAATCAGAGATGCAGGAGAACAAACTCATCCATGAGCAATTTAACTTCCCTTCTGGCAGCATTCAATCCAGAAAGCAATCTCCAGCTAAGCCTCATATCAGGTTGCTAGGGAAGACAAAATCCATGCGGTGGACTATGGTGGACACTCTGCCCTCAGCAAGGCACATGCTGCTTCTATAGCATGGAATGACTTTCTGTTTCAATTAAAAGCAAATCCTGTGGTTCCCTGTGACTTCCTCTCAGACCAAGAGAAGCTCAAGGCATACACTGACTTTGTAAACTCTTTCTTATAGGAAAACTAAAATATCTGGCTTAAAAACATCCCCACATAAATAACACTTTACAGTGATAGGGTGTGACACTGAATCAGCAGCTGAAAAATCCAGTCCAATTCCATTAACAGCTAAAGCAAGGTTGAACTGATAGGACTGCCAACAAGATGGTGCCCCAACGACTTTAATCACTGGCTAGCATCATCCAGTGATTCAGCCACCATGTCTCCGCAGCCTGTAATAGAAGGTTTTGCCTGGTGTACCTTGACTCCCCAACTCCACTTTATCTAATTTCTCCAAGTGTCAAACCACACCTCATTGGGGTTCCACAGACTGGAGTTTAATGGAATGTCACTTGTCATGAATACAATATGTCAGAAACATAGATAAACATGTCCTTACAGAGTGTCAGAATTTATTGAATAACAATAGATTCTCAAACTAAGGCAGGTTCAACAGTGTCAATTTGCCACATACTCCTCCTTTTTTCATTCATTTATTTCAAATTTAATTACTAGTATGAACCCTCATATCATGCATTACACATCACACAGTAATTATAAATGTAAGCATATGTGTCCAGGTTGCAGAATGATTGAAATCGTCAAATATACAAGATCTCTCAGCAGTTTCAAAGAGGCCACGGAGCTGGGCAGTGGTGGCGCACACCTTTAATCCCAGCAATTGGGAGGCAGAAGTAGGTAGATTTCTGAGTTCAAGGCCAGCCTGGTCTAGAGTGAGTTCCAGGACAGCCAGGGCTACACAGAGAAACCCTGTCTAGAAAAACAAACAAACACCAAAAACAATCAAAGAGGCCATAGAGGCCAAAGTTGGGAAATGAATAAGGATACTTATCAATAAGTATCTGTGTTGATAACAACAAACTAAGCTAAGAGAAGGATAAGAAGATGCGTGACTGCTGTTTAGATGCTGGCTGTTTGGCTATAGGGTCAGGCTGCAGGGTTAGAGCAGGAGTGAGGTGAAGGAAACAGGCTGGATGAATGAACAGAAGGGCAGCTGAAAAGATGGCAATTCGAGTGGCTATGGGGACTGAGTCAAGGTAAAGCCCTGGGACTGTTTGGAATCTTCTGTCTGTGGGTTCTCAATGCAAAACCCAGGTGACTAGGTGACAGGTCAGTGAGGATCATTGCCATGGCAACATTAGATGTCTTGTTATACATGGAGTCCAGATAATGGTCTCTTTATTCTGGTATGGTTTTAATGATTCATGTGCCCTTATCCACCCTGATGATACCACCCTGCATAGGGTGGTACTTTTGCTATTTCCAGGAATTTACCAGTGTGGGATGTATGGGCACAAGACAGATGGGATAGTCATCCTCCAGCCTCAAAATGGAGTCAAAAGCTGCTTGTAAAACAGTCTCTCAGGGCAAGGCATAGTTTGAAAAACCACTCTTTTACACAGTATTGAGTAATAGAGCTCTAATGGACTAATAGGCATCTCAACAATGCTCTCTCTCATTCAGAAGCCTCAGGAGTCAGATTCTGTAAATAGAGATTCCAGGAGAAGGGATTGTGGAGGCTAGAACATGCTCATTGTATCTGAAGAAGCCAACAATTTTCAATGTGCTCTCATATGTTGGCGCCCCCTACCATTCTGTCAAATATAGTCATATGCCAAATGCATATACCTTCTCCAAGGAAGATAACCTCACATTTAAAGTGTGTCATGCCAGTATTCACCATCGTCTGTGGTATTGTTGTACCCCTGCTATTCTAAAGCATCCTCTATGACAATCCTTCCCCAACTTTCTCCATATCATGACAGACATATAAGCATGCTAGAAAAGCTATAAAGTGCACAACATTGCCAGCTTACTTCCTCACTGTAAGCCAATAGTCCAGCCATCTGTCCCCCATTTTCCTTCCACCTTCATTCACTTGATTTGAACATAGATACAAGTGCAGACACCAGCTGTCATACACTCCATAGTATATATACTCTACCATAAAACTTGGCAAAGAAAGATAGGCAGAACAGGACCAAACTGAGATACAACTGTAAAGTTGACATGACCTCTTTTTTTTTGTCTTCCTATGTCACAAATTAGAGTCCCCTTCCCATCATACCACCACACTTACCAAGCCATTAAGCTTAATTCCCTCAAGCTTAATTCCAGTAGTTGAAGGTTTTCTTTGAGATGGGGTTGATTGTCCCTCCTGAAAAGTTCTTGATTATCTGAATTTGTCCTGACTAAAAAAAAAAACCTTGTAAAAGCTCTTCTTCTCATAAATGATATCAAAGCACTCTCTCTCTCCCTCTCCCTCTCCTACTCCCTCTCCTCTCTCTCTCATACACACAGGCATACATGCACATGGACATACATACATACATACATACATACATACCATTCATTTTCCTATTGCCCTCAATTTTAACAACTTACATACTTAACTGAGAATGAAGCCTCATGTTGCAACAATGAATAAAATATGATTTATGCATTTATGCTTTTAGCTAGTGAGAACAGTTTAGACTACATACAATTTTAACCAAAAAAAGCAACCCAATTATCCAAGCACTTTAGTAAAAAGATGTAGAAACGGACATAAAGTCAATGGGTAGGAAAAAACTGAGGACAATGGAAGAATGGATGAGTCTATCTAGGATAGATATGTAGGTAGGTAGATAGATGATAGATAGATGATAGATAGATAGATAGATAGATAGATAGATAGATAGATGATAGATAGATGATAGATAGATAGATAGATAGATAGATGATAGATAGATAGATAGATAGATAGATAGATAGATAGATAGAT